>NW_020664481.1:30698801-30708801 GCF_002925995.2 Terrapene triunguis | reverse complement strand
TACACAGTTCCTTTCTGATTGCAGGATAGACTTTACTGTAATATTTAAGATGAATGGATTGTAGCACTATAGCAGGTGCATGCACTAATGGTTTAATAAAATGTTTTTGTTTTGAACCTGTTACCTATTTTGTCTCCTCATAGATGTTTTGCATCTTTATTCATGGGAGTTTTAATAAAAATGCAAAGTGAAGAGCATTGTAAAGTACAGGAAATCTCTTCCCCAGGGGGAAGGGGGATAATCAAGAGACTTCTTGCAGCTTTTACAGACTTTCCAGAGCTTATGGTGCCTCCTGGAATTTGGATGGCATATTCTATGTTTAAAGTTCCATTTACATATGTATTTAGTCTTCTTCTTGTGTAGCCTAGCCCAGTTACTACTGGATCCCTGAATTATGTGAAATACCTAGACAAAATATCTAGACAAATTAGAGGACTGGGCCAAAAGAAATCTGATGAGGTTCAACAAGGACAAGTGTAGAGTCCTGCACTTAGGACGGAAGAATCCCATGCACTGCTACAGACTAGGGACCGAGTGGCTAGGCAGCAGTTCTGCAGAAAAAGACCTAAGGATTACAGTGGACGAGAAGCTGGATATGAGTCAACAGTGTGCCCTTGTTGCCAAGAAGGCTAACGGCATTTTGGGCTGTATAAGTAGGAGCATTGCCAGCAGATTGAGGAACGTGATCATTCCCCTCTATTCAGCATTGGTGAGGCCTCATCTGGAGTACTGTGTCCAGTTTTGGGCCCCACACTACAAGAAGGATGTGGAAAAATTGGAAAGAGTCCAGCAGAGGGCAACAAAAATGATGGCTGGGGCACATGACTTATAAGGAGAGGTTGAGGGAACTGGGATTATTTAGTCTACAAAAGAGAAGAATGAGGGAGGATTTGATAGCTGCTTTCAACTACCTGAAAGGGGGTTCCAAAGAAGATGGATCTAGACTGTTCTCAGTGGTACCAGATGACAGAACAAGGAGTAATGGTCTCAAGTTGTAGTGGGGGAGGTTTAGGTTGGATATTAGGAAAATCTTTTTCACTAAGAGGGTGGTGAAGCACTGGAATGGGTTACCTAGGGAGGTCAGGCTTGACAAAGCCCTGGCTGGGATGATTTAGTTGGGGATTAGGTCCTGCTTTGAGCAGGGTGTTGGACTAGATGACCTCCTGAGATCCCTTCCAACCCTGATATTCTGTGATTCTATGAAAAGCCATGTGCTAGACATGATAGAGGTGCAACTTCCGTCATAAGTGACTGACCCTTGTATACAGTCAGAGGAATCCAAATTTTGCAACACCATTGATCACATCTTCATAAGAATTTGTGGACTGCACTTAATTTACACATATGCTCACTTTTTTTTTCCAAAATATAATTCTAAACAACTATACCATGTATCTTCCTTGTTAGATGACTAGGCATTGCTTATTGTTGCATTTACTGGTAATAAAACACCCTGCAGCTTTACCCTCACCCCATATTTCCAGGGCAATGGTGGACACAGGCCATGGTAGAACAGTTATGAGAAATATTTGGCTAGGTGATTGCATGTGTCACTTATAGACACACTATCCAGCTGTTCTAAAGAGAAGCCAAATTCTACCCTTGGACACACAAGCACGACTCATTTAATTCAGCATGACTTGCACATGTGTTTCCAAGGGCAGAATTTGATCAGTGGAGCAACTGAAAATTTGGTCTTGTAATCAGAAGTGTTGGACAACCTTAGAATAGGTGATGCTACCAGCTCTGCCTATATATAGATATGGTGGCAATAGAGATTTTGAAAACAAAAATAAAACAATTTTTAAATATAAAAGTTAAGTTCAAACTGAGATTTTAAAAACTGTAGAATTATATAAAAGCGAAAAAGAAAAAAACTATTAAGGCTAGAATTTTCAGATGTCTAAGCGAGTTAGGCACCCATCTGCGCTAGATTACTGTGAAAACCCCATAATGAATTAAGATTTTAAACTGTTCTAGTGTCAAATGGAGGAACATTTTAAAGTACAGTAAGAGAGCTGGGAATCAACCACCACAGAGAGGCGAATCTTAATTGTGGACTATCCAGCACCAATAACCACCTCATATTAAAATAATGTTTTGTAAATAAAAGCATAGGTAAGAAATGCTGAATATTGTCCAGCAGAAATACACGGAAATTCTTGCATCACACTGAAAGCCATCTAACACGTCTGATCAGCTTGTGTGCCAATTAAAAGATAATGTAGAATCTAAATCAACACGCATGTTTGAGGGAAAGACCCATGCAGATCTAATGCAAGAGTTTTAAAACATTATCCTGTTCTTTGGATTATATAAATGGTTTGGAGTTTGGTAGATAAGTGGTCTTTTTGAATCTGTAAACAAATACAGTCACACAGTGGAAACTATTAAAGGACTGGATTAGTTCCTAAAAAGAGATAATGTTTCCAAAACACATCACACAATGCACTCATTCAGCTGAGAGTCAAATGTCACTGTGGATATAGTTGCAAAGATGGTGTTGCTCTTTATTTACAGTAAAATATGTCAAATAGGGAACACAAAAGCATCATCACAATAAACATGGGACTAGACCACACAAAGGCAGGTGGCATTCACAGTACACCAGAAGATCTGAATAAAAGCACTTACAACAATACAAGTTCAGTTTCTATGGTGTTTTCACTTAATGCCTCAATGTTTTACATAAATAAATAACTGGCATCCCACATTTCTGTCTTAACAGAGGAGTGTGACATAGCATGAATTTCAGGGTACTGAGAAAGGCAGACCCAGGAAACAGGCGTTTCAGTGGTAGGACACATACTGGAAGAAAATGCTTCATTTGAGGATCTGTTGTTATACCTACCATGCGTGATCTCAGTTTATTTAGCATGTGCATAGTCGTCTAGCCAAGCGATGGCATCTTCAGTGGCGTGATGCAGTTCTTCTAGGCCACCACTGAACCTAGTCAGCAGGCATTCCTCGACAATGTGCGTCATCGTCTGTGTTGCGCCACAGCTGCACAAAGGGCTGTCACAAAGGCCCCAGTGATACTGGTTGGCTGCACAGAGAGCCTGCCCGGTCCAGAACCTGTTCAACAGGGACTACTGGCGACGGGCAGGTCAAAGCCAGGTGAGCAAATTGTGGAGTCGGCGACAAGGGACTGGTTGGGGATTATAACAGATATCCATTCCTCTCGCCAGAGTGTTTCCACCCTAACATCCTGGCGTGGCGGATAAGACCATAATGAGCAACATGACGGCAAACGTGCAGCCGGTGAATTAAAAAAGGTCACTGTGCAGCAGCAGGCTTGTGTTGGCGCGTACTTTCTCCAGTAACTTGCCAGTGGCAAGCTCTCGTCTGATCTGAGGAGGAGCAATATTGCTCAGAACTGGAAGCTATGGGAGTGGAGTCGGATGCAGGGTGCCGGAGATGATGCGGCATGGCAGCATTTAACTGCGTATCCACAAGTTTGGTGTGTGACGAACAGCTCCATACTGGTGCGCAGTACTCCTCCACCGAATACGAAGTGGCAAGAGCTGACGTCTGCAAAGTTGGAGCACGAGCACCCCATGACGAACCTGCCAGTTTGCTAAGAAGATTATTGCGTGTCTTAACTTTAGCTGCTGTCTTCTTCAGGTGGGAATGGTAACTCAGTTTGCTGTCTAAGGTCACACCTAGATAGACTGATTCTACTTCATGCTTCACCTTCTGACCATGCAGATAAACATTCAGTTCTTGGGTTGTGCTGGTGTGATGAAGATGGAAGAAACTGGAGACTGTTTTTATGACGCTTGGCTGAAGACACCAAGTCTTACAGTAGTCAGCTTACTTTGTCATGTCTCAGTTTAAGGTGGCATCAAGCTTGTGAAATGTCCGGGCCTGGACACCGCAACAGAGGTCGTCTCCGTAAATGAACTTTCATGACTCTGTTGTTGGTAGGTCATTGATGTAAAGGTTGAACTGGGTTGGTGAAAGCACAGAGCCCTGGGGTAACCCATTGCTCTGTCATCTCCAAGCACTTGTTTCCCCCCCCTCCCATATGGACTCTGAACTGCCTATCACGGAGGAAAAGTTCAACGATGCCTGTGACCCAGGGTAGCAGGACCCGTGATACCTTCACGAGCAGGCCAGTGTGCCATACCGTATCATACGCCGCTGTTAGATTGATGAAAACAGTGCCTGTTTTCAAGTTTCTCTGGAAGTCATTTTCAACAAATGTGATCATCGTGAGTACTTGGTCACATGTGCTACAGACTCGGCGAAAGCCAGCTTGGTCAGGGTTCAAAATTCTCTCCACATCGGGTAATATGCGCTGTAGGACCAAGCGCTCCAGTGCCTTGAAGCACACTGACAATAATGATATGGGACGATAGCTTGATGCTTGACTTGGGTCCTTTCCAGGCTTTAGGAAGCCAATGACTTTTGCGATGTGCCATATCTTTGGTAGCCTACCTTCACTGATGACCCTGGCGAAGAATTTCACAAGCCAAAGCTGAGCATGGGGGCCAAGGTTTTTCAGGAATTCTGGAGATATGGCATCTTAACCTCAGCTGTTCCACACTTGATGCTACCCAGTGTCTGTTCCAGCTCTGTTACAGTGAATGGTTCTGGGCAGCTTCTGATCTGGTGTACATGTTTAAATATACGCTATTCATTCCTCACTTGTCTTCACACCTGTTTCTCCAAAGGTGCTCCGGCCACTTTAAGTAGGTGTCTGGCTACCTGGTTGGGTGTCACTGAGGGTCGGCAGAGTGCAGGTGGCTGCTGCGCTGCTTCAAGTCGTCAGCACATACTCCAACACTTGTGGCTGGAGTGGGTAAAGCTCATCTTGTTGGTCATCTCCTCCCATCTGGCTTGGCAAGCAGTGTCCACTGATTCGGTCAGATGGTCAGTGACATCTGGGTCACCAGATGCCTCATGCTGCTCGAGCAAGGCAGCACTCTCCTCTTCGAGACAGGGGATGTAGACTGGGCAGCAACCGCGTGGGATGGCTCTGCAGGCTGCTTTGTAGATAGCACCACAGAAGCAATGGTAGATATGCCGGGCTTGTATTGTCACCACACTCTTCTCCAGCGCTTCCCTGTATTTTTCCCAGTCAGCCTTTTGGAAGTTCAACCGCTTCTTTTTGGAACTCTTGACAACTGGGAGCTGTAGCCCGATATGGATCTGTGACAGTCTATGTTGGCTGCATGGAAAGTTATCCAAGACTTGGCGTGTTGCTGGCTGAGGATGGCCATGAATTGAACTGACCCAGCACAAGTCAGGAGAGTAGTCATGATCCCATCTAGAAGAATGGAACATGCCTCCCTGCTTAGCATCATGGATAAGGGCAAGGTTGTTTTGAGATGCCCAGTCTGCAAGTTGTTTACTGTCAGTCTCAACCTCCTTATATCCCCAGTCTGTGTGATGGCTGGGGAAGTCTCTGACGTAGACGGCAGGGTGTGGCAGGCTTGGTAGAACCTGTTGGTTCCAGCTGATGCTTGGAGGCTTGTAACATTTGCCAGCCAGAAACCGCCAACCTGGATGGTGTCACAGAATTCAGTAGACATCAGCTGAATGGCATCTGCAATATCGGACTGAACGTATGTGGCTCGGCCATGCTTCAGGTGTGCCACGTGGCACAATGAGAGTGTATGAGGCTTATAGTTTGGGAAGGTACAGTAAGGATGAATCATGCCATTACCCAGGAGCATCAGAAAACTAAGGGAGAGTTACCTTTGTTTCAAAAGTATTTTATTATATGCAGAATTAACACATTACAATTGCATGACAGCATACATTTTTTATACATTGGTTAGCATTTATACAGTCCTAAAAAATGTGGTCATTTTAAATTGCTTTTCACTGGTGTGTTAACTGAATTTGTGCCAATAATTGTTACTCTATATTCAGCACTTGTGTCAGTGGTGCAGCTATTGACTTTGGAGGAGTAACTGTGACATACACCAACACTGAATTTGACCCAATAACTATGACACATCCAACTGACAATCAGCACAGGAGTCACATAGCTGTTTGCCCAGGTACAGGCAAGCAATTGTGGAGGCATGGGGTACCCTACAAGCACTGAAAGAGGCCTTGCCCCTCCACAAGATATTGAGAACCACTCTCATTTTAGACTCATTTCCAAGTAGGTGTTCCAGGAAATGGTGTGGGAGGGAAGTCAGCAGCCACAGGATATGCACTTTTTGACAGAATTCCCTTCAGGAGCTCAGCTTTTCCAGCACCATATATTTGTCTTTTGAATATTCATGTAAGAGTGACTTATAGTGCTTCATGGGTTTTGTACTTTGAGAGAGCTTCCCCTCTTCCCCCGCCCCCCTCAGGTTTTATACTGCTGCCCATCACTGTAGCATCTGTAGCCCAGATCCTTAAAAGTATTTAGGCACCTAAATATCTTTGAGGATCTGAGCCAGAGTGCCTTCCACATCAAATCAATAGCAAACTCCCTAAGTGGACTTCATGGAATCTCTGGCACTTCTCAAAGGCCTTGTCTACATGAAGCAAAAAACAGAATTGTGTTCTTAACTGGAGTTAACTAACATGAGGTAAAATCCTAATGAAGACAAGGCAGTTTGTGGTTTTGACATGAATTAGCTGGTCAAGGTAAACACAAGGCTCCTCCATAGTCTTTCACTCGACCTGCTAACATGTCAAAACTACAAACTGCTTTTTGTTCACTAAGATTTTACCTCATGTTAGTTAACTCCAGTTAAGAACACATCTTTTTTCCTAGTAAAAATGCACCCCCATGACTCCATGGAGTGGCTCACCATATCCACAGAGCCTTCCCTGTAAGGTAGGGAGTGAAGTCCGCTTCTACTTTTTTTGGGGGGGGAGGAGAAAGTAAATACACCGCAACCTCTTTTTTTGTTTAAATTTTATCTTGGTTTCTGCACAAACAGTAAATGTTGCAAACAGATCCCAAGTTCATGGGATTTGCAATTTATTTGTTTACAATTTTTCCAGCATTCCAACCCCTGATAGACTCTGAGACAAGGACATGTACTTAAAATTGAAAACCAGTGTAAAAACATAATTGGCAGTCAGTGAAGGGATTTTTCAGTGCAGCGTATGGAAAATAATGAGGGGATTCATACAAGCCTCTGTAAAGCATATTGCATGGCTTTGTATGATGGATGCCATGTTCAAATATAACTGTATGATAAGGAACAATTGTAGCCTAACATGAGCAGCAGTGTTGTGGATGAAAGTGAAGATAGTATGGTCTCCTGCAACTTTTACTGCAGGTTATTCTCAATTACTATTTGGTGGCTTAAAATAATTATTTGAATTGAACCCCTAGCTCCTTTAACATAACTAATGGAGCATTAACTTCTCCCCTATACCAGACTGATCTAAAATTAGCTCTTATCCATAAACTAAGAGTAGTTATTTTAGCTAATTTATGGACCCCCCAAGTGTTAAGTGTTACCCCGTTCATCACATGTGCATGAGAGTCTTTGGGTTTGTTTTATTATGTATAGTTTGCATGTCTAGTTAGTATTCATGAGATGGCTTCGAATTAAAACTCCAGAGATGGAGGTCCCCTGTTTATCCACAGAAGTGGTTCAGCACAGACAGTAGCAGTGCAAGCTTTCCCACACTTGCCTGTCAAGAAGTCTCAGCACTGACACAGAAGTACCACTTCCAGGAGTACAAGATAGCATTTCAGCATAGGCTGAAACAGAACTAACAAGATTGTTATTTAGTGTCGTTGTGGTGGGAGGCTCTCTGATAAAGACACTTGTCCACTGGGAACTGGACTGGGATGCTTTGATACCACATCTTAGACAGACACCACCAAACAGCAATCTGACGTTAACACCTTTCATACAATCCTAACCTGGGCTATATTCAAAGCAGCAGCCTAAACCATGAAAAGACTCTGTAGCCAGAATCTGTTTTTTAAAGCATTCTGAAGTGGGAAACCAAAGCTAGAATGAAAACAAATAATATATTTTTCAAAGCTTCCCACTGTATTAGGAAACTTCCTGTAAACAGAAGAAAGGAAGCACCTGGAAATATTGGGAACAGGAATGAGGAGAGCTTGGTTCCATTCCCTGCTGTGCCATGGATTTGATGTAGATTTGATGGGCAACTCACATCACCGTGCCTCCATTTCCTCAGGCAAAATGGGGATAACAACAATTATCCGCCCCTGTAAAGTGCTTTGAAATCCTTGGGGAAAGTGCTAAAAGTAGCATTATTAGAATAATAAAGAAAGAGGGTACCTAAGAGGGGCTGTGTTCACACTAACCGTTTCCCCCCTAAAATTTCCCACCATTGCTAACACTAGCTCAGCTCCTCCAATAGGAGCAATAGTGAAAGTGCTAGGCCACTGCAAGGGTTTTAACCACTGTGTCATCTAAACCTGCTCTGAGCTGCTCTTATTTCCACCTGCTGGTAACAGCTTCTAAGGAGCCCTCCACCTGCTGGGGTACCTGGAGAACAATGTGCTCGGGCCACACCTTCTACTTGCCCTGACATGCCAGCCACATCGGGGGTTCATGAGGAACAGCACAGAAACTAGCTATGTCAGCTTCATATCCGCTAGGAACTCCATATATGGGAGAGTCCCTAAAGGGGGAGAAGCAGCCAATGTCTGCTCTATTTGCATCGCCAGAGTGGCTCAAAGTGAGCCAACAAAATAAGACACTTGGTTTAACATGAAGCCTCTGTTTGGATGTTAGGGGTGACTGGTGCCTTTGGGTTACACTGGAAGCTTAGACTAGGCTGCTGCTGCCACATCCTCCTCCATCTGCTTCCCTTTGTGCTGAAGAAGAGGAAACTGAAACTTGAATCAAATGCTGTACTACAGAATTAACAGTTTCCACTCACACTTCTTTCCCTTCTTCCCGTTCACGATATAATTAAGCAATAAGGCAAGACGTACTGTGTGGTGAGGCTGATTAATATCCCCTCAGGTGCAAAGTGAGGCACCAGGCAATTGTAAAATGGACATTTTATAAGGAAGTTACTTTTTTAATATTAAGATATTTACGGTTTCCCCCTCTGAGTTGGTGCAGTAACTTGAATGAACTTTGAAGCAGGTGGCAATTTGAGAACATTTGGCCTTTATTCTTGGGCTATACTCACCCTGTAGAAAAGTTCTATAGAAATTAACAGAAAATTATATCCTGGCTATTGAATTCTGTGGATGATTCCAAAAACCTAGGGAAGGATCTCATTCCTATTAAATCCCACAGGGTTTTAGAGTAGTTTCTATAGAATCTTTTTACATGTTTACAGAACCCCATTGGTTTCATCCTGCAAATTCTGTACAGGTTTTCTAGAAGGATAGCATTTATTTTCCTCGTATGAGGCCCAATGTTGTCCAGTTTAAGATCATCTGACTGATGATAGTATATGTGCTATGCTCATTAGGCTTCCTCTTTACCTTCCACATAATCAGGCCTGTAGTCAGCCAATCAAAACAGAAAAGGCTGAAGGAAATTTTGGGGAGGCTTTTTTTTTTTTTTTTTTAAGATGGGGCAGTTTCCCAGAGAAGATTTAGAAGATTAAGACTTTTTTAAAAACATAAACAAAATATTTATCTGTATTTGAAGAACTTGCCACTGTGCCAAATTTTGTTCCTTTAAAATGCTAACAGGCAGCAAAACCGCAGGCCCAAAACTCTAATGTATTTTTCAGGAGCACACATCTTAAAGAGATATAGCCAGGATCACTGTTAAGCATACACACACTCTTCTCTAGTATAAACACATAGCAGCGTGTATATTTCAAAACAAAAAACAAAGATGGAACCCTACCATAACAAAACACAAGTCACTTAAGGCTCCCAATTTACACAATCATGTTATATAAAAAAAAAAAGCATATGTATGTTATGTAACCAAACCATCTGTAAAAGAATAAAATAAAAATCCAACTAAAGGAAGGATGAGTGAATGCGTATGCGCTACTTGTGATTAGAGATAAAACATTTCTCTATTTAGTTTCCAGTTGGTTTACTTTGTTCAGTTGACAGCACTTTGTGTACAGGGCCGGC
>NW_020664481.1:30593868-30698701 GCF_002925995.2 Terrapene triunguis | reverse complement strand
GTTAGAGCCGGCCCTGTTTGTGTAGAGTTGTTTCCCCCAAATGGTGAGGTTTCCCCTCAGTTGCCTTTGTCTCTCTCTTATTGCTGTGTGAAATATCTGCTTTAAGGTTGCAAATATTGGCTGAGGTGTTCAGAAGAAAGTGTTGTACCTGAAAGTAATTCTAACTAATTTTTTTTTTTGAATGATTAGCTTTCAAACTCAGGGTGTCTTTTAAAGAAACCAGTGAAATTTGACAATTTGTTAGTTCTTTATTTTAAAAAACCCTAACATATTAGTTGAAATGTATAATTGAAAACAGGGTGGTGCTGTTTTTGTATTTAAAGCACTAGTTATCCTTGCTCTTTACCACTTGGATGGGGCAGCTTTTAAATTAGTTTATTGGAAGTACAAGAGAAGACAAAGAGGCAGCGTTTCAGACCTGCAGGCCCAGCAAGGAACTCAGAGCTGAAGAGGGCAGGAGGAGGTGCATAGCAACAGGAGTCAAAGGGAAGAAGATCAAGCAGCAGGAGCTGTGAGAAGGTAGGAATGTGTCGGGATGGGAGCAAGACTGGAGGCTCAGAGTAGCAGGAATAGTAAGGACATCCAGAGCAACAGAAGTGAGGAGAGGTCCAAAGCAATAGGAGGGGAGATCAGAGAAGAGATGAACAGGAAGAGATGTGGGAGAGCAGGAGGGGAGCTGGAAGTTGAGAGCATCAGGGATGAAAGGACGTCAGGAACATCAGGAGGAGTTCAGAGGTCTGGTGAGGATCAGAGCAGCAGGAGGGGACACAGAGGTATAGAACTATGAAGCCTTACACCAGTGCAAAATACAGAAAAGGGGAAGGATGGGAGGTGTTGGAGGTCCAGAAACAACAAGGCACAAGTGGAGAGACTAGGAGGAATGGGACAAGATCACTTGCCCTAGTTTTACACCATTGCAACTACATTGATTTCAAATGAAGTAGTTGCTCTTGATCAGGCCAGTTTAAGTGAGATTAGACTCAGACCCCCAAAGCATAAAACTTTTTATCTTAACTATAAAACACATTCTGAAACTGCATTAAAAAAGAAAGAGTGCATGTGTTTTTGGTATTTAAAAAATGTTATTACTGCTACATATTTAAAAATATGTAATTAGGTGAGGTCCAAACCACATGATAGTGACGATTGCCACAACAGTTCCATGTTCTGTGAGTCCAACCAAAAGGCATTAATTCCAGACTCCAGTTTATTAGTTGCACTAACTTTTTAAATGGTGGATGACGACCCTTATAATCTTGGTATAATTTCAAAAGGGGCTTCATATGGGAGAGGACCATACAACTCAAACAATATGTGTCTCAGGCACTGCCTTGTACTCTGTCACAGGACAAACTTATTTTAAAAATCACTTAACATTGGTTGTCATGTGATGGGAGCCCAAGAGCTGGCTTTCTGCTCTCCCAACAAAGTCCCAGGGCTTCTTGCCTTAGACCAAGATTCATTATGTTTCCCCTTTCTAGGCTACCAAACTTCTACAACACTGGGTTAATGACTAGGGATTTCTAATAGCATTGCTCTCTCCGAATCATAGGGAGAAAATTCACAGGTGATGCAGTGTCTGGTTCCTGCAAACATAGGGCCTAATTCTGATCTCAGTTAAATGAGTGTGAATCAGGAGTAACTCCATTAAGTCAATTGTTTTGAGCAAGACTAGAATCAGGCCTAGAGTCCCTAAGCCTAGTTTGTTAATTTAAATGATTGCACCACTAGACTTCATGTTAAATAAGATGTGTTACTGCATGCAAGTGTCATTCCTCTCTGTGAAGAAAATGTTAATCAGATAGCAGAGAAGCACTAGATGCAGTATCTAAATAGACACATTAAATATCCAGCTAGTTACTTTGTGATAAATAATTAATAAGATTAACCTATTCATCCATGCTATGCACAAGAGATATTATGAACAATCAATACTAACAAGGCATAGCATTTATATACTGCTTTACATTCTCAGAGTACAGTGTAAACAGTCATTTACCAACGGCCAAGTATTGCTGGTATGGTACAAACCCAGTGCAAACTTCTAAGTTAAGAAAGTTTTGATTACATCTAGAATTCTATTTTTCATTCATGAAGACTTATTGAAATGCAACAGAAGTTTTAGGCTGTGACTAAGGAAGTCAGGTTCCCAATTCTGATTGACTTTGAATGGGAAGTGGTGGCTTATCTACATTAGGCTCTTTTGAAAAACCCAGCCTGATTCTTTGGAGGGTTGCAGCATTTTTAGTGCCAATTTTACAATATTTTTGTACTTGCTGCTCAACAAGTCGAAGGGGGTCTTATCATAAAAAAAAGAAATAGCAGATCAGAGAGACAGCGACTTTGGAAATGCAGAAGTATTGTTTAACTGTAAATCTTTTACAGTCTTTAGCCTCTGTTCCAACCATTTATGGGATTAATAGGACTGATGGTTGTTAGATTTCTGCTCCTGTATCAGCTCTTAATCCAAATTTATCACAGTGCTATGATAGAATTTGAAGTGTAACAATAATGGTTTTCTTTGTTTCGACTCAACATCTGAAAAATATAGATAAAAAGCTAAATAAATTAATTAGGATGGTGCTGATACAGTTTATTTACTACTCTGTCAGTATCAGAGGGAAAAATTGTCTGTCCTACCATACATAGGATTCCTAGCTTTTCATGAAGAGTAATAGAGTTGGTGGTCTTTGGGGCCCTCCAATACCCAAATTAGGCCCCTACAAGCTTCCAGGCTCATCTCAGCTTTCCGCTAAAGCAAACCTACAAAGCAAGTAACCATCCCCTTACCTTTCAGAGATCACCTCATCAATGCAAGCATTGAAATCATGACACTGATTTTCCCCTCAGGATCATGGGTTATTCATGGTTCCCATGCACAGTTGTCCTTGTGAAAATCATGGCCACTGGTTCCCCATCCCCTTATCCCCATGTATTTTTTCACCTGTGTGGGGCATGTGGGGCACACTGCCACCCAGGCTGCCTCAAGCTCCCTCTCAGCTGGCTGGCTACAGCTTAGTTAGCTCTTCTTCTGAGCAGCCAACATGAGCCAGGATAGCAAAACATTATTTTGCAGGCCTTCGCAAAATACTCTGACAAAAGGAGAGAGTTATTTGACTATTTATTATGTGGCTGAGGTTGTATTATCTCCACACTCGCATCCAGTCGAGCCAAATGAGTCCATGAGAGGTGCCGTCTAGCTTTCATACCCCACGTAGTGAACGGTAAAGCACTTGTTTCACTTTCTCGAAGCAGGCGAAAGCCCTGGGAAGTGGGAATGGGGTACAAAGAGTTTCAGGCGGGAGGACTTAGGCGCACAAGACCTCTTGAAT
Source organism: Terrapene triunguis (assembly GCF_002925995.2). Classification (NCBI taxonomy): domain Eukaryota; kingdom Metazoa; phylum Chordata; order Testudines; family Emydidae; genus Terrapene; species Terrapene triunguis. Next base: position 30,695,369 of record NW_020664481.1, on the reverse strand, counting down.
TTCACTTATGGGTTGCTGGTTTAAATCTATTTGTATTGACCAAAATTTGTTACCATTTGATGGCTCTTTTATGGCCTGTCTGAAATGAGTCTAATTCATGTTGAACGGAAGCTCTCATCACAATGTCACTACTACTCTTGGCACTAATTAGCAGCCGCAGCAGAGAGATCGAGACATGAGAAGGACCTTTTCTATCACTAGCAGAAGCAGTTCCTTCAGTATGGGATGTTTGCACTTCTGCTGCCCATGCTGCATTTCCCCAATGATTGCAGTCTACCAGAACGTAAAGTAGTGCGCAGGAAAATAGCTGGTCTAAAATTTACTTCAAAATAAATACAGGAGCTTACATTTTTAGGCATTGATATTAGTTCATGAAGCAGCTAATCATGGAATAATGGCATTTGTCATTTAGCTCTGCTGTTGGGGAGGAGCCTGGCTGTCTTGTGCCAGCTCAGGACTGGCGGAATCAGCCACTGGCCAGTACATAGACCCACGCTCCTATCTCTTAAGACATCTTGGAAGTAACATAATATTGCCTTTCCTTCCCTTTCCCTGACCCCAGTGCAAGACAGTAATCTTGCAAGCCTAAGTCATTGTGCATATGTGCTTCCTGGCTCATTTTTAGACAATTCGGCTTCAACTGTTTTATCTGCTTTTCCACAACTTCCATTACCAGAAGAAAAGACAAGAAATATTATTATCCTGTTTAAGTTTTATTTTCCTTTTCTTTTATACTGCACAGCCAAGCCACTGAGCCACAGCGAGCTTAAATCACTTGCCCAACATCACACAAGACGTCGATGGCAGAGCTAGGAACTGTACGCATGTCTTTCATAGCCAGGGCCGGCTCCAGGCACCAGCCGACCAAGCACGTGCTTGGGGCGGCCCCTTGGAAGGGGCGGCCAATCTTGGGGTGGCGGGGGACGCTTGGGTTTTTTTGGTTCGGTGGGGCGGCGCTCGAGGTTTTTTGTTTGTTTTTGTTTCAGCAGCGCGGCACTGGGGGAGGCGGGGGCTGGCGCGGCGCTCGGTGGGACAGGGGCTTCGGCGGCGTGGCGCTGTAGGGGGGCAGGGGTTGGCGCGGCGCAGTGCTCGGGGTTTGGGCGGCGCAGCGCTTGGGGGGGCAGGGATTTGGGCGGGGCGCGCCGGCGCTGGGGAGGACGGGGGTTTGGGCAGCCCAGCTTGGCGGGGGGCGGGGGTTTGGGCGGCCCAGCCTGGCGCTCAGGGTTTGGGCGGCGCGGCACGGCACTCGGCGGGGGTTTGGACGGCCCGGCCCGACACTCGGGGGGGGGGGGGGGGTTAGGGGGGCCGGGGCGGGGCTTGGGGGGGGGGGGGGGGTTCGGCGGGGCGGCACTCTTTTTTTTTGCCTGGGGCGGCAAAAGAGTTACAGCCGGCCCTGTTCATAGCCCAATCCATTGTCTTAACTACAAGCCCATCCTTCCTCTCTGGAACTAGCCCTTGTATTTTACATATCCAAAAAGACATTTCCCTCCCTTTATCTGTGTTTGCAATACATATTCATGTCCATATCTAACTGGATCTCATCTCCATTTGTGACTTTGTTCTCCTATATTGTGGATCTCCATGATGCTGGATGCTGAATATACATGACTGAACTAAAGAACTTCAGGAGAAAGTACACAAGAGCTTTGCAAAATATATATTACATCAGAGTCCTTTGTAGATAGAAAATATTCCATTGTGCTAGGAGAAAAAAATTCTGTGGGCATTTCAGACAAACCTACTTTATTAATACGAACTGCTAGATTCAACATGTGAGCAAAGCCTAAAAACAAAAGAGGAAAAATAAATACATCTATAGTAAGCCTTCTGCAGTCCCTTAGGTCACATAACCATGGATCAGTTGATTGGAGTTAGAGCTGGGCAAGGAAGAATAATAATAAAGGTTTCCTCCAATATTTGTTTGAAATTTTAAATGAAGTCACTTCAGCCCTGCTTGTAGCCATTTTGTATTTGATGTCCACTAGAATTCAAGTGCTTTGAGTTTTGCTGGCCAAAATCTTAATTAAATGGCAAGCAAATTTTAGTCATATTCATGAATATTCATAGAAACTGATATTTAAATTTGCATGTATGAGTGTTCACACTTGAAATACTTCTGAACTCACTCAGCCAGAGAACAGAAACTATACCATGTGATTTATGTGACCAATCACATACACAACTCATACACAATATGGCTCTAATATAAAATATTAAATCAATACATAGAATAAGATTTTCTAAAAGATGTTCAAATTGATTTCAGAACAAATAATTTGAAGATTGTCTCAACAAAAGAGGCACTTTTTATCACATTATTTATTCACTGTGAATTATTTGCTCAGCTCTAATCAGAAGATTAGGAATACAAATGTTTGATAAATGATGCTGATGAAGAATTCCAACATTAGTGGGTCAAAGTAAAACAAAACACACACACACACACACACAAAACTTTAACACCCATAAATCAGCAATAAATGCAACAAAATGAGTCTTCAACAACAGAATAGATTTGTCAGACTATAACTCCAATGGGCAAGCATTACTGAAATGGTCTATTTAAAAAAAATGGAAGTCCTCATTTTATTATTTTCAGCCATACGTCAGTGCAAAGATTTTGGCATGATACAAAGTACCAGACTGGTGCCAGGAGCGGAGACTTATAGAAGATAGAGAGAGCTAAGTTATTGATTTGCTTTATAACCTTGGGCTAGTGAGGTAGGGCTCAATTTTCATATCCACACAGAATTACTGTAATTGCATGTGCAAATCGTTTATTTGTGCACAATTCCATGGTAACTGTGCATGTGAAAATACACTCACAGATATGAAAATGAGGCCCTCAAACCTCTCAGTGGTTCAGTTTCACAATCTATAAAATGGAAATGATAATAACTATGTAATTCACAGGAATGTTGTGAGCCTTAATTAGTATTTGTACTGTAGAACTCAGAGATCCTTGAATGGAAAGCACTAAATTAGTACAAAGTATTATAATAGATATTTGTAGACATTTATTTATTGCTAAGCCAAACTATAAGCATTTAGCTCTTTTAATCTTTTCTTTTCAACCAAATCTCAACTCCAGCCCTTTAAATATTTGTCAGAATGCATCAGATGAAGTGGGTTTTAGCCCACGAAAGCTTATGCCCAAATAAATTTGTTAGTCTCTAAGGTGCCACAAGTACTCCTGTTCTTTTTTTTTGTTCTTTTTTTTTAATATTTTTGCAGTTCTTCCCTGGACTCCCTCCAACACTATCTTTTTTTAAATGGTGAAATGCCTAGATACGAGCTGCATTATTTCAGTTGCAGTCTCATCAGGGTGTATAACAAAAGGACTCAACTTCTGTATTACCACACTAGCGTTGTTTTCTGCCACACCACATTGCTGATTGATTAATCCTCCTTTCAGCATTCCTGCTTTTTTAGTTTCTCTTTACCATCTCAAGAGTGAAACTTCAAATACAGAAAAATGTGAAAGGGGCTTGAACTAAGAAAAGGGACAAGAGAAAAAATCAAGGCATGGAAATAGTCCTGTGATATTCCTGAAAACTTTAAGGTCAAAATTAAATTTACATTTTACAAGGTCATTATTTTTTGCCAAAATTACACGAGAATCTCCTGATTTTACATGAAATTTATCACACACACCTGAAGCCACATGTATAACAAAACATGAGCAGGACAAAGAAAAAAAACACATAAACAATGGAGATATGTACTGTAGGAATGCAGGCCATGTGCAGGAGTCTATGATCTGCATTATTTCTTTGCTTAAGGCCACCTAGCAACAGCGCGTAGGTTAATCCTCCATAGACTGAACAGACAGCATCAGCCAACAGGAAAACAAAACATCTCTGGCAGAAAAAAAAATCAGAACAAGAATTACCCATTTGTGAAACGGTTGTAGGGAAAGGTGACAGCAAATAAGAAAACACATGCATAAATCTGCTTTAGAAAAGGAGATTTCCCTTTAAATAAACTATTTCAGCCTTTTCTTTCAGACTTACATTAAAACCAAGGTTGTGGAGTTTGGGTTTTTTTTAATCTGCTGTACTCTGATCATGCAAAACCACTGTGGGAGTTATAAGATCCCGCTCCAAAGGGAATTTGGACAGTCTGAACTAGGCTGTGGTCAAGGCTGGGTTGCCATTTAAGAAATACCTGTATTCTTTTTATTTTCCCTTAAACTACAAATCTTTGGAAACACCTTTTGCCAGGTATTATCAGTACCATGCCCACCTGAAGAAGACAGCAGTTAAAGTTAAGATGCACAGTCATCTTCTTAGCAAACTGGCAGGTTCGTCATGGGGTGCTCGTGCTCCAATTCTGCGGACGTCAGCTCTTGCCACCTCGTATTCAGTGGAGGAGTACTGCGCACCAGTATGGAGCTGATCGTCACACACCAAACTTGTGGATACGCAGTTACATGCCGCATGTATATCATCTCCGGCATCCTGCGTCTGACTCCACTCCCACGGCTCCCAGTTCTGAGCAATATTGCTCCTCCTCAGATCAGACGAGAGGTTGCCACTGGCAAGTTACTGGAGAAAGTACGCGCCAACACAAGCCTGCTGCTGCACAATGACCTTTTTTAAATCACCAGCTGCACGTTTGCTGTCACGTCACCCATTATGGTCTCATCCGCCATGCCAGGATGTTAGGGTGGAAACACTCTGGCGAGAGGAATGGATATCTGTTATAATCCCCAACCAGTCCCTTGTCACCGACCCCACAATTTGCTCACCTGGTTTTGACCTGCCCCGTCGCCAATGGTCCCTGTTGAACAGGTTCTGGACCGGGCAAGGTCTCTATGCAGCCAACCAGTATCACTGGGGCCTTTGTGACAGCCCTTTGTGCAGCTGTGGCGTGACACAGACGATGACGCACATTGTCGAGGAATGCCTGCTGACTAGGTTCAGCAGTGGCCTAGAATAACTGCATCACGCCACTGAAGATGCCATCGCTTGGCTAGACGACTATGCACGTGCTAAATAAATCAGTACCAACAAGGGCCAGTTCAAAATATCCAGAGGTTCCTCTTAAAATAAAATAATCTAAAAATACTTCCTTTTTCACAAGCACTGAGCAGGGCCACCCAGAGGGGCCCCAGGCCCCGGGCCCCACAGGGGCCCCCATGAGAATATAGTATTCTATAGTATTGCAACTTTTTTTTAAGGAAGGGGCCCCCAAAATTGCTTTGCTCCAGGCCTCCTGAATCCTCTGGGCAGCCCTGGCACTGAGTCTGTATATGAATCATGGGCAAATTTTATTAGGGGAAGTGAACACAGAATCAAATTGGGAAAACACAGCAACAACGGATAATGAGTAAAACACCCACCCCTGTGGAAGGGACCTGCTGGGTCATCAAGTCCAATCCCCTTGGTTACCCCATCATATAATCCTATTCCTGAATTTATCATGATCCATTTTAAACTAATTAGGTAGTTTGCTGCCATACCCGGTCTATTCCTATTGGAAGGCCACTCAAGAGCCTCATTCCTCTGATGATTAGACTCCTTCTAACCCCGGACTAAATCTATTCATGGCCAATTTTTACCCATTTGTTTGTGTGACAACACTGTTCTTTAGCTTAAAATAGCCCTTCTCACTCCTTGGTGTTTACCCCCTCCCCAAATGTATTTGTAGAGAACAATCATATCATCTCTTAGCACGGGGTGGGCAAACATTTTGGCCCGAGGGCCACATCTGGGTGGGGAAATTGCATGCAGGGCCATGAATGTAGGGCTGGGGCAGAGGGTTGGCATGCGGGAGGGAGTGCAGTGTGCAGGAAAGGGCTCAGGGCAAGGGGTTGGGGCAGAGGAGAGGTGCAGGGTGTACGAGGGGGCTCAGGGCAGGGGGTTGGGGTGCAGGAGGGGGTGCGGAGTGCAGGACGGGGCTCAGGGCAGGGGTTCAGGGAGGAGTGCGGGGTGCGTCAGGGGGCTCTGGGCGGGGTGCAGACAGGGTGCAGCAGGGGGGTGAAGGCAGGGGATTGGGGTGCGGGGTGCAGGAAGGGTTTGGGGTGCGGGCTCGGCCCGGCACCGCTTACCTGGAGTGGCTCTGGGGTGACAGCGGCACACACCAGGGCCAGGGTAGGCTTCCTTCCTGCTCTGGCCCCACGCCGCTCCCAGAAGCGGCCAGCACCACGTCCCTGCGGCCCCTGGGTGAGGGGAGGCAGAAGGCTCCACACGCTGCCCTCGCCTGTGGGTACCTCCCTCAAAGCTCCCATTGGCCACAGTTCCCCATTCCCGGCCAATGGGAGCTGGAGGAGGTAGTGCCTGCAGGCGATGACAGCATGCGGAGCCCTCTGCTCCCCCACCCCCAGGGGCCACAGGGACATGGTGCCAGCCACTTGCGAGAGTGTCATGGGGCCACGGGAGTGGCAATCCCGCGGGCCGGATCCAAAGCCCTGATGGGCTGTATCTGGCCCGCAGGCCGTAGTTTACCCACCCTATCTTAGCGTTTGATTTGCTAACCTAAACAAGCCAAGATCTTTTAGTCTCCTCTCCTAAAATAGGCTCCCCATTTCCCTGATCATCCGAGTAGCCCTTTTCTGCACCTGTTCCAATTTGAATTCATCTGTCTTCAATATGGGGGACCAGAACTGTACACAGCATCTCAGATGAGGTCTTACCTATGCCCCCATCAATGGTATTAACATTTCCCTGTCGCTATTGGAAATACTGTGCCTGATACAGCCTAGGATCTCATTTCTCTTTTTCATATAGGATAACTATGGACTGCTGCCAATGATTGACTAACACACCAGATCTTTCTCCTCTGTCATTTCCAACTGATGAACCCCTGGTTTATAGCAAAAATTCTTGTTACTCATCCCTAAGTGCATGACCTTGTAGTTTACATTATTACATTTCACCCCATTTCTGTTACTCCCATCATCAAGGTCATCCAGTGCTTCCTGTATAATATTCTGATCCTCTATGTATTGACAGAGTCTCCCAACTTTGTATCATTGTCAAGACTGATTCCCCACTCTGGCACTTCGAGTGCAGAAGGTGGGGGCCCGCAAGGATTCTAAAACATCATACTGGCCACTTCAGGCTTGTATTAAACTCCCAATGTTAGAGCTTTTCTCTGACCATGGATGGGTAGATGCTAACACCACCCAAGTGCAAAAACCCTTTGAAAATCCAGGAAGGTACACTTGGGAATTCCTTCCTGTAGGGTACCCTCAAGCCCTTTCGCCCCCCGGGGAAGAGCTGAGAAAGAAAACAAAGGAAATCAGCTGTTGCCACCAGCTAATTAAACAACCTGTGCACAAACCTCTTAGGGACACAAAAATCCAATCCTGTTCTTAAAAAAGGTAAATTTTATTAAAAACAAAAAAGAAAGAAAATACATCTGGAACTTTTTTTTTTAACCTAGCAAAAAGCCTATTACAAGGATTAAGCATCAAGTTAGCTTCTTGAGGTCCAGTGTAAAGATTACAAGCAAAACAAAATCCCTCCCCCGGGAGACTCCCCCGCAAATCAGCACTCCCTGGGCCCCCTCCTTAGGAAAATACTGGTTGTGCCCCTGTTAGCATACTCTTACTTTCTGTACCAAAGCCATTAATAAAATATTACATGCCATCAGTCCCAAGAATAACCCTTGAAGAACTCCACTAGTAACCTCCCTCCAGCTCAGGAGAACTCTGAGCACAACCCATTGTCATCTCCCATTTAGCCAGTTCCTTACCCACCGTACTATTCTGGTACTAATCACCATCTTCTCCAACACAAGTTATAATTTCTCTTGTGTTACCATAGCAAATGCTTTACTAAAGTCCAGATAGATTAGACCTACCACATTCCCTTATCTACAAAATCAGTCATCTTACTTATCATCTTAAAGAAGGTCTGCCACGATTTACCTTTGGTAAACCCACTGATAAACTCCATTCCTTACCTGCTGGTGTGACCAGCTGATGAACAAATGTCCCTTGAACACATCACTGTCCCCTTTTCCCCTGCCCTATATCCCACTAATGGTTTGGTATCAGTCCCAGAGGCCATAAGTGCCCTTGGGCAGGCCTGTCTCCAGCCCCAAGGGGAAGAGCTGCTTGATCTAGTCCCAAAGCCCCACCACCTAATCCAGCTATAGTACTTTCACCTATGTGGGTGGCTGGATAGGGGGACCCTCAACGGTGTTCACTCAGTCTTGCTACTGTCCTCTGTAGCTTCAACAAAATGCTACCTCAGCATCATCTCTCATCCCAAAGCCATTTGTGCATCATCTCTGAAGGTTCAATGGCATATAGGACCCTTGAACAGAGTCCTTGCTGCCAGGGATGAACTCTTTACCCTAAGGTAAGAATTTCTTTCTCCACCCTCTTTTTCAGCTCAGCCCACTACCCCACCAATTCAGAGTTCATGTACAGTTCTGGTGAGTCCCTAAAGTCTCAATAGAGGATTTCTGGGTAGAAAGCTTAAGCCAATGAAGCTCTCGCTGTAGCCAGACTTTCCCCTGTTCACCAATAGACAGTGACAGACAGCTGCTTTCCTATCTGTCTATCTGGAGTTCTGGGTAAACCGCTTAACAAGCAGCTCTTAGCTGCTCATTCTCCTGTTCATCAACAGACGATAGTAGCACGCCCCCTCCCCTCTATAGCTTCAGGCCACAGGGGTCGCAGGAAGCCAAACTCAAGCATGCTGGTTTTTCAGCCAATACCTACTGCAGCCTCTCACATCATTCATGAAACTAACATGCACTGGCAAGCCATTGAAATTGTACAAACCATGCAGGGCTGACTCATGATGCTGTTTTACCACCAAGTGAGACCTCCACTTTGGTGAACAAAAACTGGGAAGGACTAAGGTTTGCAATAGTCAGTGACGGCGTGATGTGACTCAATCATGGGCTTACCTTAATAAGAAAGAGCATTTCAGTGGCATGCCTGGTGCTGTCTGGAACCCTGTAATAGAAGTCAGAGGGGTGACTCTGTTTTCACTAACATAGTTCTTCTGCCTTGAAACCCTTTGTTTACTGCATGCTGCTCCCCTGAGGCTGCTGCACAAGTCAAACTTGCCTTCAATGTTTCAATATTTTGTACCATGTTGATTTTTAAAGCAAGTCATGAATAAGCAAATATCTTCAGCATAATGTATGCTCAGTATGAGCCTCTGGCAATGGCCATTGCCCTGGGTTTGTACTGTTTTCAGGAGGGTGTGCAAATCAGGAAGTCTCTGTTAAATCAGTGCTTATAGAGTATTTCAGGAATGACACATGGTAAAATGCACCAACGTGTGTCATTTTCATTGATGGGCCTGCACCAAAGTCCTGGATCTGAACTTGGCAGCTTTCTCCTATCTGCATTAATGTACAAAACCAATTCTGCAGATCCCCACCCCAGGCAAAATTGGGAAAATTTAGGTTCAAACTGTGCAGCTGGGGCCCAGCTCTTCTTTAAATTAACCATTCTCAAACAGCAGAGTTGTGAGTGGGGAAGTGTCCCTTTTGGGAAAATTCTTTGCCACCTCAAAGGATAAAGTCCTAGAAACACCACTGAGGAGTGCTTGCTTCAGGGCTTTAGCTCTAGGCACTGTCTGTTGGTAGGGGAGTGGCAGAATCCAGAGAGGGGACATTCTCTCTTACCGTATTTGGAGTTGGGGCTGGGTTGAGACTATTGGCAAGAGCAAGATCAAACCCATCCAGTTTCATTCTTGCTGAGAACCCCCATCCTTCATCAGCCTGCATTCTTACTGGGCCCGTTCTCTCCTTGCTGTTGGTCCCCAATAGATTTCACAGGCCGAGAATCAGCCTGGGAGAGGTGATGTTTTTCAGAGCTGGGATCAGAAGGTAGAATTGGCATTGGAGACCACAGTGGCTTTGTGCACAGAGGGAGAGCTGGAAGCTCCCTAAAACAGCTGTGGAACATCTGCCAATTAGAGGTGAGGGGCTCACAAGGGGGTAGAGGGGAGTTCCAAGAAGTTTAACTGGTAGTGGAGTCAGGTGCATGGAAACATTTTGCCCTCAGTTACTCTGCTGGTATTTAGCCCATAGCATGGGATGAAAGTCCCAAATTGTTCCAATGAAATGCAACATGCAAATAAAAAATGTGGTTATAAAGATTCTCTGCTTACAGGGGAAAAACCTACAATTTACTCGGTGACCTTACCCAGGCAAAAGTTCTGCTGGGCTGAATTTTGATGCACCCAGTTAGTCTATGGTCAAACCACCACTGAAGCCAGTTGGCATTTTGCCTAAGTAAGGACTGAGTAAGAGCTAATTAAAGACCTCAGGATTTGGCCTATAGTGAAAGTGTTCTTTAGGGGAAAAAATAAGTTTGCTTTAGGGATTTCCCCTAATCCTATAAAGTGCTGTGAGATTTGCAAAAGGTGCTATATAATCAATAACACTATTAACAAAAAGGTGACCAAACGACAGCTACCACTGATTAAAATAAAGCCCCTGGTACATTGCAGAAAATAACAATGCAACCATTTCTCTGGTATCAGAAACAGGTCTTTCCTAGTGCCATATAACTCATGTTAAAATCACAGCAAAAAGGCAGGCTTCCTCGAAGCTGTTCAGAAGTCTTTGGAGGCTGCTGTTATGCTTCACCTTTTTAATGCTTTATGTATTACAGCTTTATTTTCACCTAAGGCTGTGATCCTAAGCTTCCTCACAGCCTTATCTACAACTCATATTTCAAAGCCTAATTTTCTTGCCCCCAAATGTAGAATAAAATAGCTTGCAAAAATGGCTGCAAGGAAGCTGCAAGTTCTATGTTTTTACAGCCTTTCTTCATAGGTTCTATATAGGTACAATTCCTCAAGGGCCTAAAGACTTCCTAGAGAAGTAGTGTAGCTAGAAGATATTTCTTGACCTAGCATAACACTCTGTCCACCAAGGCTGGTGGAGAGATTATGAAATTTTAATTGGTCTGAGAACAAGATATCACTATAATTGGAGCCCAAGTGTCTGAATAAGCCTGAGAGCCAGGGACTTGTTGGAATTCTGTAACACTGTAGTAATTCTAGTGCCAGAACCTACCTATGCCATCACAATAAGCACAATGAGAGTCCGTCGCTCCCATTCCCGTTTCAGTCATTGACGTCTTTTCAGACTAGAATGTTGGACTGAGAGAAGGATATTAGTCTTTACTGTGTTCCGGCCCATGCTCTTTTCTATTCCTTACCCTATTATGCAGTGAATCATAGCACTAGGAAATAACAAGGTTTTAAGAATGTTCAAGTCAAACACAATCAGGGCTGAAGTCTGCCATTTGATACACAAGTTTTTCACCATGCAATTAATCTGTGTTTGAGAGCTATCAATGACCTCTTCACCAAAACAGTTGTTCCCCTGGGACACTATCATTCTCCCAAAACCACGCTAGGCCAGACAGCTATACCTACTGCAGCTGTGACAACACATCAATGGGCACAGGTTGCCTGAAAGTGTCAAGTTTCAGGCCCATGTACTATCTATTTGTATACTACCCTCTGGTGGAAAACAAGAAACATGAACAGCCTCTGCCTCTGTGCAGCACATAGAGTCCTTTGAATGGAAAGAGCTGCATACTATATAAATGCAAAATGTTTAATTATTTATTATTACTGTACATATTTAGTCAATACAGTGTCGCCTGGCTACATGCAATCTTACAAATCATTCTGCGCAGAGATCTAAATGTAGACTCCAGAGGGTGGGGATTTGTTACACACTCAGAAGGTCTTTATGTCCAGAAACTAATGTGTGGATTACACTCGCTCACATGAGTATCTTCTAAATCTTTGCCAGACATGACCAAGGCATTGTACAGGTAAACTGTAGTCTTGATTTCATCATGAAATGTATCTTAAACAGTTTTCAGCAAAAACTGGTTGTCTGGCAGAGACTGTCTTTATCTAAAGGTCAAAGCAAATTTCCCTTGCAAAACATGCTCTTTTTTTTCCAGATAAGTACAGATTCTAGCTCTGAGTTAGCCAAATGTTTTCACTTCCTAATAGCTGTCTGCTACTACAATTGTACGCATCTCTTTTAGCTCTAGACATCCCTGCTGCTAAGGAGTTATCACATTTCTGCTACAGTGAGAAATCTTTACTCCTGACATCAGAGCTATAAAAAAAGGCTGTTGATGAAGCACTGTCATTTTTAAAATGCAGCACAGCAAAAGTTTTGGCTTCTTTTCTACTGCCAGGCATAGGTTTGCAGCAACTCCATATAAAGTTAGCTCAATAGAAATAGCACCCCTGTACTGAAGGAAAGAATTGGGCTCTCTGATTAATTTAATTGGAGTTATTCATGATTTACACTGGTGTGAGTGAGAGGAGACTCAGACCCTCTGTGACTGCTCTGCATTTTGTTCAACATTAGTGACTGCCCATTTGTCACTTCTGGAACTGGTGGTGTGAACACCAATGCTGGCAATGGGAATGTGGACACTGATAGCAGGTGTCTGAAGTACTGACTAGTTTGTCCAGGTCATTAATTGTGCTGAAGAGGTGAATATTTATCGCTGACAAAACAAGCAGCCAAAAAGGTAGAAGGATATTTTAAAGTGGTTGCATAAGACAGGAGTTTGCCTAGTGGGGCTGTCTGCCAGTGCAGCTTGCGTTGTAGTTACTGTTTCCAAACATGATGGGTGAATTGCTGGCCCTATTTAAATCAATGGCCAATTCCCATTGACTTCAGAGGGGTCAGGATTTCATCTCCCTCATATGAGAGCAAAACAAAATGAAAATTGTTCCGACAATAACAAAAGAAGAGGCTGTAGCATTTTGTGGCATGTAGCATGGCTCCCAGTAAAGAGATGAAAGCACGTCACAGACAGCTCTTTGGCTGTAACTTGTCACTGCCTCAGACAGAAAACTGCTATACAAAAAGCAAGAGGAAGCCTTATTTCTGGAAAGGCCATTCTGATGCATTGGCAGATTGTGCAACACTTGGAATGAGGAACAGCATTTTTAAATGGCATGAAAGTCAGTCTAGCGTATAGGGTTCAAGAATGTAATTATATTTGGATTGTGGGCCTGGTCTTCTTCAGCGTCATGACAGTTAAAGTGAAAATTTAAAAAAAAAATAGGAGCTTGGATTACAAAGTGCTTTTCCCTGCCAGGGCGGAGGCCTGCTATAGAGGCCAGACATATGTCTTTCTTGATCCCATAAATGTTTTGTGATAGGAAGCAGGCAGACTTTGAAGAAATTCCTTTTGTGATTCTGACTAGCAGAGATCTATTCCCTCATGGAAACTGTAATTAGTTTTGTGGTTTTTTCCCTAAAAGTTACCTCCACTGAATTGTTATAACAGGATTTGCATGACGTTGAAAGTGTCCTTATTTACTGTAATAAATAACATGTTTCTTCTCTATGAGGAATCCCAGTCTCTGAGGAAAGTAGCATGTGTGCCCCTCTGTAGGATGGTTTCTTCCTAAGGCCAGGTGTGTAAGTCACAGAGCTTCCTACACATATGTGCTGCCCTGGTGTGAAAAAACATACAGCTCAGTTATCCAATGTTTCTGTTACAGAACCGACCCTTATCAGAAGGAGGAGTACCTTTGCCCAATCTGTGTATATGATCATATTTCCACCACAGATGGGTTCACTTTTTAAGAGTGACATGTAAAGGATAGATGTTGAGTTTGTGCCCTCTTGGCTTCTTTATGGTCTGTAGAGGACCTGGCTAATTTTTATTTTGTTAATCTGGGGGGAGGCTAGGGAAGCGTGTGCAGATCTGCTTAGTGATTGTTAAGAAATTCAGGTCTTGCTTACTCTGAAAGACTGTATGGGTGACTGGAGAACTAGAAGTTCATGACATCAGATATCAAGGAAGTCAAACCTGATTAACTGAAAAGGGGAGTGATTTTTATTCAAATTGTTTAAAACTCTTGAACAGATTTTTAAACTAAAACCCCCTGGGCAGAAAGCTCTGTTTAAGGCCCCAGTGCCCTTGCATCCCCTTCACGGTTAAGGACTGAGAAAGTTCCCAATACTCAGCTGAGTCAGCCAATTGGTCCTCCAACAACAATCAACCCTTCTCCTCGCTGCACATAAGGTTGCCAACCCTCAAGGATTGTTCTGGGCTCTCCAGGAATTAAAGATTAATCTTTAATTAAAGGTAATGTCATGTGATGAAACCTCCAGGAATTCATCCAGCCAAAGTGGACAACCCTAGCTGCACACAACATGACACTTCCTGGTATTTTTAAGGGAGGTGGGCAGAAGCAGCAGAAAAAAAAATTAAGGCATTTTAGTTCATTATAAAGGACACCACCATTTCTCCCCTACTCCCATTCTATTCACCTTGGTGTGTGCTGTACATTGGTCCACAGGCCTACTTTGGATGGAGAGCCCTGAAGGTGCCTTTTGCCTGTACAAAGCAAACTATTACTTCTCATGTCTCTAACACCAATGCCAGCGTTTGCGCTGCTCGAGGGAAATTAAGCACTCTGGCTCTCATAAAATGACTTATGAAAGATGGTGCAGTAGTGATACCACATGATGCTTTCACAAGCTAACGTTCCTGAAGGAATTCTTGTCTTGCCCACATCTTGTATCTTTGTCCCACAACCTCTTCAGATATATAAACATCTCTTAAAAATTATTATACTGGAAATGAGTCAGTGACAGACACATTGCTGATATATTCATTGCTAAATCCAAATATTTGTAGCAACCTGTCACAGGGCAAGTGCACCCCATCTCCCTTTGGGGGTGCGGCAAGGGCATCGTAGCTCCATGGTTAAGTCTACCTAACTACCCATACCCTCAGGTCAGTGAGGGTGAATGGCCAAAGTCTATATGGTCGCCCTTCCTCACAGGGCTAGGTGACCTAGTGGCCACCGTCACTATGTCTGCCCTCTCCTTCAGGGTGGAATGGCCTAACGCCCAGAGCCTATGAGGCCGCCCTTCTCCGCAGGGCTGTGCGGCCTAGTGGCCAGTCAGAGAAGTGGACCCCCACCTAGGGGTGGATGGAAGCCATGGGAGGGGCCTGGGCCCTCCTTTCTCCACCGAGTCTCAGCCCAGGGCTCTGGCAGTGGCGAGTGTACTTGCACCAAGTCAGCAGGGATCCGACTGAAACACACTAATGTCACCTGGCACAAGGGCTAGTCTCCCTGGGCTACTTCCTACCCTGTCCCCGATGCTGTGGTCTGGGCGTCTCCAGGGTCTCTGGGTTCCTCGGTCTGTGCATAGGGTTGCCAGGTGTCCGGTTTTCGACCACAACACCCGTCAAAAAGGGACCCTGATGGCTCTGGTCAGCACCAATGACAGGGCCGTTAAAAGTCCGGTTGGCGCAGGGCTGACAGGCTCCCTACTTGGCTCCGTGCGGCTCCTGGAAGCGGCAACATGTCCCTTGTCTCCTAGGCTGAGGGATGGCCATGGGGACTCCGTGTGCTGCCCTCGCCATGCCACGAGTGCCGGCTCTGCAGCTCCCATTGGCCAGGAACCGTAGCCAATGGGAGCTGCGGGGGTAGTGCCTGCAGGCAGACACAGAGTGCAGAGCCTTCTGGCCACGCCTTTGCCTAGGAGCTGAGGGACATGTCGCCACTTGTGGGGAGCCACCTGAGGTGAGCGCCACCAGAGCCCATACCCCAAAATTCCTCTCGTACCCCGACCCCCGTCCCAGCCCTGAGCCCCCTCCTGCACTCTGAACCCCTCGGCCAACCTGAAACACCCTCTTGCACCCCAAGGCCCTCTTCCCCAGCCCCACCCCAGAGCCCGCACCTCCAGCTGAAGCCCTCACCACCACCCAGTACCCCAACCCCCTGCCCCAGCCCATATATCCCTCCCGCACTCTGAACCCCGCATTTCTGGCCCCAACCCAGAACCCACACCCCCAGCCCAGAACTCGTACACCCTCCCACACCCCAACCCTCTGCCCCAGCTCAGAGTCCCTTCCTGCACCCCAAACCCCTCATCCCCACAGCCCCACCTGAGAGCCCCCACTCCAAAGCAACATAGTGCACTATACACCTCTACCCCGATATAACACGAATTTGGATATAACGCAGTAAAGCAGTGCTCCAGGGGGGCGGGGCTGCGCACTCCAGCGGATCAAAGCAAGTTCGATATAACGCGGTTTCACCTATAACATGGTAAGATTTTTTGGCTCCCGAGGACAGTGTTATATCGAGGAGGTGTACTAATGGTAGAGAAGCTGGAGTGGAATGGCTACTAAGCCTCCGGGAAATTATAGCAAGCCATTGCTCATACTATCTATGGTACTTCTATGGCCCCCGTAGCTATCCCCAGAACACTTTTGTGAGCTAGGGAAGTACTCTTATTTACCTTTTCTTCAGAGTGGGAAAACTGTGGTAGAGACACTTGCCAAAGTCACACAGGAAGTCTATGGCAAAGCCCAGAATTGAATCCTGGTTTTCTATGCCCTAACCACTACCCCCATCATTCCTCTTCTCCAATGCCATGACTACTTTAAGCTATTACTCATACCCCTCTTTACTATAGCTCCCTCCCACAACCTGCTCCCACTTGTCTGTTTATCTTGCTCTTTCTTCTTGTCAGAATCCATGATGTGAGCTCTTGGGGCATGGGCTGTCTTTATTTTACTGCAGTGAACACTGCCTAGCACAACAGGATGTTGATCCTTCACCGAGGCCTCTAGTCAATACTGCAGTATAAGTAAATAATACTGACCGGAAAGGGAGGAAAATAATAAATCAATCATCAAAATATTTAGTATTTCTATAGCACCTTCCATCTGAGCAAAGCATTTTGCAAATCTTATTGAATTCAGCCTTAATCAATGAAGCCTTCATTTCTTAATTAACAAATTAAAAAAACACAGTACTATATATCTTACAAGTGAAGTAATGGTGTAATAGGATATGCTGAATGCATTAAATCTATTTTTTATTTCTGTATGAGAAAAATTAATAAAAAAGGAAAATAAACTAGTTCAATATTGAGTGGGAAGAGAAGGAAACTCAGTTCCCTTTGTTGTAATAAATTATGTATATCTGTACATAAAAATCTTCCAGTCATTCCATTCAGCAAAGTACTGCAAAGATTTCCATTAATTTAAGTATAGACCTTGCTATTGCCGTTAGGAAACTAATGATTGTGCATGGGCTTCAGAGCGGACTAGTTAAGAGGTTTTCTACTGGTGTAACCTTCATGCTATACCCATTTGTCGTTGTGGGTGGTACGGATTTGTCCAAGCAATATGATGAAGCAGTCAAAACAGTAGGCGCACACCAATTAGCATAGATAATTGGTTTTTCAGCCTAAATGCCCAAACGGTTAGTTTCACATTCAGGAACCTTGCGACACTTAGAGAACTAAAGGTTGAAGGTTTCATTACTAGGGCAGGGAAAGTATGAATTTTTCCAAAAGACTTCATCGACTGGAATCATCTCTTGATCTAAAAGATAAAGTCTTACGAGAGTGGATAAGAAGAACTAGATTCCTACTGGAGTTTATTGCCATTAGGTTTCATTATAGCTGACTTTTTCCACATTATTTCACTCTTTAAGAAATAGGCTCTCTTTTTTTAATAAAGAGCTTTTAAATGTATTTCATATCAACCAGGGTCTGGATAAAGCAATTCTAATAACAAAGCAAAATAGAATTGCAGATGTAAATGCTATTAATACATCCTTTCTAATTAAATTCCATCAGAAATCATAAAGGGTATTTCTGGCCTCATCCTCATTCTAGTCCTATCATTTTTTGATTAACTATCCTCATGCACTAGGAATTAAGGTGTGTCCGCTAACTTTTTTGTGAACGATGTGCTGTTTTAAATATTAACAGCACCATCTTTTCATTGTTCCCTGAGCAGGGTTGGGAGGAGAAATATAATTACACACAATGGGTGTATAATTCATACATTCAAAGTAACATTAAAATGATAGGCAGCAAAATATAACAATAGAGCAGCTTGCCTGTCATTCTTTTATGGGTTACCGGCACCCTCCAACACCATTACAAACAACTCTCTTGAGTGAATATGTCATGAAGAAATGAGATAGATTAAAGCCACCGGGCATCCTTTGGGAACTCAATACATAGGAGATCCTTCTGCATGAGGGTGCAAGATATCTAATTTAAGATTATGCTGAAACAGTACTTAGGCACACTGTGTCTATGGGGCCAAGCTGCCGGAGTCCACAGTGTGCTAGAAACAATGTGGGGACGTGGGCACCTGTGACATATTTTCTGATCTTGCCCCTGTATTCAATTCTTCTGGAAAGGTGTGACAGACCAAATATTGCAAATTTCTCTACTGTCATCTCAATGCTCCTATTAGGAGATAACATTATGCAGTTTGACGCATCTGGGGAATCAAAGGCCCAGTACGTAGCTGACTTTTTGCATCCAGAAAAGTAATTCTGTTGCCCTCAATATATCCTCTTTCACCAGAAAGCTGGAACTAAGTTACCTCTGGTCACCAGGAAAGCTAAACACTCTCTTTTAAGTATGGAAGCATTAAAAAAATTAGGATTCTTTATGCACAACTGACTTATAATTAGTCTCAGATCTGTTCTGATCAGGAGACAATTAGTGATCCAGTGGTTACAGCAGGAGACTGGGAATCAGCAGGATGCTTAAATTCTGTTACCAATGTTGCCACTGCCTCATTAGGTGGCCCCAGGTAAAATGAGTTCCCCACAGAAGCACAACCTATCCTGATAGCATTGAAAGTTGATTGGGATTGCACAGGATGTAAATCAGTGCAGAATTTGGCTCAGGTGCATATCCTGAGTCCATTGAATCTAGTCACACAAATAAATGTTTAGTGCTTTTTATTCCTGTTAGTCCCATGGAGCCAACGCAGCTAGCTATAGGATTTCATTCTGTCTTGTGTATCATTAGCCAAATTGTTAACAAAATTCCAGTTGCAGAACCTTTATTACTGGTTATGATGCATGAACTAAAACGAACCCCAGCATAACAGTCAGATGCAATCTATTTACTTGTCAACCACACAAATCTGATATGAAGTTACTGAGAACTAACAAACAAGATTCTCTTTTACCTAGTCAGTTTTCAGAGTTCAAAGGTTTATAACTTGGGGCAATGGTGTAACTGAAAATATAAATTGTTCACCTTTGCCTGTGTGGAGAAAATTTTTAGTGATGGGCTCCTTTCTGAAATCTTGCTTCAGGCTTATAAATGGTTGGGAATTTTTAAAAATTATTCACATACTGCTTCATACAGGTGCATTTAAGCACAATATTTAATTCACAGATCTCATTCACTTCTTCCAGATTCTGCCCAGAGTAAGACTTATCTAAGATTTTCATAAATCTATTACATCAAGTTTTCTAGCTCTCATAACTTAGTGCATAATATTTGAGATGTACATTTCAGAGTAACTCAAAACCTTGGAGCACAAGAAACATGACATACCAAAGTCTGAGGATAACAATACTATTACATTTTTTCCTTGTTTGATCAACTTTTCTTTAAGTATAATTTCACTTTCCATTCTCCATCTCCCCATGCGTGTGTGTTATGTGGACCTGAGTAAAAGAAAGTGTGTGTAAGTGGATATATTTTCCAACTTTCAGTCGGCAGACATTCATGTATCTGTGCACCAGGGCACCTGGAGTTCTTATTGCAATAGTTTTGCATCAATTATATTTGTTTTGACCAAAATGGAAATATCAGAGGACCTTAAAATTCTGTCTCACACACTTGGGGCAGGTCTACACTAACCCCCCAATTCGAACTAAGGTACGCAACTTCAGCTACGTGAATAACGTAGCTGAAGTTCGAAGTACCTTAGTTCGAACTTACCTCCGTCCAGACACGGCAGGCAGGCTCCCCCGTCGACTTCGCGTACTCCTCTCATCGAGCTGGAGTACCGCAGTCGACGGCGAGCACTTCCGGGTTCGACTTATCACGTCCAGACAAAACGCGATAAGTCGAACCCAGAAGTTCGATTTGCTTGCTGCCGAACTACCGGGTAAGTGTAGACCTACCCTAAGGGTAGGGCTTGATTCTTTGCTCCATAAAGCAGCCCTCAACCCAGAGGATCCAGCCACTGGAAGATTCTCCCTGTGTTGGGGGATCCTTCGGGGATGTGCAGAAGCTGGGATAGGAGACATGGCTGGAGGAAAGAGGTTGTGGCTGGGGCAACCCTGCACTCCACAATCTTAAACTGCCTTAATAGCCCGTTGAGCTCACATGAATTAGAGCAGTTTTAAGATTACTCTAGTTTATGTCAGAGACCACCCTGGCATCTGGACAGCCCCAGCACAGGGGCAGTACAAAGCCAGCTTAATCCACTTTTGTACTTCTTTCTGTCTCCTGAGCTGCATTGAGTGATTCTCAGCCATAGTCCAGGACTGGGCCCTAGAGTTTTGGAATAACGACTTTGCAGTGTTGAGAGACTAATTTAATCCAATTTTATTAACAGAATATTTTAGTTTGTCTTTTTAATACTTTCTGCATTGTATAAATGTAACACATTTAATGACATCAGAGGTAAGAATTTGATATGTTAATTACAATCGTTCCAGTGTTTTTACGGAGCTATATGGAATAGTGCTGATTGTAATAACCCCTGTGGAACATAGATCACTGGAAATGAAAATGCACTTTTTCAAATCGCAGCACTGAAAGCAATCAGAAAGAAATGGGTTTTCTTGACATCTAAAATTAACTGAAAACTTAATAATTGCCATGATGCCTATCCCAAGTAAAAGCAACAGACTTTATATGACAGAAATTTAAATAGCTCTTAGATTTAATTTGTAATTTGCAGATAAATTAGAACCATCACACCTATGCTGTGGCTCAGCCTAACAAAAGCCACAGATCCTATGTGACTTCTTCAGTATCTAAGACACTGATCCTGCAAACGGACACCTATGCTCATGTGGGGTCTTGCTTTCGTTATCGGCTCCTGGAGATAAATAATACAATAACTGGCACCTACATAGTGCTTATCTTCAAAGTGCTGTACAAACATTAACTAAGCCTCATAAAAACCCTTTGTGATAGACGGTGCTAATAATAGCTGGCTGAAGGGGAAACTGAATCACAGATGGGTTAAATGATTTGCCTGAGGTTACCCAGAAAATCAGTGGAAGAGTTGGGAGCAGAACTGCTGATACTTGGTATAGTGCTAATTCTTTTAGACCATGCCAGCATTCCAGAAGGTCAGGGCCAAGAGTTTTAGAAGTAGAAACCTCAAGTTAGGTTCCTAATTCTATAGTTAGCACCGTATCAGCATTCTGACAAAAAAAGGATTAAGAAAGACTTTCATGACAATTTTTCCTTCAGTCCTATTCCACTTATCTGTGTATATAAAAATACTGTGTGACCCTAAAAAGAGAAGTATGTAAAACACGCTCCAGGGTAGAAATTACAGTCTGTGAGACTTATTTTCTCTCTATGCAGACCCAAGTGAAATACATTTAGCAAAATAATGGGTGAATTTCATGCCTCTGTATTTCATTGCTTTGTACATCACCAAAACTTTCCTGTCAGATGGTAAATTGTGATTATTCAGACTGAACTATCCCCACAAAAAGTACATTTGTGACTTTGTTCCAAACAGCACAACTATATATATTCTAGTTTCTAACACATGGCACTGCAATAAATGGACTTCATGTTAATTACTGATGGTCCATTAAAAAAGGTAAATGTGAGGTCAAAGAATAATTGACTCTTGGAAAAATGGAGTGCTATTGGAATGTGAATACAGGTGAGATTTTGTGATTTATAGCAAGACATAGTTGGTAATCATTTGGTATTTGGGTTACATTTCATTTTCTTTGGACTATTTGTTGCTAACAGTTGATTAATTGTTAGTATGCCAAGAAGGTTAGATTAGAGAAAAGTTGGCTGTGCTTTTGAACTTCTATAGGAATAGCATCAGTTCTGTATTTTTAAATAAGAAAATTGTAAAATGTTTTCTGAGTACAAGTTTACCTTAAAGTATCTGTAGTTCTCTCCCTCTCCCTGGACCCCCACATACATACACTTACAGTTTCCAAAAACGTATTTAGTGTTTTCTTGTGCTACTTGAAGAAAGGACTATTTAACAGCATCAAGGTAAAGGGCATGAAACACTCTCCATTCTACCGGTTTGGTGGTAATGTGACTCCACTGACTTTAACTGAAGTACATCGGCAGAAAACGGGTGTAGCAAACTGGAGACCCCAAAGATCCCAGCATAACAGCTGGAACAAGGTCCCTGGCAGTAAAAAATGAATATCTATCTATGTAGGCGATGATATCAAAATCATCACTGTGGCATCTAGCAGTAACAGGCGGCTGACAAGGCTAAAATGCAATAATATCCATCAACCGTTTTTTTTACTAGACAAAATTACTATGATTTTATTTTAAGTATTTGGGGACCAAATCCTGAGGTTCTGTGCTCAGTCTCCATCTGGGGAAAAACATACGGTGTTCTTATTAGAGTAAGAACTGAAGATGGATCTCAAGGTTTATCCCAGTGGAAGTTTTAGGGGTAGATCCTCAGCTGGTGTAAGTTGTCATAACTTCATTGACTTCAATGGATACCACCTGAGGGTCTGCCCCTTTGTCTGAATAGGAACTCAGGGTTTGGCCTGTACAAGTTGGAATAAAGTCTGATTTCCATATAAGAGGCTGCTCCCTTTAAACGATCTGAAATTAAAATAATCAGAGCTATATCCTGAGCAGATGTAAATCAAAGTTGCCTTTAAAACTTAATTTATTAAACAGCTTCCCTGTATTTATTTTCTTAGCATAATTTAGTATCTTTAACTGCTCTAAATATGCTTCAGAGAGCCAAACTGTATGTGTGCATTCCAGGAAATAACAAAAGTTAGGCATAAAAACATATTTTTTTGGGTTGAGGCCATATTTTCAGTGGCCTCAACCCAACTTCTGCATTTGCACGCACAAGGTTTGGGGGGACGAAGGGGAATTTGCCAGGATGACAGCTACCAGACTTTTCCCCACACAGCTGCCATTTGCACCCAGCCATCAGAGTTCTTGGGCATCCACAATTGCTTATCCAGGTACTTCTGTGTGCTGTTCATGGCACGCAGATTTAGAGATTGCTTTTAAAAACTGGTCCATTAGGGCTGAAATGTAATATCCTGGCTAGGGCTGTACAAAGCTATTGCATGCTACTGACAAGTACAATTGTTAGGTTAAATATCTTACAAATACAATTTAAATACATTAAGGGTTTATGTGAAAGAATATGGTACTGTAGTACAAAGAATGAAAAGATTGAGGTGGATCCAGCCTGCTGGCTTTGTAGTAGCACAATGCTCTCACTCTCCAAGGAGGGGAAAGGATTTGCTTCACTTCTGAGCATCTCCTAGAGGCTGATTCTGATGGCATTATGTCAGACTTTGAGATGGTTTGGTTCTCTCATTTTCAGGCTCCCGGGAAGTTCAAATCAGCATCTGCCCAGGGAGGAGGAAAGTTGAAATTCCAGCCCAAATCCTGATTTTAAAATTGTTCACGTTTACTTCAGTGGGAGCAAGATTGGGCCTTTTAAAAGGAAATTGAACATGGTGAATGAAATCCTGGTCCCCCTTAAGTCAATGGCAAAACTCCCATGGACTTCAATGTGGCCAGGGTTTCACCGGTTAGTGTGGAAAATAAAGCCCCACTTCAATTCTCACTACCTTCGGGAGGCGCTTTTGATCAGCGAAGTGGCAAAGGAAAGCTAATGCTCAAGCCCCTGAAAAAGAGCATAAAGAAAGCTTTCTACTGACTAAAATGTAAATTGGATTGGGCACTAAAACTGTTCACACACCCTCAGCTCCAGGAGCTCTTCCATTTGAATCTTAAGATGTACGTTGTACACCTGTCTAGCCTGATTCTTCCCCACCTTGCTCCTTGTGGAGTCACCCAGATCTGCACAAAGTGAATGTAAAACAATGGCAAATCTGAATGGCAGCACTTTAGCCCCACTTTACTCAGTGGCAAACCTTTATCCTTCAACATTTCTACACCTATCTTAACCACTACTGGGTGTGTGGCTTACTAATCCATTATTTTAACATGCACTTCCAGTAAATAAAAAATAAATAAATAAATAAATAAATAAAATTACTCCCAGGCCAAAAGGAGGTTACCGGCACAGTGCAACTACTTAATAGTGCAAATTCCTTTGTATTTAGGTACTTATATTTAGGAATCACCTCTCTCCATGTTTTGCCAGTTTATTCTTCTCATTCTCTTCTTTAGAGTAGAGGAGTTTATTTTTGTTAGAGTTGCTGAGTAGCCTGATGAACAGGAGAACAGTCGTGTGCCAGCAGGTGGTTTTATCAGTAGGTTTTACATACAGAAGTGGGATTAACACAGCTCAGGAAATACTCACTACAGGTTCAAGATTGGTTTTGCGTACGTACTTTGTCCTGTAAATCCCCAATACATTTCTGTCTATTTAGTTGTACTGTAATAATCATAAAAGTATTTTGCTGGGATTGAATGACTCAGGGGGTTAGGAATGAGCTATGCTGCAGAACCTTTCATTTTTGGATTGCGGGTTTAAATCCAGCCAAGGTCAGTGATGACCCAACAGTGACACCATCTGATGGCTCTTTGGTGAGCTTTGAGAAAGGTGTTGGATATCCTGAATCCAGTTCCCAGCTAACAAGTGGCCACATCACAAAATGCACCACCACAATTGACAATTTAGAGCCACCTTATTGGTAGCTCTAGCAGAGAGGCTGAAGATTTAATTGGCATAGAGCATGGTGATCAGGTCTGAGACACAGCGGAGCCGTATGGAGATTCTCACTGTCTACAGAAACCCTTCTAGCTATGGATGCAAAGAGAGTCTTCTATCCACAGCTGGCAGGAAGACTTTCCTATTGGCCCATGAGCCCAGTGTTCTGCTTGCTGCATAGGCTCCATATGGAGCTCAGAATCAAACTCCAAGTTTTGTTCCTGAGACTGGCACAGGTTATCTGAAGAACCTACTACCCACCACAGCTACCTTCCATTGGAACAACAGAATCTAAATCTGGGTTCCTGGCAAGGGTGCATACCACATAGGAACTCAATATGGTGTGAACATCACTTTGCTCACAGATACGTATTTGGCAACAATAAGTATCATGGACAGACATTCATAGTAGGATGACTTTAGGAAGGAGGTTCAAGGGATGCACAGAGATACTGAGACAGAGTGAGCGGGCTGGGATTGTTGAACACCCTCAAAGACAAGTAGCCAGACAAACCAGTTCAGAAAGAGAGGATAATATTTTAGTATAATCCGCTTCTATATAAATCCACCTGTTTTTCCACTCTTTCTAATTGAAGGCTACTATACATTGGCTTTCACTTACACTAACCTTTAAGGTCTTCTGTAAAGGATCCTGTATTTTGAGGCGATATATCAAACTTTGTGAGCCCAGTTTTCAGAGATGAGCACCTGTAACTGTCCTTGAAGTCAATGGGAACTGCAAGTGCTCAGCAGTCAGCCCCTCTAAAAATCAGGCCATGGGCATGTCAGATCTGGCTTCATGTCTCATAAGAAAGAGTGTAAGAGGGAGGGGGAGAAACCATGTCCAAATCTTATGGTCATATGGTCTTAAAGCCCAATAACACACTTGTGACCTAATGGGAAAAACAGTAAACCCATTGGATCCACTAATACTTCTAGGTCTTTGATTCCCACAGACAAAATATGATGAACATATCAGAACCAAGAAATCTTGTATCTTGGGATCAGTAGAGTGCTGCCTACATGACAAAATTTCTCATGAGAAGTTACACTTTGTTTTTCAGAACGTGTTCCGGAGAATGGTATATCAAGTTGACCATGTATGTGCCCAGATGTCCCCCACAGTTTCTATTAGCCACAGTAAGTATGTTGTTGCAACATATTTTCATTTACAGAACTAGTTGGTGGCAACAAATAATCATGTTTTGTGACCCCATTTCCCCTGGTATTGGGAGCCAGTGATTTCTTTTATTGTTGTTCATCCACATCTTTGTCTCCACAAGAAGCTATATATTAAGGGAAGAGACTATGCAGCTTCTTAGTGATACGTGATCACTAATATCTTGTGCCAATTTGTGTTTTCATCTTCTTCTTTCTTGAGCTAGACTTTACTTCAAGAAAAGTGATGCTCAGGTCTTGGGTATGCATTATGATGTAACATTTATGAAAGTTGATACAGACTTACCTCTTCTACGAAATCTCTTCTTGTCACTTTCTAATCCTCCCAAACTCAGTGACACAAAGCTCCAGGGTGCACTTTTGAGATACTGTTTTGACAATACCCTTTAGATGTCTTTACAAGATTGGCAAAGCCACAAGAAAGTTGCTAGGAAAAGTTTGTACAATATTCTCCACCTGATAATTATGAGATAGTGTATATAATGGGAGCCCAAGGAGAAACCCACTGCAGATAGCCAAGCAGCTAACATTTGGGTTGGACTATCCCAGGGATCCTAATTGTGTCATCCGTCCACATGCACAATGCAAGGAAAATAAAAACAAAGCACTTTAGTCAAGAAAATTGTTTTCTAAGTTAAGAAATTTATTCAAAACAAAGAGCAAGAGAAGAAAAAGTGGCAAGACACATGATGATTTTAACAAAATCAGTTTACAGCACTTGTGCATGGAGACTCTTGGTGGGTACTTTTCCCCTTCTCTTCTCCACAGGCTTTTGGGAAAGAGCAATTGCGATAAAGGAGATGCAGAATGCTGAGCAAACAGAAAAGTGGAGACTTGTCATCTTTCTTCTGTGGACAGTCTGATTTAGTGAGGTTTCGGAATGCCTTGTAACTTTCATTCCACCTCCTCTGGGACATGAGCAACTGCACTAGGGTGGGGTTGTTGGGCTTACCAAGTTGGTGGTTGCCTGGATAGTCACCTGACTAGTCTATTTAGTGTCCTGCTTATTGACAGTCTGCATTTATGAGTCTATATTATGGAAATCATGGACTGCAATAATAGGCAGCATCCTTGCCTC
Organism: Terrapene triunguis; assembly: GCF_002925995.2. Taxonomy (NCBI): domain Eukaryota; kingdom Metazoa; phylum Chordata; order Testudines; family Emydidae; genus Terrapene; species Terrapene triunguis. Next base: position 30,668,508 of record NW_020664481.1, on the reverse strand, counting down.
AGTGGCAGGAAAAGTTTTGCCAGTTTGTTCCCCTCTCATCTCTGTCTGCAGTTACCCTTCCTTGCTCTAGAATAAGGTCAGCCAGACCCACATAATTAGAGGAGATTGTATAAGGTTGACCTTGTACCCTGTCAAATCCTTTCATGTGTGGGCAGTCTTTATCAGTAGCAGCATAGAAAACAGAGTGAGAGATGTGCTTATAGGTGTGAGAATGAGATTGTTAAGAATTTTTTCCCTCACTCTCCGCAAACTAAGATAGTACCTCTGCCACTTGGGTGAACTTAGGTTATTCCCACTCATATCTAGCAGCCCATGGTTTCTTCCTTTATCTTGACTTCTGCTATTTTCGTTCTGTGATGTCTCTACTTTTGCACTATTGGGAGTGGATTGTGTGTGGATCACTAACTTTTGGACAGGTCAGCTATCTCAGCCTGAGCACCACGAGAAGGATACTAATAAGAGGAAACTAATACATCAAAAAACAGTTCTCCCTTTTTCACTCCATACCCCACTCCCAGGCACACTGCTTTCTTCTGCGCTTGTTGTTGCTGCCCTTTCTCGCTCTGCGTTTATACTCTGGTTTCTGTAGATGGTACTGTACCAAGAAGAGATGAAGATTGACTGTTTAGGTCTGCTGGTCCTGCCTGAACAAGTCAGAGTGGAGCCTGCAATTCAAAAGGGGCAATGCAGAAAAAGATCATGGACATTACAAAATGTGCAAAATTGTTTCCATTTTTTTTTGAATAGTTGTTGGAAGCAAAGTGAAGATGTCGTAGGGAATGTACCTATGGGATTTGAAAATGGCTCTCTGAATGTCAAATCTGATCTCTGGGGTGTTCTGGGGCCCCCAGTGCGATTAAGAAGTAGTCACTGACCACTGGCTGTTGCTGAAGTTTGGCTTGGGAAGACAAGGAAGACCTAGGATACACTTTATATATCTGTTGATTCCTTGACTGAAGCAGAGGTGCAGAAACCTTGTAATAACTGAGCGTGTGGAGGTAGCAGCTTCATTTTGCATGTCAGGAGCACATGGTGTGCTGAGAACAGAAATTTGAGGGTGGGGTAGGGTGACCAGACGTCCCGATTTTACAGGGACAGTCCCGATATTCGGGGATTTTTCTTATATAGGCACCTATTACGCCTCACCCCCACCCCCATGCTGATTTTTCATACTTGCTATCTGGTTACCCTTCGGTGGGGGTTGCTTCAGTATTTTTTCATATGGCTGGGAAATGTCTAAGACCATGCCAATATACCTACCACACACTCTTCTATCACCCTGCAAGGAGTTCTTGTAAACACTTCACATTTGCTTCAGTTTATAGAAAAAGCACTGTGCAATGCAACCCAAGTCCTGTTTTTCATGAAATCTGTAGGGAAAAATATCTACAACTAAATCACGTGAGTTTCACATAAAATGATAGGTATGTAGAGGCCATTAGGACAGGTTTGCCTGGGAGCTAAGTAATGAACCAAGCTTCTGTCTCCAGAGACCTCCAATATCCCTAGAAAACTGGAAGTGCAACCTGTATTGAAAAAAAATGAGACTTTCATTCTACTTTCACCATAGAGGGAATTTCACGCTATCCAGGTTCATTATAAACTGCCAATTCCATACCCCTAAAATAGGCAAGACTATCAGTGAAGTCAGTGGAATTTCAATGGGAATTTTGTCTGCCTGGAGATATTGGACTGGTGTCTTTGTGAATTCCACTTTATTGTATAGATGGTGGAACCTGATACACCATTGCTCATAAAATCCTTTGCTTATCACATATTATCCATGCTGGTTGCATTCATTATTAATTTATCACCATAAATATGGGTTGGCCACATCACTCGTAAGTGGAGAGCTGCACATGGCTTAGTTGTGTTGGCACAAGAGTCTCTGGGGACCGAAGTTGGCCTGCAGAATCTTTATTACCAATGATGATCTATGAAAAGGAAACAGCCCATTTGGACTCTCAGAGCCCAGGCTGTGTTTACAGGGCTGGCAGTTAGAAAAACTATCCTTGTACTTGTATAAAAATGAGCAAATCGATTTGGAATCAGTCAGCTACAGTCAACATGGAACCTCACAATAATATTTCTATAGTCATTGTACTTTAGGGATCTGCTAGGGCAAGAAGCAAGTGTTGTGTCCATTGGAAACCTGAGAATCTCCTCTTTCCACTGGGCTAAAGCTCCCACTTTTAGACCTGATAGATGACAAGTTACCAGACCTTAAAGCTATCACTGGTCCAGCAACCATATTGTCCATTCTGTAGCCCAGATCACTGAGATTTTGCAGAAATTAGTAAAAATTTATCTGGCAGAATGTTGGGAACAAATTAAAAAAAGAGTGGCAGTTTGAAGCTTCTCAGATGTTTGAAGTAGTCTTAGTGGAAATAGGTTAGTACAGAAGTTCTCAAAGTGCAGCCAAGGACCACTAGTTGTCTGCATAACTTTTGCTGGTGGTCCACAGAGAGCAAGCTGCCAACATGATACTGGATCTATGTAGACACTTTTGACTGCATCAACTTTTCCAAATAAGCAATTGCTGTAGTTGCCACAGGAATGTTAAGAAATTGCAAATGAGAGGAGAGGTGGTTGTGACTGGAAGGGGAGGTGGATAATAAGAATCTTTCCACACTAAGATCTACACTGTGGAGAAGTTTCCAGACTCTTGGTTAGTGGGGAGGAAGAAAGGGAAGGAGACAAATATGCATGATAAAGTAATAGCTTTGTAGTTTGCCATGTGGATAACACCACTATATAAATCGTGTGGATTTATGTTGGAAAGATTAAACAAATACTGAGATCTTGTGAATACAAAACATGCAGGTAACATTTTTGGAAGCCAGATTTGAAAATTAAGTCTGGAATTTTATTTTTTTTTATAAAGTCCAAGTTTTCATCAATTATTCATTTAAAAGGGCTTCACTTTATTATGGAATATATTTTTTGTTTGGTTCACAGAATGTGTATTCTCTTAATAGGTTTGTTTCTTTAAGCGGAATTAATATAAATGAGTCCAGTTCTACAAAGGTTTCATTTAGATATGTTGTATTTCTTATTCCTCTTTATATGTAAAGTACTTGTTTGAAATTGTTTTAATGTAAATGCTATACACCATCACCCTCTATGTGATAAAGTATGGGCTAGTCATTCCATGAATGAAACTTTTATATGATCTCAATTGTCTTTTCTTTTTATGAAATAATAACTATATTCTCCATTAAGTTCTAGGGCCAGCTGTTAGTTGCAGCTCGGGTTATTAATGAGTTAACAGAAATCACTGCCCATTTATTCTTAGAGGACCTGTTCCAAAGCCTATTGAAGTCAAAGGAAAAACTCATGTATTTTGGATCCAATCTATACTTACATTGTTAATGTTTCAAGTAATCAGAAATGAAACAAGAAGTTGAGGCATCTGTGGTTGTTGTATGTACAGACAGTGTGGCCTAGTGGCTAGACCATTAAACCAGGACTCAGGAAACCTGGGTTCTATTCTCGGCTCTGCTGCTAGGTGACCTTCAGCAAGTCACTAGGCCTCTGTCACCTTCGGTTTCCCTATCTGTAAAATGGGAATAATGATGCTTACCTCCTTTGTAAAGTGCTTTGAGATCTATGAATGAAAGGCACTATGCAAGAGCTAGATATTATCATCATTATGGATGTTTGGAGCCAGAGTGCAGGGAATTGTTATACTGTACTCTTTATTGAAACCAGGATCCTAGATTCATAGATTCATAGATTCTAGGACTGGAAGGGACCTCGAGAGGTCATCGAGTCCAGTCCCCTGCCCGCATGGCAGGACCAAATACCATCTAGACCATCCCTGATAGACACTTATCTAACCTACTCTTAAATATCTCCAGAGATGGAGATTCCACAACCTCCCTAGGCAATCTATTCCAGTGTTTAACCACCCTGACAGTTAGGAACTTTTTCCTAATGTCCAACCTAGACCTCCCTTGCTGCAGTTTAAGCCCATTGTTTCTTGTTCTATCCTCAGAGGCTAAGGTGAACAAGTTTTCTCCCTCCTCCTTATGACACCCTTTTAGATACCTGAAAACTGCTATCATGTCCCCTCTCAGTCTTCTCTTTTCCAAACTAAACAAACCCAATTCTTTCAGCCTTCCTTCATAGGTCATGTTCTCAAGACCTTTAATCATTCTTGTTGCTCTTCTCTGGACCCTTTCCAATTTCTCCACATCTTTCTTGAAATGCGGTGCCCAGAACTGGACACAATACTCCAGCTGAGGCCTAACTAGAGCAGAGTAGAGCGGAAGAATGACTTCTCGTGTCTTGCTCACAACACACCTGTTAATACATCCCAGAATCATGTTTGCTTTTTTTGCAACAGCATCACACTGTTGACTCATATTTAGCTTGTGGTCCACTATAACCCCTAGATCCCTTTCTGCCGTACTCCTTCCTAGACAGTCTCTTCCCATTCTGTATGTGTGAAACTGATTTTTTCTTCCTAAGTGGAGCACTTTGCATTTGTCTTTGTTAAACTTCATCCTGTTTAACTCAGACCATTTCTCCAGTTTGTCCAGATCATTTTGAATTATGACCCTGTCCTCCAAAGCAGTTGCAATCCCTCCCAGTTTGGTATCATCCGCAAACTTAATAAGCGTACTTTCTATGCCAATATCTAAGTCGTTAATGAAGATATTGAACAGAGCCGGTCCCAAAACAGACCCCTGCGGAACCCCACTCGTTATGCCTTTCCAGCAGGATTGGGAACCATTAATAACAACTCTCTGAGTACGGTTATCCAGCCAGTTATGCACCCACCTTATAGTAGCCCCATCTAAATTGTATTTGCCTAGTTTGTCGATAAGAATATCATGCGAGACCGTATCAAATGCCTTACTAAAGTCTAGGTATACCACATCCACAGCTTCTCCCTTATCCACAAGACTCGTTATCCTATCGAAGAAAGCTATCAGATTGGTTTGACATGATTTGTTCTTTACAAATCCATGCTGGCTGTTCCCTATCACCTTACCACCTTCCAAGCGTTTGCAGATGATTTCCTTAATTACTTGCTCCATTATCTTCCCTGGCACAGAAGTTAAACTAACTGGTGTGTAGTTTCCTGGGTTATTTTTATTTCCCTTTTTGTAGATGGGCACTATATTTGCCCTTTTCCAGTCTTCTGGAATCTCTCCCGTCTCCCATGATTTTCCAAAGATAATAGCTAGAGGCTCAGATACCTCCTCTATTATCCTGATAGGCTATGTCTACAATAGAAGCAACTTGCCAGTATAGCTATACTGGTGCGCTATACCTGCAAAGGGCTTGTAGTGTGGACACAGCTTACAGCAGCAAAACTGAACTTTTGTCAGCAGAATTTATTCCAGCCCCAAACCCCTTTGCCCAAGTGGAGTGGGGGGGAGAGGAAAAAAAAAAACCACCACACAAAGCCGCCACAGTTTTGCTAGTAGAGCTGCATCTACGCTTGGACTTCTGCCAATATAGCTCTGTTGGTCAAGGATCACACCTCTTCACGTTCCTGACCGACAGAGCTATATCGGCAGAGGTTTGTAGTACTCAATCACAGTGGTGTTACCATAGCGTTGTGAGTCAGTCATTGGACTCTGGTCTGGTTTGTTGAGATCATTCCACTTCATTATGACTACATAAGTGGCACTTGCAAGTACATTCTTCACTTTGTGTTACGGACCCATATTTTTGTTTTCAAACAGCACTGTTTCCATGCAGTATTTCAAAGACTAAAACACTAGTCACCTCTGACACAGTTTCTTTTTAAAACCATGCACATTTTTATGTAGGGTGACATTTTTATGTAGGGTTATGTTATTCCCCGGTGGCTGTACTGGCAAAGTGCAGTATGTTTAAATTTCTCAACACAGACTGTGGAAGGATCCTCCTGAATATTTTCTGTAAGGCTGCCTTGAAAAGTGGGGGGAGGACCTCTGAAAATCGCTTTTAATTTTCAAAATCTTAGAAATTTGCTGACCAGCTGTCATTTTCTGCATTCTAGGGCATTTTCAGCCTGCTGAGGGGGAACTGGCATGTTTTTCCAGCACACCCATGTTCAGTAGCAAAGCAGTTACCGTGTCACCACAGCGAAATGTTGCCGTAGGAATGAATTGAGAACATTGGGATATTATGCACTAGTCAGATGTTTAACTTTGTCAGGGAACAGATAAGCCTGGTGGAAACATTTTGAATTTCAATTTTTTTCTATGAAAAACAAAACATTTTCTGATAAATTAGCCTCATTTTCTAACCAGCTCTAGTGACAGATGATATCAAAGTGGGGGGAGGGGGGCTCTCCAGCGGAATCTTTATTACCAATGGGAAGGAGCATCTACCAGGCGGTTATTTATAAGAAACCCTTGACTCTGGAATTCACTTCTCGCCAACCCTTGATCTGCCAGAACCCAGATTTTTTTTAAACCATCTGATCTTGCTACACCGTCCTTTTCTCCCCTTTGACGTTTTCAGAGGGACTAGCTGCTCAGAGCATTGGTGAGCATAGCTACTCAGCCCCATCATGCTATTGGTTCCAACAGTCCGAGCAGACTCCTGTGCCCGCAGAGAGCCTCATTGACTTCCAAGGAGCTCTGCACTGGCCCACGCAGATCTGAACTATCCATTATTTGTTAACACCAGCTAGTCAGTGTAATGACTTACAGTGAGATAGCATCTTTCCTCCCCTATCATTCCAAAGGGCGTTACAAACTCATTGACAAGATCTGAGTCTAGGGATTGCTTCACTCACCACTGAAATGCAGCTCCCTCTGGGGTGAAATGCTGCAGCTGTTTAACAGATCGTAGCTATTCAACTGGACAGTTTAGGACAGGACGTGAAGAAGTCCATTTACACTGCTGTATGGGATGAGCGGGGTGGAATACCACTAATGGCCCAGGGGACTGAAATCTCTATTGTTATGCATTGGTTCTGCTGCTGGTACTTCAATAAGGCAATTCATTTAAGCAGCCTTGGTGGTAGGCAGACTGGAGTCCCTGAGATGCCAAGTAAAACAACTTTTTCCTGCAAGGCTGATACATGGATGGAACAGTCTAGTGAGGGGGGTGGGAAAGTCCATTTCTGGACCTTTTGGCCTGTTGAATGGTTCTATTTGTAACTTTTTGTACCAAACCTGTAGCACAGGACCGATGATTCACAGATGCAGTTGAATGAATACATACAAATATTGGTCCAGATCATACTGCTGTGCAGTAATACTCACATGGCAGCAGGAAGCACTGCCAGATTATTCTTGAATCCTCACAGGGTTTCCTCTGCATTTCTCCATTGCGGGGGCAGGGAGGTATGGGGTTCGCTTACGGGAAGAGCAAGGGCTCAGATCCACAAATACTGTGGATCTCCCAAGCTCTATGTGCATGGACTACAAGGGGACACAGAAGCCCGGTTCCTCTGCAGCAGCTGTGGTAGCCTCTGCCCCAGGCAACCTGAGTCCACTGTCAATAACTCTCTTGACCATGCCTTCCCTCAGAAGCATCTTTCAGGGGAGTACCAGCGTAGAGGGGCTCCCAGAGAGAGTGTTAATATATCTGTGAGTCCCCTGCTCATTCCTGGAGTACCCTCTTCCCAAACATGGATCCCCAGGCCTGGGAAACCCTCCTCTCAGGGGCATAGCAAGGCTCCAGAAGGCCCTGGTGCAATAATATGATAAGGGACCCCTGCCCAGTTCCAAAATCTAAAATTTTGCTTTCCTTTACTACCTTGGAAAATCAGAAAAAAAGCCATCTTACCCATAAATACATAAACACAATGTGCAGGCTATCCAAAAGGTTCTACGTACACCTTTCTACAAAATGCTCACTGGCAGCGATGTAGTGCTACATCTTATCATGCAGAAGTCCTGCAGAACTGATCTCTAGCTCGCAGTTCTGTCACATGGGAGATAGTCGCCAAAATCTATTATATGTGATGTCATCAAAAGATAAAGCATCTATACTCAAAACTTAACTTTTTACAAGTAAATTTTATCTAACACACATCATATCACCATAAAACCCAAGTAACTCAGCTTTTATATGCCAACTTTCAACTAAGTAGCAAGGTACCTATGTAGTTAGTCAAACAGCCCAAGGGCTTGAGTCCCATTGTATTACTCCAGTTTCGAGTTTGTGCAACTCTTCTGGAACTAAGAGAACAGGGTTACACTGCTTTAAAAGGGGAATAATGCAATGGAGAATCAAGCCCCAAATCTTTAAACCTGAACCCACAATTTTACCCATGGAGTAAAACTTGCAATTTGAGCACAAAGAGGATTTGACTTGCATTCACAAATCACGTGGCTGAGCACCAAATGCAAACAAGGGTTGCCATTAATATACAAAGCTCTCTTGAAAATGTGGTGTCTGAGTCACAGAAGCAGAACACAAGGATCCATACTGCCATACAACAAACAAATGAACAAAAACCCAGTAGTCTATTAAAACAACTACTCCCTCAACACTTTTTCAGCTAGCATGATAGCTAGTCCATTTTACATTGCTATCTAAATCAAGCACTTATGGTATGTCTGCTTCCGTACCATAGAAATGTTAACTGGCCTAGATAAAAAGCCAGCCATCACCATCAGCTGTAACATCTTCCAAGTATCTCTAAGGGCTGGTCTACACTGCCGCGGTAGTTTGGCGGCTGGGGATCGAACTTCCTGGTTCGATTTATCGCGTCTGGTCTGGACGCGATAAATCGAACCAGGAAGTGATCCCCGTCGACTGCGGTACTCCAGCTCAACGAGAGGAGTACCGCGGAGTCGACGGGGAGCCTGCCTGCCGCGTGTGGACCGCGTCTGAACCGCGGTAAGTTCGAAGTAAGGTATGTCGAATTCAGCTACGTTATTCACGTAGCTGAATTTGCGTACCTTACTTCGACTTGGGGGGTAAGTGTAGACCAAGCCTAAGATACACTATTCAGATAGGGTCTGATCCTACCCCATATGGTGCAAGTTTCACTACCAAGCCCCAGCTATCTTTGGGCCACTCCATAAATCCAACTAACTGGCTGATCAGACCAGGTTGATGATGGTTTTCCACTGTCAAAATGTTCCCTGGGAGCTAGAGTGCACCAGTGAACGTAGCCTAGTTCAGAGAACACGTTCTAACAGAGTAAGGAGACTGATTCTGATCAAGGGCTGCTCCCTATCTGTCCCCGGCAACCCTCCCCTGGCCGCCGCCTCCTCTTTCACTTCATGGGGACAGAGACCATTCACCATCTGCCCTCCGCAAACCTCCCCCAGCCTCCTCATCCTCCACCCCAAGGGGGGTGGAGCCTCCTGCCCACACCTGCAATTGTTCCCCTGGCATTGCTCAATTCAACCACAACAGGACCCAGGAACCCCCATCCAGCCCCCTGCCCTTTGCACCCCACCTGCACACTGCACCCCCATCCCACATACCCCCGACACCTGTCCAGATGAGCTCCTCCCTGTTGGAGCAACGGCCATAGTGTGAGTCCATGGTGGCAGTCAGGAGCTGCCCAGAGAGCAGGGCCCTTGGGGGCTGGGCTTGCCATGAAGCCCTGACAGGACTGGCGGTGTCACCAGGAGCAGGCCCTACCTGCTCAGAACCTGAGTCACAGCTGCAATCTTAGCCAGGGTGGGGGTGGGGAGCAGCTGAGTTGTGGGCAGCCCAGCAGGGGGGCACTTCCTGCTCCTTGGATCCCCATCCGCCTAGACTGTGGCATAACTACAATGGTGCCGAAGGTAGAGAGGTCTCTGCTGGTTGGGTCCCCATATCCTCTTGGGCCCTGGTGTCACTGCACCACTTGAACTCCATTGTAGCTATGCCACTGCCTCCTTCGGGGGGGCGGGGGGGGAGGGAGAGATCTGCAGGAGGCAGATCATGAGGAGGTGATCTGATCAATTGTATTAATAAAAAAAATCCCATGTATCCCATGGTACAATATCTAGGAACCAGCAGATGGGAACTGTTGAAATAAGTGTTTGCTATGGATGGATTCTACTCCTTCCTGTTCATTATTATCAGAATTGTTTACTACATTGCAGTTATAAGGCCAATCAGTAAGACCTATGCAAACCCACTGAAAGCAAGGGTGCTGTTCAGGTCTGACCAAGGGCATGATGTGGCCTGCAAAAGCTTTATCATTAGTAATAAATAAGAAAGAAAAAACCCAGTTTGACTCTCAGCTCAGGCTGAATTTCCAGGGCTGACACCTGGGAGGAAAAAGCTTTGCTCACAGAAACTGAACACACTGGATATAGAACAATGGAGACACCTAACCAAGCAACCCCACAATGCTGTTTTAATCATCCCTTTTCAAAGTAGAGCTTCATTTTCTGTAAATGTACAGGACTGATAATTGTGGAGATTAAAGTCCTCATAACCCCCCAAAAATTACAGCACGAGCAGCAAGTTCCCCCTTTGCTTTTACAGTCTTCTGCAGGGGTCACTCCTATACAGTAATAGTAATCAGGGCCAGCTCTAACTATTTTGCCACCCCAGGCAAAAAAAGAAGAGCGCCGCCCCCCCCCCCCCCCCGCCCCCCCCCCGCGCCGTGCTCCACCAGTCCCCGCACCCCCTCCGAGCGCCGTGCCAGCCCCCACCCCCCTCTGAGCGCTGCGCCGCCCGAAGCCTCGCCCCTCTCTGAGCGCCGTGCCGCCCGAAGCCCCACCCCCCCAAGCACGGAAACAAAAAAAAAAACCCTCCAGCGCTGCCCTGACGAACCAATAAATAAATAAATAAAATAAAAAACCGAGCGCCGCCCCGCCCCAAGGTGCCGCTCCAAGCACGTGCTTGGTCGGCTGGTGCCTGGAGCCGGCCCTGATAGTAATATTAAATTCTGAAACCTAGTTCTTATACAGCGCTCTCCATCAGTAGATCTCGAAGTCTTGTACAAAGGAGGTCAGTGTCATTATCCTCACAGTTACAGAACTGGAAACTGTGGCCCAAGGAGGTGAAATGACTTGCCCAAGGTCACCCAACAGGCCAGCAGTTGACCCTGGTGTCCTGAGTGCTCTATCCAATAGGTCACCTTGCTTCTCATAACATACAGTCACTGCCCTTTCTGCTGAGAATGCCAAGAATGGTGCCGATGAGTGACAATGAGGAATGTGGTTTTGTAATGTGAATGCCTGTCCCCTAATAACTATACGGAGACCAAAAAGCAAATTTCACATAAGCTACCAAACACCTGCCAGTAAAGCTTGGAAAACATGTGATTAAACAAATGAAACAAAGTTCTTTTACCGTCCTAATTTTCTAAATGTCCAGCCATTATGCATTTATTTAGAATTCATTGCCATGAAGTCATTGTGTATTCAGGTGGAATGTAAAGTGAACACCATAGGAGTTTGACAGTAATTCGGCATTAGTTAAGCATTAGTTGACAGATGTACAAAGCAAAACCATTATTTCTCCCATACATTCTGTCATGACTTTTTTTTCCTATTGTGGTTTTCATCCAATGAACTGCCTCTGAGCTCTATATAAAATGCTGAGATGAAAGCCTTAGCTTACAAGAAATGTTAACTATTGTATGGCTATTATCGCAAAGGGTTTTCAATGATAATTAGAGGTGAGCAAGAGGGAAACAGTTTTGTTTAGGATGGAAACATTTTGCAAAATGTTAGGATTTTTCATTTAATCTGTGTTTCTTTTACCCAGATTTCACCAGCCTGAGTTTCGGGTATGTAGAAAATTTCAAATATAATGTCTTGCCTGGATATACTAGGATAAGTTATACAGCTAGATGTATTTAAATAAAATTCAGAATTCACAGTTGTTTATGTGAATCCCAAATTTTATCCAAGTCAGAGTTTATTTGAAATTCAGCTCATGATACTGTGAAATCACCAGAACTCTCTGGAAAATGTTGCCTTTAATTAGCACATTAGTATGTACAGTACACACTGACCACAAACACTATCAATACTGAACTCATCAGGCATCTTGCACTGAAATAAGCAGGATCTATAATTATATAAAGATAGATCCATATTATTATTCTATAGAGTAAACTTCTGAAAATATTAAAAAAAACGTTTAAAAAAAAATCAATGCAAATTTCAACTCTGCATGAACTCAGATTGTGGTTACTGGGCACAAAACATGGAGGTAAATTGAGCAAATAATTAAATCTATATTAAGTACTTGTATGTCCCCGTTTACCATAGTATCTGAACGCCTCATAATTTTCAATCTATTTCTCCTCATAACAGACATGTGAGATAGGGAAGTGCTATTATCCCCACTTTACATTATAATCATTAGAATAGATCTAATATTTATACACCGGTATGGAAGGATTCAATTTTTATTGGTAAATGTTAGTAAACATCAATTTCACGACACCCAAACTGACAAAAAAATACTTCCATTGATGATAATCAAAATTTACAGGTAGGCAAAGTAAGAAAAATGCTGCTTGAGAACTTAGAGTTTGATTTAAGGATATTTACTGTGTATATTTTGATATGTGATGCTGACAATTAGTGTTTTAATGGTTAAAATGCTTTAACTTTTTGAATCTCAACATCTACTCATTAAATAATTATTGTCCAGCCTCCCTCAGTGTCTGACCTTCCCCATAATTTCCCACAACTATGAACATTTAAATCGATAAAAACAATTGAAAACATTGATATTATCCATTTAAATTATTAAAGAAAAAGGAAAAAGAAAAAATCTAATTTGCCAGGCCTACTTAGATAGCACTTTACATCCTTAAATCTCAGAGAATTCTAGAGGTGAGAGAATATTATTCTTCCCATTTTATGGACAGGGAAACCAAGGCACAGAGCAAGTAAATGATTTGCCCAAGCAAGCCAATATCAAAGCCTGACTTTCCGTCCAATGCCTTAACATCTGACCCAGGTTGTCTCCATAAACTTTGTACTGGTACAAGGAAAAGAAGGTATACTTACTGTTGGACCTCAGCCTTGGTAGTATGCTAGGAAAAATAGATTGCACAGTTCATACCTAAATTCACCAGTGAGAAGACAAGTGGAAGCAGACCCTGTGCTTCCCTGAGAAACTACTGATAGACTTTACCTTCTGCGTTCATATTGGACTAGAAAGTCTTAAGACTTCCAAGTCCTTATGATCCTACTGGAGTGTATTAAATGTTTATGTTCAACCATTTGAATAGGAAGGTTTGTTAAATTTCAGCAAGGTTAATCCTTCCTGGTATTAATTTTTAGTGTTTTCCCCTATATATTTTTCTGTGTTGTTTCAGTCATTTTTGAGGATACAGATGGACAATGCTAATAGAAAAGATATTTGGCTATAATAAATCTTTGTTTTAGCTTTGTACAAAGGCTCATTGGAACAAGAAAATCTGGCCAGCACACCTAAGCAACAACAGTCTGTTGAACAGTTAGTGCAGGGGTGATCCTGGCATTCCCATTCTTTGGGCGAGTAGAGATCAGGAATATTTTGGCATTTAATGTATGATTTCCAAGAGGATCAAACACAAACCATTTCTCTAGCTGTGAATAATGGAGCATTAATGCAGTTCTTAAAAAGGCAACAGATTTTGCCCACTAGCCCAGAAAATAAGTGCCAATTAAGAGTGAAAAAGAGACAAGCCCCCAAATGGAATTTGCTCCAACTTGGGGTTTCCTGCAGTCACACACACACACGCACACACCCCCCAAAATGGAAGAAACTAGAGCATAGGTTCATCTCCCGTTGACCACACTTCCTAGTGTCACACTAAATATCCAACTCAGTAGTATGCCAGTTGATCAAATGTATTCTTAGGGCTTGTCTATACACTAGTTGTACTGCTTTAACTGTACTAGTATAGTTAAAATGGTATCCCCCCACCCTCCCGTGGATGCATTTATATGGGTATAAAAGTACTTTATACTGGTAGAGCTATTTCCAGATCAGAAAGGAAATAAGATATACCACCATAACATGCCCTATACCAATAAAACTGCATTTGCACTAGGGTTGTACTGGTATAACTAAATCAGTATATCCTATAATCATGGATAATACTTAACCACCTGTGTGGTAAGCTGAGACAAGCCCAGAGCAGAGGCCATAGTGTGAGCTATGATTTGATATGACTTGAATACTAGTGTGGACAGGGTGGGGAACAGAGAGGGGTACTGAGTTTTCTTTAAATAAAAAGCCTTTCAAAAATTAAAATAAATAATGAAGCCCAGGAAGAAGAAAAGCTGATAAATGAGCAGCGGTTTGCTGAGACCCCAAAAATGCATAATGTGTCCTCTAAAACACTTTTTTAAAATGTAATTTTAAATTCAAATGCAGGACTCAGGTTGGTGATTTTATTATATTTTTATCTTATCCTGTAACTTTTGACTGTTGTAGGCAGACAAGTTCATTATTTCCTGCAAAATTTGTGTGGCATATATCACCATCCTCAACAAAGTAAATGAAGGGCTAACAGCAAGTCTGTCCCCCCCTTCCCCCTTCCCCCCCCCCCCCCCCCCCCCCCCGTATCACGTTGCTTTAACTACGTAGACACCAGCTAGCTTTTAATGACTGTCTGGAATGTATTGCTTTCCTTTCCTATTTCATATCAAACTATCCTTTTTCACTTCCCTCCCACCTGTTAGATGCCCCTCTTAATAAATTATTAAATGCATTTATTTAGATCACAGAAGCAAGACAAAGAAATTAGATTAAATTGATCCATGGCAATTTGCTCTCAAGTCATTTCTCCATGAAATCCCTCCCATGTTTTATTCATGCAGACATCACTATCTAACTCTTATTGCCATAGTTCAGTAACATTTTCATTTTGCTCAATTAACAGTTACAACTGCAAGTTACACTTGGGATGGGCGTGAGTGTCTGTATATAGACACCACAATAGTCTGCATCTCAGTGATGCCTCAAATTGTCTAAGTGATGGTGTCTCAGCCAGGCAGATGCTTTGAAGCATAACAGACGGTGATTCTAGTAAGATCTAGCAGGCTTTGGTCTAAGGGAAAAAGGTTTCAGAGGGCAGTCTAAGAGAAGATACAGTGAGCTATAATGAAGAAGCTACTGCTCTTGAGGGAAGAAGTGCT
Source organism: Terrapene triunguis (assembly GCF_002925995.2). NCBI lineage: Eukaryota > Metazoa > Chordata > Testudines > Emydidae > Terrapene > Terrapene triunguis. The sequence continues at coordinate 30,653,506 of NW_020664481.1, read as the reverse complement.
GAGGGAGAAGTGGTCCCCACTGAATAAGAAGAAGTTTCAGGCAGCTGTTAGTGCTAAAGGAGAGAACTAATAGTAGTCTCTACCATGACCACAGGGTCAGCTTGAAGGAAGATGTCGGCCATGACCAAATCCATTCAGACTCAGGTTCTTACTAAGGCTGCAATGTGTCCCTAAAGAAAGGTTAAGCTTTTCAAAACTTAAAAAGTGATATTTTCTTTTTTCTCCGGCATTTTCATTAAAGCAGAAAAGACCAGACAGTTGGATTTTTTTTTTGAGACTTTCCCGAAGAACAAATATCTCACTGAAGCAAATAAATGTTGACAAATCCAGCTGTGTTAACCTTCAAGGGTATAGTGTGTGACAGCAGACTTCTGATAATGTTTGGATAGCTACATTTCACAGTAAGGAGGTTGGTATAGCCAGCCTCAGAGCTCTGGTGTTCTAAAATTCAGGCATGGAGAGACATTCTAGCGAAATGCCCCCCCCCCTTTTTTTTTAAATACAGACTTTCTGTTGCACATCGAAGGCTTGGTTTGCAAAGATTGGCATCAAAATTAGGCTACCAAATCCTGCAGTTAGGCACTGAAGTCAGCAGAATATCCAAAGAAGTGTCTAACTGCAGACACTACCCAACCAATAACTCTAACAATCATATTTTACATACACAGATAAACAGTATCTTTCATTAGAGGATTTCTAAGTGCTTTGCAACTATTTAAGTCCAACTCATTCATAACCCCCTCTTTTTTAAGGTAACGATTCTAATTGTACAGAAGGGCAAAATGAGGCACAGGTAATTGAAGTGTTTTGCTCAGGGTCACATGAGGCTGGTCATCTCTGGCAAATTGCATTCCAGAAACTAACAGACTGTAAAACACTCCATGTGGATCAGGCCTGTTTAGTTTAACATCACATCAGCTAGTTATGGTTATTCCTAGGGGATAGTTAAACACAACCAGATAACATGATATTAAATAGACAGTCCTTGTCTACACTGAGTGCTAAGTTCTGTTTTGTACACTGCTAATTAGCATGTGTTCTAACATGTTGTAATTTCCCAGTATGGGTAAGACCACAAACAGCTGGTATTAGGAATCCTACTCTGACCACAAGACAGCACTTGACAATGGTCCACAATATGGAAAGTAGCCTCTTTTCCACTGTAGCCTTATTGACTACATATCAGTTATGAAATATGCTTGTTTTTAATGCTTGTCATTTTGTTTATCTTGGGTCTAATTCTGCTTCCCTAACTCACATCAGTTGTCCTGACATCCAAGAAGCTATTGTGAGAGTAAGACAGACAGGATCTGTGCCTTGTTTTAACATTGCTTTCTTGTGGGATCACATATGTTTTATCATCTCTGTCTTTGACCTATGATATAACAGTATCTTTTTATTGCTTGAAATTTAGAGCATTGGCCTGAGATTTTGTTTTTAATTTCTAGTGGCAATGGTGTAATGAAGCCGAGCTGGAATACAGTGGGTGACATTATTTCAGACAGCTAAGAATCCAGCTTGATACATTATTTTGATTTACAGTTTGGTCTCTAAGTACATTTATTTTTAAATCAATACATCTCTGCTAAATTAGCATTTTGGGAGGCTAAACACGTGATATTCCACAGGCATAATGTTTACAGGGACAAATTCTGCCCTCACCTCTGTATGTGTCCTTTAGCAGCAAAATCAGTGCAGTGGGGGGCAGGACATAGGAGGACCATGCAGCGGGAAGTCACACCCTGAAAGTGGTCTCTGATCTGCTACACGCAGGGAAGTTGGGAGGATAATGGGCTGGAGGATCTTTTGTTACAAAGCTCCCCTAGCCCATCCTCCCTCCCTAACGGGGGCTGTGAGTACTATGGAGGCTATGCCAGCCCTTAGGCTGTGGAAGAGGATCCCTTTCCCCATGGATCTCCCCAGACAAACTAATGGTTGGATTGGCAGAAGCATGCAATGACTTATTCACAGATGGCAGAGCCACAACTGAGTCATACAGGTCTACCCACAAGTGCTTTTGGAAGTGATAAGTCAGTGAGGAGGAGAGAGCTGTGAAAGAAAGGGTATGGCAGGGCCTGACAAAGTGAGTCCACGGGGTCATAGATACAGTCAGCTGCCCTCATCTTTCCTATCTGTCCAGGTATTTACAAGGTCCTAGTCACCTTAGTGTGGGAGTACCACTGCTTCCAGCGGAACCATCTCTGGATCATCATCCTTGTGGAAGGCACCTGCCCATTAAAGAGGAAAGCAAATACAAGCTGCTCCATTTATGTAAAGTAGGTGCAGCTTCTTGTTGCCAATGTGGTGCTCGCTCATTTGGGCAAAGTTTGGACATCCCTGTCGTATAAACATATCACGTAAACTCTTGAGATGTCACGGATGGTCATTTTGCTAGCCTTCTGCATTTGCATCCACATCAAATCACTTTGTTTCGTTTTGCCACTTTAGAAACTCGTGATAAAACAATATTGTAAGTTGACTTTGCCATTACAATGTGTTGGGCTGTTACAGGAAGGAGCCCAGGAGTTTTCCTCAACGAGGCAGATTCAGTGGGAAACAAAGGCTCTAAAATTGTTAAAGCACTTGATAGATAGAAGCCTTTCAGTAGCATTTGTTGGGAAAGTCTAGGATTCATAGGAGAACCAACACAAATGAAACTCCATCTGCTGCAGCTCAGCATGACAAATTAATACAACTTGTGATTTCAACCTAGACATCATCTTCAAATCAACTTAAATTTTGCAATATCCAGTTGGATTAGGGTGACCAGACAGCAGATGTGAAAAATCGGGACAGGGGGTAGGGGGTAATAGGAGCCTATATAAGAAAAAGATCCAAAAATCGGGACATCTGGTCACCCTAAGTTGGATGGTACAAGCTCCGTTTGCCTCTTTGAAGGCTCATGCTGTGTGGCTTAGGAGAAATCCTTAAGATGATAGGATTCATTTGAAAGGCCTTGAATTTGTCCTAGCTGAGGGCTCAGCCTTTTCAGTTCCTGGCTGTTTGAGCGGGGCAATAAATGGTATTGTCACTGAAAACATTCAGACAACATGAAAAATTGTTTCCCTTTTTCCACGGACATTTTTAATTTTTTAACAAAAACAAACAAAACCCAAACTATTTGGGTTTGGGGGTTTTCAGAAACCCCCAAATGTTCAGTTTCCGTTCCTCTTCTCTCCTTTTTCCTATTTCCATTTCCAGTGGCAAAAAAGGAAATTGGAGGGGATGGGAGGCGGCGCGAGAAACTCTAAAACCCTACAAGGAAAACTATTCGTTTAATGAAAATTTTCATTTTGTGAGGGAAAAAATGTTTTGATTAAATTTTTCCTATCAGTGCTTTCAGCAAACTTTCCTTTGCATTTGATTGTCATAGACTCAGAGCCTTGTTTTTACCAAGGTTGTAGCTGCAAGACTCACCCACAGAAAATGGCTTTTACAGATGTCATCGTTCTTCTATGAACACTATTTTCTTTTTGGAAATTTGAGCTTTTATCTCATGCTCTCTCTCTGCCCTATTTCCCCCAGCCCTGGTTTTCAGATTGTTGCCTTTTAACTCTGTGGTTTTCCCCCTGGTTTTACAGTTTCATTTGAAAAATCCCATGTTGTGCAGACTTACTTTTCCCTTTGTATTCCTTCCATCTGCTCATTATTTCATAGTTTGAGAGAAAGAGCTGTTTATTGGTTAAGCACACTGTAGAGTACCAAATCCAGCACAAATATTTACACCAATGGAAAGACCAAGACAATTCCTGCCAGCTTCCCCCCTCAAAAAAATCTTGAAGCCAGATATCCTAGTGTTATACTTTCAGGGCCTGTGCCACTAAAATCAGTGACTTCAAAAGGCTGGCTCATCAAGAAGCAAAATTTGGATGCATTTTTTTTTCTCCTGGGAGCTTCCATAAGATCAATCTCACCTATACTACCTTGGGGTATTCATATCACCTCTCTGCAAAGACCACAGCCAGTTCTTCTAGTCTTTTCTCCCTTCTATCTTCCTATTCCACTCTGCACTTCTCTACCTTCCTTCTTGGTTAACTTTCAAGGAATCACTTAAATAAACCAGTGAATCATGATAATGGAAACTTTTGGCCAGAGCCCCAGATAAAGAGTAGGCAGGTAAAAACCACCACTGACAATACTGTCCAAAGGATCAGCAGCATGGCACCTTCTCTGTTATGATTGATAGTTATTTTTACTTTGCTTATATACACATCAGATTCTCTCCCCATCCAATAAGTTTAGTGAATATTTTTGCTTTTTGTCATTTCCTTTCTTGCTGCTCTCTCTCTCTCTCTCTCATTTTCTTCTTCTAAAATAAAGGTGGTTGCGTGGGGTTTATTAAACAAACACACTCTCTTCTCCATAGCCTCTTTCCCCCAACAATTCCACTCCTGGAAAAAAAATCTGATGATTTAATTCCTGTGAATATATGGTTTGCTGTTTTATCTGTTTTTACAATGTTGACAATTTTGCCTGTATTGAATAAGTGTTTTCCTGTGTATTTAGAAAAGCAGACACAAAAGTACCTAGTGATTTATTAATTTTAAAGCTGGAATACAAGAGCCTATCACATTTAAAAAAAAAAAAACATACACACACAGATATAATGGTTTTCATTCTTAACTCACTCACATTGCTATTTGTTAAATTGTCTTAGTAACATACCTCTGAAATCTGCATAACACTGCTTTCAAAAATTACCAGAAAATACATTTTAAAATACTGTTATTTTTTAGAAAATACAATTCTGCTAGGACAGTAACATCCATGCCAGGATTTTTTTCCAAAGTTAGACATTTCCTGAGGTAGATGCACTACAAAACTGCTAAAAGGCGGAGTCTGAGGCAGTTTGCAAAAGGGAACCACAGCCCAACTGAGCCCAGTTTGGCTGGGAGAAAGGGTAAGCTTATACCAGTACTATGAGCATCTTACTGGCCAAAATCTGACAGGAATAGAAAGGAACTGTTAGATGTAACTCTGATATTTGAAAACGTTTCAGAGCTTTTTAAAAAACCTAAACCATAAAGATAAAATAGAGAAAGTAATGTATCACTAATAGGATTTTTTCCATTGTTCCATAGAATATTTTTCCTATGTCAGGGAATAATAAAATAATAGTTTTTATACTGAAATGTTATCATTTCCGCATTGCCACGCTGTTTAGTGCGGTCAACAAAATTGTAATGTCATTCTTCCTTGCACACAAGTAAATGGTAACTGTCCATATTTTAGTCCATGGATGCCCCCTTCTGGCAGAAAGCAAGTCTTTCTGGAAGCAGAAAGTGTGTGAGGAGGGGCACTGTAATGCACTCTCACTTGAATGATGTGCAGTGTGATAGTGTAATTCACAAAGGAGTTGTGGCTAAGTTGCTCCTTAGTTCCTAGAAATAAAAAGTAAATACTTATATATGCAGAGTTCTGAAAACAGGAAGAGACAGAATATATACTGCCTAGTATGTAACTATACCTTACATAATAAATGTCTATGTACATTCAGAAATGCTATTGCTAACTGTCTTCCAGGGGAGTTTTGTTTAATAGCAAGACCACCCCTGTTTCATTCTTATTGCCCACATTTAAATTTTGCATAGGATCTCTCTGTGTGTGGGAGATGGAGTGGACAGATGAAGTCTAAAAGGTATTTTATCCATCTTTTTTCCCTCTAAATCACTGCAACATTCTGTCTTTTCTCCCCAAAGCAGAAATGGCAGAAAAACCATCCTTTCCTGTGTACATCAAGAACTCCTGGGTGTAGTCCATAGGATTATTTTGCTAGCTATTATATTTTACTAATCCAGCCAGCAGTATCAGTTAATAGGGGGTGTGACAAAGTTTGTCCTCTATCTTGGTGGGTCCTGCGCTTATTGGCAGATTTTCTTGCCTCAGAGATTCACCATGTGGGTTGGGGAACAGCCCAGAGACCTTCCCCTCTAGAAGAGCCCACAGTCCAGGTCAATTGGGAGGTTTGGGGGGAACCCGGGCCCGCCTTCTACTCCGGGTTCCAGCCCAGGGCCCTGTGGACTGCAGCTGTCTATAGTGTCTCCTGTAACAGCTGCATGACAGCTACAACTCCCTGAGCTACTTCCCCATGGCCTCCTCCAAACACCTTCCTTAGTCTCACCACAGGACCTTCCTCCTGGTGTCTGATAACGCTTGTGCTCCTCGGTCCTCCAGCAGCACACCCTCTCAGCTCCTTGCGCCTCTTGCTCCCAGCTCCTCACACTCACACCACAAATGGAAGTGAGCTCTTTTTTAAAGCCCAGGTGCCCTGATTAGCCTGCCTTAATTGATTCTAGCAGCTTCTTCTTAATTGGCTCCAGGTGTCCTAATTAGCCTGCCTGCCTTAACTGGTTCTAGCAGGTTCCTGATTACTCTAGTGCACTAGACCCTGCTCTGGTCACTCAGGGAACAGAAAACTACTCATCCAGTGACCAGTATATTTGCCCTCTACCAGACTCCTGTACCCCACTGGTCTGGGTCTGTCACAGGGGGCACAGGGATTTCAAACAATTTCCACTTCTATCTCCCCCTTTGCAAACTGCCTTTCATAAATATTTTGTACATTAAGTCTTCTTTGGCAAATGTAGTGGCTGGCCTGAACCATCTTAAAACTGCAACCACTGTTCCAGCCCAGCACAGACACTGTAGGTGTGAGCGCATGTTACTCTTCTTCATATATTTTCTGTTCCTGGGCATGTGCCAGGCTCATCATTCACATACGCAACATTTCTGCATTCCAAAACGTGGCAATATAAACACAAGCTGGATATTTTAGGATGGGAGGCAGTGTGTGGCTGTCACAATATGTATCTATATTTTTAAATACTGGCAGCCCTTCAGGAATAACAGAGCCAAATCAGTTCTTCTCTCAGAAGTTTCCTGGTATCTTTGATCACTAAAAAGCATTTAACATCTTGCCAGTGTTTGGGCTTTTTTAATTGTTATGTGAAAACCCAACCAGATGCGCTTAGTCAATGGGAGTTTATCTGCAGGAGTAGGACTGCGGGATTGTACAAAGTGTTTCCCAGATTAGGATAGCTCAGAAATCCTCATCCTCCCATTCTCCATTTCTGTTTCTTCTGCTTGTAACACGGTTCTCTTTGTTGCTGGAACACTGATCTGCAGAGAAGTTTCTCACTTTGTCCATTATTTACCCTTGGTCAGGGATTCCATTTGTGTCCATACTTTGTCTCTCTTCATTTTTGTATCTTCCAATGTCCATTTTTCTCAGTCTTCTCTTCCCTTCTCTCCCGTTCTGCACCCGCTGAGTAATTCCATTACTGTTTAATGGTGACTGCACCACTTGTCATGGTTGCCCAGGTTTCCACAGGCTGCATGTCAAAAACTCTTTTAAAATATCCTCAAACTCCAAATGGAAATGGAGATCAAGACAGTTTACAAATACTGAGGGGGGAATCAGTCCCCAGACCATGCAAAATATCTTCAATTCCTTGAATTAAGATTTTTACACATATTTAGCACAAAGAAAGGGGCAAGTACTGGTCCTCCTCTAGCAGGTTGGAGGAAGGAGAGGGAATTTTTTGGGAAACAATTTGAAAAGTAATGGTGCACTGGGGAGGTTACTTTTCATTCTGCAGAGTGGAAACATTTTCCTCCATTTCCTGTTGGGTCACTGCACTTACGACTCATAAAACAAGAATCCATCTTAAGTAGTCAGTAATGAGCTCACTATTCGGTGCCGGGTTTCGGTTCTGCCAAATCCTAAAGAAAGAAAAAGCCACTGTTTTTCATCATTTGACCTCCTCTTCTTCAGCTATTCTTGAAAGAAGCTAGAGCCTAATCAAAGTGGCCATCCTCCCCCCCAGGGAAACCTTGCTATAAGCCTATTACTACACATTACAAGAGGAGCAGACCATTGGCAAGTGTTAACCTGGTACTGGTTTAGGATTTCCAAATAATGGTTCATTTTATGTATAGAAAAACTAGTTCTAAGGAAGGACTTTTGGCACTAAATGATCTCTGGCCTTGGATTAGAGTGATCCCTATAGAGGCAAGGAACCAGGATGTTCAAAAACATGCAGTCGTGCAATGAAATAAGTGCACCTGTGCGGCACAGGATTGCTAGAGAGAGTTGTCCAGTGCCCTTAAAAGGTCAGGCCCTCAGTCCAAGTGATCCAATCAGCTTTAAATAAAACATTCAGAGGGTAACAGTCTCCCAAAGGAGTGGATGGCAATAGGAGAATGGTCCAGAGATAACCATCCCTCAGCAAATTCCTTCTTCACAGCTCAAGTAGAAACAATGACCTGCCAATCAGTTTGCTTTGGGAGGACTGAAGACAGTGAGTGAAATCCTGGCCCTGTTAAACTCAATGGTAAAGCTTGCATAGACTTCAATAGGGGCAGGATTTCACCCAAACTCTCACCTGCTCAGCTACAACTAGACACCTTCCAGCATGAATGGCAAGTGATATTTTGCACAGTGGGTTGTGGTGGGTTGGGAGTGCAATTGGTAAACTTGCAAAATTCATGTAATGAATCAGCAATATCGTTAAATGGCCCAATAAAGGTGACACTACACCAGGACACTGCTTCAGCTACAAAGACAAGAATACAGTGAGGTAGCTGTGGAGTTGCATTAACACCAGAGCACAGTTTGGCCCACTCTAAGAGACAGCCACAGGGAAAGGAGAGGGCTACCTCTAGTGTGTACTCTTTTGCTGTGTGACAGAATACAGCTGGAATCGGTTCCTAGTTCTAACGGTGTGGTAGTTGTGTTGTAGAGGCACAGTTAATGTTTAAGATTATTTTCAATGGAGGAATGGAACAAAAAAGTTAACTGTGATTAAATGTATTAACTAGAAGCACTTTGCAAAGTAGCCACTTATGGGGAAGTCCATGAACCTATTAAATTAATTTTCAGATCAACTCCTCTTGCTTGAGACCCAGCCAGGCAGGAGTTGTGTTGCGGAAGTTTTTTCTGTCATAAGCCCTGAATTATGTAACTTGTCACAAAATTTGATATTTATTTCTGGTAATATTAGATGTACTACTAACAATAAAAAAATGAAGCGCTAACAATACTTCAATGCTGTAAGCTATTTTGTAACCTTTGAGGAGAGAATCTGAATGTTTTCAGTGAAAAGTTAAGCCAGGCTGAAACCTCACCTTTTCCTATTAAAAACAGTGATTTATTTGCTCTTGCAATTTCAGTTCGGCTCATGAGGGAAAGCAGGGCAGATGAACTTCCATCATACACATTCTCATTCCTAAATTGATGTGTCATAGTCACCTTCCTTACCAGTGCCTAATGCATTTTTAAATCACGTCTGGCATTGTTCCTTTTAAAAGTCAGTTTACTAGCAAAGTCATCAACAGAAAAGACACGTAGAGTAGGAAAAGTTACTTACTCTTTCCATAATTGTCTTGTACTGTACTACACTTAAGAATTGCCATTGAGCAAATAGAAAATGGATTGCTACAGTTGTTGCTGTCAAGCATGTTACTCTGACGGGTTAAAAGGAACAGAAACTGTCAAGAAATCTATAAAAAATGAAAGATTGTGACAGTTACATTTGCTCATAATTGGGAGCTGAAGCTTTTAAATTATGTAAAAGTGCATCTTTTAACAGTTTTAACATTAAGCAGCAGCTCTAAAGGCTAATTTCAATAAAGTTCAGTAACAGGGTATGAGTGTCTCAGTTCAGCTCCAATATCTTCACAATTGTGTTACATTTGACAAGAGTTAAAGCAACACACTAAGCTATGAACTATTCCTTTAGCAATGCACATCATACAATTCTTTTGAAATCCAAATAGAAAGTCATTGTAAATAGGGCTGGTGGTGCCACCTATTATTTAGGTTGTCTGACACTTCACACAATAAGACTCTCTTTTCAGTTGCTTATAACGTCGCCAGACTGGAGTGTTTGGACTGAAATATTGTGTGCTGGGTGTTGGACTTTTCTGAGCAAATGTCAGCCAGAATGGTTCAGCCATTTCCAAGAACATAACTAGGAAAACACATAATTTTGCCCATGTTAAAAACATTCAGATAACCCTTTCTTTGAACAGCTCTAGTGCCTCCATGCTTTACAGCAGGGATTTGAAATTTGGAAGGAGGATGACCTTTGCATCAGGGCTGTACGTTTTGTCATCCCCATGAAAATCTGCCCAAATTTGGCTGTTATAAGCCTCTGGAAAAAAATAAATCATAATTCACACATGCTACGCAGAGACTTGATTTTAACAGCTTAAATCTCTGAAGTCTCTCTCCTGGGTATGCTTAAGCCTTTCATATTTTCTAGGCTGACCAGCCTATACATGCACCATCCCCACAAAGCAACTGAGCATGCTCCAACCCATCACTGCTTGTGCGTTGACCAGACTTGACCCACCCCCACAAAGCAACTGAGCACATGCTCCCTCCAGCCCAAGGCTACAAGGGTGAAGTTGGACTTTCTCTTTAAAGGCTGCTTTGGGCTAGGGCGAGGCCTGGCCCTGGAACGGAGAGCAGTGAACCTGTCTCTTCTGAGCTCACAGTGACCTCCCTGTTATACGCCAAAGCTGCTATTTTTTCCACAGGACCTCTGCCTCCTGCAGCACATAAAATAGACCTGCCCTGGGGACGAATCAAGGTTGTGGAGTGAAGAAAACTGTTGGCTGCGTGACCCCTGCTTCTTTTGTTGCAGAAGTTGGAAGGTGTGTGGTGAATGAGACAGGGCTGCAGGAAGAGAAAGGACAGTCAGATGGCTAAGGAAGTTGAATGCTGCCCTGCAGAACTGGAATCTATCCCTAACTCTGCCACAGAATTTGTGTGTGATCTGGGCAAGTCAATTAAACTGAACTTTTCACAGGTAGCCACCAATTACACATTCCTTATTTTCTGGATGCCCAAGTTCATACCCCAAGGTCTGATTTCCAGAAGAGCTGAGCACTCATAGCTTCAACTGAAGTCAATGGGAGCTGTGCTTTGAACATATGACATGCTATATAATGCCAAGTACTCTGACAAAATCAAGTTTAGCAGGGACTTTTCATTTTAACTTCTCTGTGGCTCAGTTTCCCCATCTGTAAAATGGGGATAATACACACACACACACACACACACCCTTACCTCAGGGGGTTGAAAAGATAAATCAGTTAATATTTGTGAAGCACTCAGGTACTATAGTGATGAATGCTACAGAACAGCCCAGGAGGGAATTAATAATTTTGTCTTCAGAACAGAGTTTGAATAGTGTGCTGCAAATAAGGCCTGGGGTCACTCACTGACCAACAAGAGGAAAACAAAACATTGAATAGATGCTCATGTCTACCCTGTGGACTGAATGAGGCAGGGGTCCTGTTGAAAAATATAGTCTCTGATCATGTAATTAAAGACTTTATCATGATGCATACTCATGCAAGGGCTCCATTAAGGTTGCACAAGCAATATTAATTCTTGTATTTCTTAACTTTTAGTGCTTGACTTTGCAACTTTAATAATATTCTTTTAACATACAGTTTTTATATGATATATTACACACAGTGCTATAGCAATACAGATGGCAAGTTGATGTCCCCCTTTTATTAATTTCAGAAGCTGCTATTCAGTCTAAGATCTACCAGTGAAATAAGGAATTGTAATTACAGTGTATACAGAATATGAAAGCGAACATGTCTGAATAACTAGTTCTCACTGAAGTGATATTAAGAAACCCACAAGATATCAAAGCAGTTTAAATACTGTTAAGCCAACAATTTACACCATTTCATTCATGACAGACCTGAGAATGGAAATCCTTCTCCCCAGAAACACATCCCTTCAATATGTAGCAATGTTATAGTTCATTAATAGTAAGTAGTAAAATAAGTTGGAAAAATAAAGTACTAAGAGAAAAATATGCAATAAAATATTTACTTTTACAAACATCAGAAAGTTTACAGTACACAAATGAACACAAAAGAAAGCAAAAGGACTTTGTGTTCACCCCATTTAACTTAGTCTACAGGAAAAATCAAGGAAAATCAAGTCCCATACAACATAATTAAGTGTGTGTAACAAGTGGAAATATCTCTTGCTGGATATCCATGCAGTTTTCCCATCTTTAAAAGAACTCAAGTTTAATTATTACAAGCTTTTTTAACTATGTCAAAGTAAAAAGTATTTTGTATAACTGACCCATAAGCTGATGGACTACCACAAATAATTTCCATAAAAATGTTTGGGGAAGAATGATAGAATTAGTAAAATATTTTTTTAAAATGTATGCTAAAAACATTAAAATGCTTATTTACCAAAATTTCAACATGCATTAATAAATAAAAGTAAACATTCACCTTCTCATAACAAGTACTACAATTAAAATATTAAGCTTCATTTGTATTTTTCAGCATACATTTGTGAAAGTTTCATGGGTGCAGACTGACTTTACTGCCATGACAAGCTGAATGAAGGTAGCCAAGTTCCTGGCCTGCATGCTTTGCTTTTAAAATAACTTGCAAAGAAAAAAGGAAACTTACCCTTTTCTTCTTGAGCCACACAGTTGCCCTATATGTTTGTGTGCGCGTCTTGGAGGTTTTTCCCCCTAATGTAACAAAAGCATTGCAATTTTTGTTCTTAAAATAAGGCCCAGCTCTCCTTTCTGCACTACAAGGAACCAGCAAATGGGCACAAAGTCATTTCCCTCATCTTCTTCCAATTACATTTAAACAACCAGCTCAGATCTAAACTAACCTCTAACTGAAACAAGCTGTGCTAATTCATGGGTTATTCTGATCATAGACACGTATCATAAAATAGCCATTTTACCAAAGTATGCAGTTCCCCCTGTACAAATACAGCATTATGGCTCAAGGTGTTAGCTGCCATTACAAAACTGCTGAAGCTATGGAAATGTGTTAAAAGCTAGTTTGTGTTTCTTCCCCTCTACTAAAGTTATCTCACAGAGACTGCTGTTCTGCAGAGGGGAATGAGACTAGTACCTAAATGCTAATGTCTCTGAACCTTAAGGGTCCCCTTTGCAGTGCTGCCTCACTGCGCAGTAGAGCTGAGCTCCCCATCCCAGACTGGTGCACAGCCCAGTGGGCCCCCCGCCTACACAGGCCATCCCCGCACACAGCCCTTTTCCCCTGCCCCAAGCCTAGCTCTATCTCTGGCCAACCACTCTCATTAATGCCACTGAACTCCCCTATATCCCTTCTCAGCCACCCTGACCCACTTACAGAACACTCTTCCCTCCTCTTCTTCAGCCATAACCCACACCCGTGCCCTCATTCACCAAATGTCCCTTCTGACCAGTCTGCCTCTAGCCTTTCCTAGACTAAGAACACTGACCTGTAGTGACACTACATATAGAAAACGATGAAAAACAATGCTCTAAATATCACTTTAATCTATTCTGGGGCTGCAAACGCTAACATGCATTAATCCTAAATGTGTTATTGCACAGCCTCACTATGGGCAGAGTGAGGGTTGTTTGAGTGCCTAAATGGTATATTTTCTCAGCATAACAGATTGGAATTTAGGTTTAACCTTAACTCTGAACTTCCTGCATTTGTACCACTTGGCTTTGGCAATCATTCGAACATCTCTGTTATGTTTATACCCTTACTTTATTGATATTAACTCTCAACTTTAGCTCCCTCTTAAATTTTCTTGGTCTGGGAATTCAAATAGAATCCTTCAGAACTGGTCCAAGGTATTGCATTCTCTCCACTGCAGCCTTTGGATAATGCAGGCCACCCACTTCTAGCAAACATTCCTTAAACTGTTATGCTGAAAAGTAATTTTGTAAAAACTGGCATTGTGGGGTTCTATGCTTTGTCTCAGCTAATTCCAGCTCTGTTTTCTGAGTGAGTTTACAAGAAAAGATGTTTTAGCTGCTAGTCCTGCAAACTCAGCCGGGAATCTGAAAGACCAACTATTTAGTTTTGCTTACGTATCATAACCCATAATAAAAAAATTTCAGGCCTAAATCCTTCCTTCTCTTCGAGAGGATATGGGGGCAGAAGGAATTTAGTTAAAAATTCTGCGTGACAATCATCCAGCATTCTCACCCCTAGCTCTAGTGAATGAGCAGCTATACAGGAGTAAAATACTTTGTAAAGAATGGGGTTTAGTGAATTGGTAAATGATCAGCCATGGTCAGTTTCACTTATTAAACAATTAATTTAGCTCAATTGAGGGCTTATACCCAATTTCCCCTTTTCCAGATTAGGTATGTTAGGTACCACAGCACCAGCTGCCTGCTCCCAACAACAGAAGGCTGCTTGGATGTGTGTGTAAATAGCAACTGCTCCCAGCTCTCTTCAGCTGGGGGGCAAACACTATGGGTCTTTTTTATCCTCATTAAAATAAATGGACAGCTGAGGGAAGGAAATGATCTGCTTTGTCACACTCACCCTGCTGAGATTGTAGCAACTACAGGGTTTTCTCTAGACCCCTGGTAGCCCTTTGATCTGCTAGTGCAAGGGAACCCCAGACAGCCCGATTCAGAGTGAAGAGCTGGAAGAGAGGAGGGCGGGGTTCTGCTCTCTTTGTGTCAGCCCTTTAAACTGAAGTGTCCACAACAGCCCCTACTATCTTTCAAAGAGCTCAGAGGCAGCTTCTCTTTCCCATTTATTTTGGGGAAGGGGCCATGGTTCTTGCCTTTCTCTCCACAATGTCTTCAGGCTGATGTTGCTATTGAAAGCATTAGACTGATGTGGGTCTGGTGTCAGACACTGCTGTATTAAGCTATTTGCAAAAGGGAAAATGAATCAGATGACCCAGAGTAAGGTGAACCGATGTCCCAATATTAGGGGCTTTATCTTGTACAGGCAACTATTACCCATCACCCTGTCTCAATTTTTCTGATCTGGTCACCCTATCCCAGAGTGACCTATTTTTTTTAAAACTAAGAAAGGTTGGTCATTAAGTCACCAGTATCTTCCCTTTTCAAAAGGGGAGGTCAAGTGAATAAAGCAATTCATTCCCCCCCCGATTTAGTGTTAGTTGCCAGAACAGGATCAGTGCTGAACAGGAGACTTGGCTTCATCAACAAGACTTCTGTTTTACTCCAGTTCCTAAACATACAACACTGAGTTCAGAAACAGACAGATATCCATCGGAAAACTAGTGAAAAAACACAAGACCTACTGGCAGAAAAGCTAACCAGTGTAGTAAGAGGAGGCCCTGAGATATAAACCTTGGTATCAGAGGCCTGGTATGAGGCCTAAGGCCTGAACTAAAGTAATGGTCAAGACTTTGCTAACATAAAGCAAAGTTAAGCTGTGAGCCAGAGGCTGGCCTTGCTCACAGAAGCTGGCAGGAAAAGGGCTGATGTTGCATAAATATATATTCACCTAGCAAAGTTAAAGTACAGAACACACTATACTGGAACATTCCACAGATAACATGGAACAGGCCGACCCATGCCAATGACAGGGGCAAAAGGGTAAAATAATGGATAGAGTTGTTTTGATCGAACCAACATGTACAAGGTGAGAGGCGGCACCTTACTACATAGAGGGGTTGTACCTTGCCACGTAGAGGGGTTGCACCTCAATATGTCAGGAGTGATGTGTAACTTGTTTGTACCTGTGTATAAGAATGTATCCCTGGGGTGGTGTCTTTGTCCGGCCGAGGGGGCAGTGGAAAGTCCCGCCAGTGACTGAGCCGGGTCTCACCTGACTTTTTTTTATTATTTTAAATATGATTGAATATTATAGTCACTAGATCAGGGGCAGGCAAACTTTTTGGCCTGAGGGCCGCATTGGGTTTCTGAAATTGTATGGAGGGCTGGTTAGGGAAGGCTGTGCCTCCCCAAACTGCCAGGCATGGCCCCGCCCCCGCCCCCATCCGACCCTCCTGCTTCTCGCCCCGAGACTCCTGCCTCATCCAACCCCCCCGTTCTGTCCCCTGACGGACCCCCGGCCACCCCATCCACCCCCCTCCTTCCTGACAGCCCCCTCAGGCCCCCTGCCCCATCCAACCACCCCTTCTCACTATTTTCCTAGTGTTTGTGTTGGGGACTGTACTTTGTAGCACCTCTGCTGAACTGAGACTTATAGATGGGTCCTTAGCTAAAAGTTAAATAAACGCATTTGTTGAAACAAGTGAATTTTGACACAGCTGGCCAACTAAATTCTTTCTACTAGGAGAAGAAAATTGCACTGGAAGTTAGTTTTGTAAGCTTCTAATTGATCAAATGCTCTACTAAAGAATCTACAGTGAAAGTACTCAAGAGTGGCTATAAATATGACAGTGAAACACCAACAAAAATAGATTCCACGTTAGTCAGTGCTGCTTTAGCTGGATGTGTTAAGACTTGAAAATCCTGCATCCATAAAATGATTAAGAAAAATTATAACATATACAACTGACAAAATTATATGAAAGTAAGAACTCTCCAGGTTAATTCCTATTCTTAGGAAGGTACACCAACTTACAAAAAGTCATGTTTTTGTCTGAAAAAGCATTTTACCTATTGTTATCACAAGTGATACCTTGATTAGTATAACTGAAATGTTAAAGATGTTTTTTCAGTTCTTTTAACTTGTGTTTGTCTGAAGTTTAGTTACTGAGCTAGCTGATTCTTTTAGCTGTATTGCCATTTTCCCTTTTTGTTTGTGTGGGTCATTCATAAAGGTGAGAGGAAAGGGAAACCCACAATAAAAAAATAATATTTAAGGGGCTAGTATTGTAATTTTGAACTTTGACACTATAAGTGGGTACTGGGTGCTAAACTATTTTTGGCAAGTTAGTTATTTTTTGTGATAACTAAAAAATTACATGTTAGTTGGAACTATACTTCATGTTTCAATGGAATGACTGTACACAATACTTTTTTAAACATTTTACAAAATGTAACTGTATAGCTTTAAATTAACAAGTTAAATCTGGTACATTACTGGTGTGGAACTACATGGAAATTAAGGTAGTTCTCAACATTAATTTACTTAATTGCATCTGGGAGAGTACAATTAGTACAGCATTTTCCTTAATCCTTTCATATCCTGCCATTAAACTTCAAGTTACAATAGAAATGGAAAGATTAACATTCCAACACATTGAAGACATAAGCTATCATGGCATAATATAGTAATAAACACAAGATCTCATTTTAAAATATTTAAAAAATATTAGAAGTCCTAAGCAAGTGACAAACTGAATAAGGGTTGAGATATGGTCAACGTGTCTTTATCTTTACTCAAGGAAGATGCAAGGAAAGTAGAGGCAACACTTTTGTATTATATAAAAAACACAAAATCCCAACCCATAGATTTTTCACATTTAGAAAGAAAGAACAAGAAAGAAAAAGAAATTCTATCCATCCCTGCCCAGAACAAGCCCTGAAATGAAGTCTGACTGGGTCTGCTTATCTTTCTAAAATAATCATATGGAAGAGTCAGGTAAAACTTAACCACAAAAGAATCAGTGATGAGTTGTGTAAAACAAATAGTTTATTTTGTGACCATACCTATTTAAACAATTCCTAATTTATAAGACCATGAATCTACAACACTGACCTTCCACAAATACCAATTTTGTTTGAACAGAAGAGCACCCTGAAATTTTAAAAAGTTCCCATCGGAATGTGTATTACAGAAAATGAGATACATTGAAGTTTGTCTGGGTGTACGGACACTAGCAATACAAGTTTATCATGCTCTCTGCTGGCTTGGAAGAGGGATGCCACCATTAGGTTTAATGTATTCCATTATTAGTCATGGTGTCTGTGATGTCGTCTCAGTTAAGCAAAGGCTTTGGTTTAGCTGCCCGTTGGTGTTGCACAGGTTTAACATGAACAGCTATGACAAAGATAAAAATAAATAGTGAGGCTGTTTTACATATAAATGCCCTGCCCCTTCCCTCCCCCATAACTAGCTAGAGGTACCACAATCACTGAGGACTCCTCACCCTCTTGCACTGGCAAAAGGTTAACAGCTACCTCCACTTTAGAGAGTTCTGTAATGCCCATCTCTGCAGCTACTGTAAAGAACTTGATTCTTCTATAACTTTCCTGCTACTGCCTTCAGATTTAAATCTGCCTTCCGATTTAAGAGCAATTGCTCACAGCCCTGGAGTCGTCTCAGATTCCATGCCACTGAAAGCCCAAATAGCAGCCAAAGACGACTTCTTCCACAGAAGAGATTGCACCCCCAACTTTTTGACCATAGGTATGACCACAGTGATCAATCAAAACAAAAATGCTTCATTATTGCAGTTCCTATCTAGGAACAAAACCACCCCTCAATGAAAAGGCTCCAACATATGCTTGAATAATAAGAATATAGCAGTAGGGATATACTGCTGACCACATGACCAGGATGGTGATAGTGACTGAAATGCTCAGGGAGATTAGAGAGGCTATAAAAATAAAAAACTCAATAATAATGGGGGATTTCAACTATCCTCGTATTGACTGGGTACATGTCACCTCAGGATGAGATGCAGAGAAAGTTTGACACCTTAAATGACTGCTTCTTGAAGCAGCTAGTCCTGGAACCCACAAGAGAAGAGGCAATTCTTGATTTAGTCCTAAGTGGAGCACAGAACCTAGTAAAAGAGTTGAATATAGCTGAACCACTTGGTATTAGTGACCATAACATAAAAAAAATTAATATCCCTGTAGTCGGGAAAACACCACAGCAGCCCAACACAGTAGCATTTATTTAAATATTTTTGGATGTTTTCTAAGTTTTCAAATATACTGATTTCAGTTACAACACAGAATACAAAGTGTACAGTGCTCACTTTATATTTATTTTTGATTACAAATATTTGCATTGTAAAAAACAAAAGAAACAGTATTTTTCAATTCACCTAATAAAAGTATTGTAGTGCAATCTCTATCATGAAAGTTGAACTTAGAAATGTAGAATTATGTACAAAAAAAAAAACTGCATTCAAAACTAAAACAAATAATGTAAAACTTTAGAGCCTACAAGTCCACTCATCCTTACTTCAGCCAATCGCTCAGACAAACAAGTTTGGTTACAATTTGCAGGAGATAATGCTACCCGCTTCTTGTTTACAATGTCACCTGAAAGTGAGAACAGGCCTTCATGTGGCACTGTTGTTGCCAGCGTCGCAAGATATTTACGTGCCAGATGTGCTAAAGAGTCATATGTCCATTCATGCTTCAACCACCATTCCAGAGAACATGCGTCCATGCTGATGACGGATTCTGCTCGATAACGATCCAAAGCAGAGCGGACCGACGCATGTTCATTTTCATCATCTGAGTCAAAAATCAGCCTTCTGCTGTTGGCATCTCTTTTTTGGTTATTCGGGTTCTGTAGTTTCCGCATCTGAGTGTTTCTCTTTTAAGACTTCTGAAAGCATGCTCCACACCTCGTCCCTCTCAGATTTTGGAAGGCACTTCAGATTCTTAAACCTTGGGTCGAGTGCTGTAGCTATTTTTAAAAATCTCACATTGGTACCTTCTTTGTGTTTTGTCAAATCTGATGTAAAAGTGTTCTTAAAACGAACATGTGCTGGGTCATCATCCGAGACTGCTATAACATGAAATATATGGCAGAAACTGGGTAAAATAATTCTCCCCAAAAGAGTTCAGTCACAAATTTAATTAACACTTTTTTTTTTAAACAAGCATCTTCAGCATGTCCTCTGGAATGGTGGCTGAAGCATGAAGGAGCGTACAAATGTTTATTATATCTGGCACGTAAATACCTCTCAACACTGGCTACAAAAGTGCCATGCAAACGCCTGTTCTCACTTTCAGGTGACACTGTAAATAAGAAGCAGGCAGCATTATCTCCAGTAAATGTAACCAAACTTGTTTGTCTTAGTGATTGGCTGAACAAGAAGTAGGACTGAGTAGACTTGTAGGCTCTAAAGTTTTACATGGTTTTGTTATTGGAGTGCAGTTATGTAACAACAAATCTACATTTGTAAGTTACACTTTCACAATAAAGAGACTGCACTACAGTACTTGTATGAGGTGAATTGAAAAATACTGTTTCTTTTATCATTTTTACAGTGCAAATATTTGTAATCAATAATATAAAGTGAGCACTGTACACTTTGTATTCTGTGTTGTAATAGAAATCAATATATACCTCTACCCTGATATAACGCTGTCCTCGGGAGCCAAAAAATCTTACCGTGTTATAGGTGAAACCGCGTTATATTGGAGTGCACAGCCCCGCCCCCCGGGAGCACTGCTTTACCACGTTATATCCGATCACGTTATATCGGGGTAGAGGTGTATTTGAAAATGTAGAAAAACATGCGAAAATATTTAATAAATTTCAATTGGTATTCTATTATTTAACAGTGCAATTACTCGCAATTAATTTTTTTAATCACAATTAATTTTTTTGAGTTAATCACGTGAATTAACTGCGATTAATCAACAGCCCTAATGTATAGTTAGGATTGTTTTCCAATGTGGATTACTTTGCATTTATCAACACTGAATTTCATCTACCATTTTGTTGCCCAGTCACTCTGTTTTGTGAGATCCCTTTTTAACTCTGTGCAGTCTGCTTTGGACTTAACTATTTTGAGTAGTTTTCTATCATCTGCAAATTTTGCCACCTCACTGTTCACTCCCTTTTCCAGATTATTTATGAATATGTTGAACAATACTGGTCCCAGTACAGACCCCGAGGGAAACCGCTATTTACCTCTCTCCATTCTGAGAGCTGACCATTTATTCCTACCCTTTGTTTCCTATCTTTTAGCCAGTTATGAATCCATGAGAGGACCTTCCCTCTTATCCCAGGACAGCTTACTTTGTTTAAGAGCCTTTGGGAGGGACCTTGTCCACACGCTTGTTGACACCCCTCAAAGAATTCTAGTATATTGCTGAGGCATGATTTCCCTTTACAAAAACGATGTTACCTCTGCCCAACGAATGGTGTTCATCTATGTATCTAATAATTCTGTTCTTTACTATAGTTTCAACCGATTTGCTCAGTACTGAAGTTAGGCTTACCGGCCTGTAATTGCCAGGATTGCCTCTGGAGACTTTTTTTAAAAATTGGCATCACATTAGCTATCCTCCAGTCATCTAGTACAGAAGCTGATTTAAATGATAGGCTACATACCATAGTTAAAAGTGAAATTGCAGAACTACCGAGTTCTTTCAGAACTCTTGGGTGAACAAACAATAAGTCACTACGACCAGATGGTAATTTATCAATTTGTTCCAAAACCTCCTCTGATGACACCTCAGTCTGGGACAATTCCCACTTAAAAAGAATAGCTCAGGTGTGGGAATCTCCCTCACATCCTCAGCAAAGAAGACCGATGCAAAGAATTCATTTAGTTTCTCGGCAATGGTCTTATCTTCCTTGAGTGCTCCTTTAGCATCTCGATTGTCCAATGGCCACACTAGCTGTTACTTTTGAGTCTCTGGCCAGCTGTTCTTCAAATTCTTTTTTGGCCTTTCTAATTATAT
Organism: Terrapene triunguis; assembly: GCF_002925995.2. Lineage (NCBI taxonomy): Eukaryota > Metazoa > Chordata > Testudines > Emydidae > Terrapene > Terrapene triunguis. The sequence goes on along the minus strand of NW_020664481.1, from coordinate 30,632,153 downwards.
TTTTCACACTTCACTTGCCAGAGTTTATGCTCCTTTCTATTTTCCTCAGTATGATTTAACTTCTACTTTTTAAAGGATGCCTTTTTGCCTCTAACTGCTTTTGTTGCTTTGTTGTTTAGCCACGGTGGCATTTTTTTGGTTTTCTTACTATCTTTTCTTAATTTGGGGTATACATTTAAATTGAGCCTCTAGTAGGGTGTCTTTGAAAAGTTTCCATGCAGCTTGCTCAGTTTTCACTTTTGGCACAGTACCTTTTAATTTCTGTTAACTTCTTCATTTTTGTGTAGCTCCCCTTTCTGAAATGAAATCCAACCGTGGTGGGCTGCTGCAGTCTTCCCCCGCTCATCCCTGTAGCGATGTGGGACTCACTCCAGATACCTTCTCTAGCTCCCCAGCAGCCAGGCCCGTCTCCTTCTACAGCTAGAGGAGACTGGCTTCCCTGTCTTTTATAGGGCCAGCTGAGTCTGTTTGGGGCATGGCCACAGCTGAGGCTGCCTTCCTAAGCAGCCTGGGCTTTTCCTTACAGCCCCAGCCCTCTCCCAGGGCTGGCCTTAACCCTATCAGGGCTGGAGCGGGTAACCACCACGCTACAATCCCTCAGATGTTAACATTTTTTATGTTATGGTCACTATTATCAAGCGGTTAGCTATATTCACCCTTGGACCTGATCCTGTGCTCCACTTAGCATTTTGCATAGAGTATAGTACATAAACAAATAGAAACATTTTTGTATTAAAACATCTTGGTTCCTTGGAGATAGTATAATTAGTACAAGGGTTTTCTGATTCTATGTTGCTTTCACACTAATTGCAATCATTATACATAAAGCAAACATATCCCTCGTTAGCATATTAGTCTTTTTTAAGAAAGATTATTGCATTTTTTTTCATTGGAAATTTCAAAACTTTTTAGTTAGGAGAGAAATCTGGCTGGCTAGCATCAGAACGTTTTTAGCTACAAGAGTTGCATATACTACAGTAAATAATATTAAATTGATATTCAGAAAGACAGCAAAGTAGCTGGTCTCAAAATATTACAGGTTCTAAGAATCTACAAAGCTTTCCCATCCTCACCTGGTGTTGGCAAAAGTCCAGGTTTCTCTCCAAGTAGTGGTCGTTTTGCAGGCTGATGGGGTGAATATCCTAGAAGACCAGGTCTTTTAGCAGGTGCTGCTAGAAGAGGTGGAGGTTTACCCTTTGCACCGGACATCCCTGTTTGGAAATTAGGGTGATTTTTTTATTTTATTTGTAATAAAAAGAACATTTAATTTGTTTGAGCAGGATACTCACATTAATATTTAAACAAACATGGATTTTAATTATAACAATATCTGGAAACATTCAACTTGTAAATGCTGCTCCACTATCTGAAGTTTCTATAAAAAGTAGAGTTGCAGACACTAGCAACTCTACTAGCATCATTCAGATTTTGCTAAGTCTTCAACCGATGCCAGTAAGAGCATTACTTTATAAAAGATCTAACACTACAGAAGTACAAGTAAAATCCTTCCAAGTTATTTAACACTACACCTACATGCAGGCATGCATATTGGAAAGTTTTACATCTCTACCACAAAGTACAGTTTTCCGCTGCATTAGTGGTGACCTGTAAACATGTTTACACTACAAGATAGTCTGACACAAATTAAATTAATAAAGTGGCCTCGTTAGTAAAGGAAGATTGATAAAGATAGCAAGTAAAACAGGACTAAATTACTATGTTACAATTCATGTTAAATATATTTGACAAAAGACCCTAAGCAGACCCAATAACGACTAATTTAAGACAGCACAGCAGGACACCAGTTGTGATGCAAATTTGTGCCTAGTATTAGCCCTGAGGCTGAAGACTCAGATCATGTACACACAAAATTGTGAATGTCTTATATTCTTATCATTAAGTTATGCGGATTTCCCAATAATTGTTAATATGCATCCCAATTTCAATCATAAAAGCAATAAGCATTTAATTTTAATTAACTCAGCATAGGCTTAGTACCACACAAGAGTCTTAAGCATCTAGGAGAATTCATGTTTAAAACCTGAACTGCCCTCAACGTCCCAGACGCCCCTTTGGTTTTCTATAAGCTTTCGTAACTTCAAATAGTTCTTTTACTAGAGCTTAACTTTGGCAACTGGAAAAAAAGTCCCTATACTTTCATAATATTACAGGAGATTCATTTTTAGATAGGAACAGAATAGTTGTTCTTCTCTACCCCCCTGTCCTGGAAAGTCTGCTATGAAAGGTAGTATGGGTAAAATCATCCAACTTTTTTTTTTAAACTATTGTAGCCTTTTTTTATTTAATACAAAATTACTAAATTCAATATAAACTCCCATGGGTTCAGCTCCTGGGGCTACAGTTTCAAGCTCAAAGTGAAAATCACCTCTAGTGCTTTTCTCAAATTTGGAGACTTCAGGAACACAAGATGACCCCGGATAGTGACACAATCACAAGTACAAAGTTTTATCTGTACTACAAGTTTTATTAAACCAATAAGTGAAGCTATAATTACCCATGCATATATAAATCCTACAAAACCCATGCAATGACTAAGATTGCAGTCATATTCACATCCTCAGATATTCTAGGGTCCAATGGACCTCTCAACAGATGATCATCGACAGAGGATGGTTCCTGCTGGATCTTTCCACTTTTACCCAACCAGGAAACATCTTTTATATTGTTGTTCTGACCACACCTAATACCCTATGCATATGCATGAGCGTTTCAACCCTCTTTTCCCTTATCTGTACTTCCACACCCCATGAATACTGGAGTGCCTCATTTTTCATAGATTATTTCTTAGTTCATTTTATTTTCATTAGCATCTACACACAACATATAACCTGTGGTCTGGACATGACATTCCACGATGTTACAATCAGGTGTCTCATGGTCTTGGACAATACATTGCTGTCTATTCCAGTTTTCTGTAACATCACCTAGTGGCACATCTTTTGCAGTAATCTTATGACCTTACTGGCATAGGGTTATTCCTAGGTCAACAACTCATGTCAAGCATTCTTAAGCCTACGGCCTAATATGGTGCAGCTAAAATCTTACAGGCCTCAGCCTGTAGGCCTTTCATTCCAGCCATGCTTTACTTATATACCAAATACATACTCATCACTCCTAAATACTTGTCAGTCTTACACTTCTATAATCCTACAATTTAAATCTATTTAGCATACATTGATTATATATGAAATAGCATATGAGTTGACCATAAAAACAAAACACAATGATACATGGATGATAAAATAAACTAATTGGCTATGCTATTATTGAATCACCACTCTAAATATTTGCAAACGACTCCAATATTTTTGGGTTCCACATCCCCTCACTTTATTATACTTCCCGTAACGTTGATTATAATATTTCTATTACATTTTTGTGAGCAAATCTATTGCGGTGAATGATCGAATCAGTCATGAAAAAAAATCAAGGTAGTAAAATAGTTTTAAATATAAAATTTGACATAGGAGGAAGTTAAATTGTTACTAACCTGGTGTTGGAAGAAGAGCTCCTGATGGCCTATCACCCAACAATGCAGGTTTAGCTGGAGGAAGGGGCGACTGGCCTAAAAGAACATTCCTGTTGGGTGTCGGCAGAAGGGGTGGAGGTTTACTTAAGGTATGGGTGGCAGTGCTTGTACTTGGCATCATGTTTGCTTGATACAACGTGTCTTCAACTTCAGTTGAAGGATCAGTTTGTTCAACAAGGGCTAGTTTAAGAGAACAAACAAACAAACAGCAAAGTAACTAATTCTTAAGAGTACATCATTACAAAGACGGCGTGACCTATAATGATAAGATTATTTCTAATTATTAACCCCTTAACGTAGAGGTTCAAGAAGTTTCTATAGGGCTGCAAGTCCTAGGGATCAAGAGAACTCCAGAATATCTTTCCAAAATACACGTTTTCTGCAACTTATGCAAGCTTGTTGGTTTGTTTTATCTGTTAAAGTTGTTCTGCTGAATTTCTCTTGAATACTTTGCAAAATGTATATAATGGTTGAATTAATGGCTTTTATTAAACCAGATGTGAAATTCTGCATAATAGTTCCTTCTAAGTGACTTTAATTTAGAATGCTTTTATATGTGTATGGTATTATCAAAACTTAAATGTGTGTCTTAACAGAAGAGCTACAAAAATTTACTTGTAACAGTGAATCTTATGGGAAAGTGATTGCCCATTGGATGGCTTGGATATAAAGATGAAGTGTTTGATGTGTGACCATTTCAATAGGGAATATGTATCTGATTTTAGGATAGATATACACGTGCTTTAATATACATTGACATTTACAGGTGGACTTTTGACCTTTTTCACCTTTATCATTTATATTTGTAGACTATTTATGTGTAATGTACCTGACAGCTGGTTTTGTAACACAGGTTGATTTAAAAAAAATGTTTAAAGTTGTATTTTGGGGAAAAAAGCATGAATACCTTCAAGCTCATCTTTCCTGGTCTTCAGGTAGTCACTTATTGAGTTCAACTCCTCACGATATAAATATTTTCCCTCACTTAACAGAAAGAGGAGATGTCTAACGCCTAGAGGCACACTGTAACTCCCATAGAGCTCCCGTTCTAGGTAGTCATCCGCCAGATCAGCTGCTTTGTGTGAAATTTCGGCACGCTCCTGCTGCTCACGCTCAGCAAAAATTTTCCCAAATGCTTTAACTACCAGAGCCAATGCATCCTCCATGGGCATATTACGGTGTACTACAGAGAAGAGAGATAGCTTGCTTTATCAGTCTTGTGTTCCCATCTACTTGACACATTTACAAAAAGACAAAAAACAGAGCTGTTAAGTCTGTGTGTAATTCAACTGAATGAAATTTAAAAGGTTTCTGTTTCAGTATTAACATGGTTACCCTGTAATTACAAAAGTTAGTTTGATTCAGCACAGCTATGTGCAATGTAAAAAGTTTCCCCAATTAAAAGATACAGGTCACTTGTCATCTTAATTTAAGCTTGGGCTAAAAAGATTCCTGGTTTCACACTTGAACAGTTGTGCACACATCTGATTGAAATAAGAGGAAAAGTAGTATTAGCATAGACTTTTTTCTTAAATTCAGAACATATTTTACCTGAATGGGGGAACAGGACAGTTAGGTATTTTTCATTTAAAAAAAAAAAAGTGCCTTTTTAATAATGACTAGAACAGCTGTGTTCTTGTTAAGGGGAAAGATGTGAAATCTGAAGTTAAAGTTTTAGAAAATTGAAGACTTAAAATAGATGGAATTTAATTTGATCCATCTATGTAGCAGTAAGATAAGAATGTGAACTGTAAATCATGTTATTTATATATAATGCCCTACTATGTTTGACAGCTTTTGTTGTCTATTTCATGCCATTTAGGAAAAAGAAATTCAGGGCAGATGGATTTGTGTTTTGTGAATTATTGGAAATTAATTCAATGAAGTATTTACAAATTGTCACATCTTAACTAGGTCAGGCTTTGTTACCAAGAGGTGTAATGTGTCAGTATTTAATATTTTAATATGTTCAAAGAAAATTAAATTGCAGTTTTGAATGGGGACTATTTTAAGTGACATTTCTACATGAAGCTAAACTTACTTTTGATAGACTCATGAAGCATGATTACGGTGCAAGAGGAAAGTGCTACATTTGACTGTTCAACAAGAATACAAAATGGGGAACCATCATTTTTAACTTCTTGGAGGGCGCGTGTGAGACCCAACTCAGATGTAAGGTATATCATTTCCACCACAAGGCCATGATCCTGCAACCGATGGCCTATGACTGTTGCATATTCCCTTAAAGAAAAAAAAGAGGCTGGTTATTTTACAAATAAAAGTCTGTGTCACTGTTAGTTGTTGCCATGCTGCAGTTCATGTTTTGTATGCTCTAAGTTACAGGTAACAATTCTAGTTATGTGAAGTGTAAGAAACAATTTTCTTTCCACAAATGGCATGTTCCTTAAATCAGACAAGCTCTTTTAGATGACAGAATGGAGATTTTTTTTTTTAAAAAAAGAAAACATATATTGTACCAACTATTTTAGAAAATATTTGTCTTAAGGTTCAACTGTTTGGAAATCTGATCCCTCCATATATGGGAATTTTTAATTGAGGATCCCTGTGGGTCATGTATTAAGTGCTATTTTTGGAAAGTATGTGTATATATATATATTAATACATTAATGATTGAAACTATTTATATTTAGCATTTTATTTATTCTAATTCATCATCTATATATCTTCACTGATATAGTCAATTAAATGTATTCAATTAAAACTTGACTTCTTTTCTCTTGCCACAATAGTATAAACTGTTATGACTGGCTTTAGTGTAAGCCTTTTAGTTACATTAACTAGTTGGCTTTTTAAAAATAAATGTGTGAAGATAAAGAAAGGGCACTGAGAATTAGGTTTAAAGGGTATTTATGCTCAGCAAATGTATAGCACACATCATACTATATGTACACTGCTCCCTATGTAACTTCTGATCTTATCTGCTTATTTTACAATTGAAAGTTTATTAGTGTCAACACTAGGGAAGCAACATAGATAGGGAAAAGCAAGCCCTGGTCATTTCAGCTTCCTCATCAGAACTGTTAGCTAACAGCCAATAACTATATTATTATATACACACGACAGAAATGCAGATAACTTTGTGTACCACATGGTACTTACTGTTTTGGCAGTTAGGAAGATTCTGCTTTAACATGTAAATTAAGTAGATTTGATGTGAAAGCCAGTGAAGGAAAATGGAGATCAAGATATCAATTTTACACACAATTATTTCTAACTGTATCAACTTTAGAAGTCTATTTTTACAAACTGCTTAGAGAACTGAGTATGATCACTGCACTCCAGGTGACTCAACCAGCCAGGCTAAGTTGTTCCTTCAGACAAAGCTATAGTAATGGCAGTGTTTTCACCATGATTGCAGGTCTCTCTACTACCGAATACAGAAGACACATTTCACAGAGCACTGACCCCTGACATCGTGCTATGCTGGGTACTGACAGAGGATTTGCCAACTGCATTTGAAGTGATCACCCACCATAACATCTTTCAGACGGTGCCATGAATTAAGAGATGAGCAAAATCTCTAGTGTAATCCAAGTAACATCTGAATATCAAAAGACTAATATGTCAGATGGAGGGAGGAAAGAAAGGGGATTCTCAGGTATCGTATTTACAGCACCAGGATCCAACACTCGAAGGAGAGCAGCAGTATCAGCACTGCTTTAGACTGATGAGTTGTTGATTCCCTTACTAGAAGTTGTGTAAGATTCTAAAAAGTATGGTTTATTATCTACAAGTTTCCATGTAGTTCACCCATTTAAAAATAGCATATTGGTAATTAATTTTGTATTGGACACTAAATATAAAACGTTCATTTTGTTATGGAAATGTAGGAGGAGGCAAGAAATAAATAAATACAATTTAAGTGATGATATTGAACATTAACTAAACATTGGATGTTAAAGTTAAACTTTCTTGCACCAATCCTCCTGGTCCTCAAATAAATCCTATGACGAATGTTATCAATGGATTGTCAAGACCTCCATATCGAAGTTGATCCTGGTCATCTCCAGGAGATGGACAATTATGATATGAAAGTTAATAGTTCTAGGATAACCAAGAAGAAAGTTCTTTGCACTCTGCCTCATTTAACTCTCTTGTTTTGCCATATATGTAATTTCATGATGCTTCAAGCCTTTACTTTGTATTTGTTAAAAAATGACACTAAATGCTTTAAATAGAAAATGTAAGGTCTTGCTATGACGACTTCATTACTCATAAGGATTAATCTGAAAGAAAACCAAGTTACCTAAGAGGAAAAAAAACTAGAAAATTTGCTTTCAGTTTAAAGGGATGTTGCACTTAAAACTTTCAGATTTTTTTTTTAAATTTCTTTTGCTGTAAGCACCATTTAACATGACTAAAAGATTAGAGAATAAAACCTATTTGAGTTTGCACATTTGATAGTGGCTTGTATATAGCCAGTTTCCCTTTTGTTTATGTGGATCTTTCATTTGGCAGCTGCAGAGAACAACATTTTTTTACATTAGGAAAATATGTAAAATATTAAAAATTGTCAAGGTGACTCAAGGACAGATGTAGGATCTGAATCTACTTTTAACATTATTTTATATTGATTAGATTTCATGGTTTCTAAGAAGATTCTCCTATTAAATGCTAAAATGTAAACAAAAAAATTAAGAGTTGAGTCAGAGTTAATTTGCTTTAGAAGTAACTTTTTAAAAGTTCCTCCGTGTGCCCCCATGCACATTTAATATGCTCAGTGGCCTAGGAGATGCATAACAATTTAAAATACTTTAGAAAAGACTAAATTATGTTAAGGAACTTCAGAGAGGAAAAAGTAGGCTTAACACTCAAATATTACCTACATCCTCAGCTCTGAGAGAACAGTATCATTAAGTGAACGTCTTAACTGGAAACCTTAAACACCTCATTTTTAAATTAGAAACCTACGTTTGTTCCTTGCTGATGGCCACAATGATACAGTCAGAAGGTCTTTCTTTATCATACTCTTTCTGTATCTGCTGGTAAAACTGTAGGTATAGCTTCTCCCTACGATCATCCCTGGTATAGTCATCATCTAAAATCAAAGAACAAATTGATTAAAAGGTAACAGTGACTGGAAACCAGCATCGGAGCTTCAGGTGTCTTTCCCACTCAGTTAAGTATTGTGGAAACAGAGAAGTCCACTAAAAAGTGAACTGTGAAATTAGTAAAAATGTATTTGTCTTGGACACACAGCAAGACAGACATGACACAAGGAATGTGATTTAACTAGGCAGCAATTTTATTAACTCATCTGGGAATTATCCAGTAATAACTAATCCTATGCATGTCACCCTTCCTCCCTAAATCTGTTCTACCTGGTGGAAGACTGTCTTCAGACCCCACTCCAAACCTGAGCCCAGCCCATTGTTAGCCCACTGCCCACCCCTCATATTAGGTCTAAAATGCTGGGGGGGAAGGGTTGGTTCCTCACTGTATGAGACATTCGGAGGCCCAACCCTGTTCCCCCATCTTCTTTAGAATATGCCTTCCCCTAAATCCACTTCCAACTCTAGTTCATCAAGGAACCAGTCCTCTATTTAAAAAGTACTTGCACTGGAAACATGCAATCAGGAGGTGGCAGCAATTAGCTTGGCTACCTCCCCACATCCCTAACCAGGTTCCCATATGTTAACAACTCCTTCACTAACATTGGCCAAAAATATACTAAGTCCCTGTCAGAGTCTTCCCTGAATAGCCGAGGTAACGCAATAGATTTTTAAAAACGTAATCACTTTCTGATTTACACATTTTCTGGCCTCATGAACATGTGGAGGCCTGGTGGCTCTCTACCATAATCTCTGCTGCAAGATTTCAAACCAGATTACAGATATCCATAGGAAAAGGTCCTATTCTGCCCTGTCTCTTTGCCCTAGTTGTTAAGTCAACCCCCTTACAAGATCCCAAATTGTTTTCACCTTGGTGCACAATAATCGTTTCAGATGGCTACCAAAGAGTGTAAGCGGATATCAGCTAATCCCAGAGCATGCTCCTCCTTCTATGCAATCATCTCCTCACCAAGGCCTAATATTGTGAACCTTCTGGGCAACCGTCTGCCTACTTCTGGGCCCAATGAACAATATTGTGCCCACAGATCTAATCATTATCTCGTCACCTGCTCCCTTGATCCAGAAAACCAGGTATGCAGCAAAACATAGCACATTCACACCACTGGTCTCTAATTCTCAACTGGAGGCCTCATATGCACCAAGTGTGCATTTGGATGCCATCAACCAATTATATCCCTCAAGCCCCTATTGCCAGTTGCACTGAGGAAGTTGCTGCCCTGATCCTGAAAGAATGGTACCCAAATTCACCAGCAGGGAACCTGATAATGTAAGCCCCTTTTATAAGACTGCCACAAACTGGAATTTTCTTGAGAAACTCCTGTCAACAGGAAGAAAGAGTGGCCCACCATTAGCCAGCCTCAGCAATATGTAGGTCCTTAAAGCTCTAACTGGGCAAGTCCCTGCCTTCCCAAACTCTTGCAATACTATAGACTCCCCTTCCCCTCCCTAATCCATCGACATTATCAGAGTCAAAATGACTGGTCGCTCCCCCAATATAAGTCCCTAAAATCCAAAGCTCTACCTGAAATACCCCCTTGCTGATGTAGGCACGAGCTCATTGACTAAACACTCAAAAAAAAAAAAAAAAAACCCCAAAAATACACTTGTTCAAATCTGCATACTGGCTCTATTAACATACCTGTGATCCCAAAGAATCTGAATAATGATGGCTCATCAGGGATCTTCTGTAAGGCCTGTGGGGCGAGACCACTCATCTAACAGCCTCCTAACTAAAAACCCGCCACAAGGATCCAGAATACCCAACATCCTGCTAGAAAAGGTGATGCTGATAAACAACTGAGACACTCATTGATGCCAGCCCATGGTGTATCAGACACCACACGCTTCAGGAACTGGCCAAATCTCGGGCAAGCCTACCCCAAAACTGAGTCAATTCTCTAAAACCCTAAACGTTCATGGGGCTGCTGATCTCTGCATTAATCCAAGCACAGTCACGAGCCAAGGTTCCAAAAGGCCAGCGACATCTGCTCAGGCTCCTTGTCAGGTCCTGGTGCCAAATCTCGAAATCCATCCACCTGCAATCAAGACAGCATGGGCTATGCCATTATTAATCCCAGGCACATGTTAGCAGTAAAATAGATTTTACAAGTTAAGCGCTGCAGGACAAGTGCCCTCACCAACCTTGTAACTCTGAGTGACCTGGGGGAGTGGGTGTTCATATGTACCAATGCCATGTTATTGCTATAGAATTTCACTTGTTTGTGACCTCCTCCCCCCCAGATCATCACTGCAACTAAAATGGGGGGGAAAACCCAGTATACTATCTCCCAGAGTATACGATCACTAGGCCTCTCCAAGCACACTACCCACCCTGGTAAAGGCCCCAAACCTGGTGTCCCCAATGCATGAGTGAACTTTCAGGTCTGTCTCTGCCCCAACTAGGCATCTAGCAGGAGACACTCCTCTCTCCAAAAGGTAACTCCATTAAAGTGATTTAGGAACTGAGCTGTTTCCATGCCCATAAATTCATCTTCATTTCTTTACTCATACTTTTAAAATGGCTGAGCCTAGCTATCCCTGACATAGCAGCTGATGGCAGGGCACAAAATGCCTATCCAGGAACTACCAGTCTGCATGCTGGAGTATTGTGTCCAGTTCTGGGCACCGCGTTTCAAGAAAGATGTGGAGAAATTGGAGAGGGTCCAGAGAAGAGCAACAAGAATGATTAAAGGTCTTGAAAACATGACCTACGAAGGAAGGCTGAAAGAATTGGGTTTGTTTAGTTTGGAAAAGAGAAGACTGAGAGGGGACATGATAGCAGTTTTCAGATATCTAAAAGGGTGTCATAAGGAGGAGGGAGAAAACTTGTTCACCTTAGCCTCTAAGGATAGAACAAGAAGCAATGGGCTTAAACTGCAAGGGAGGTCTAGGTTGGACATTAGGAAAAAGTTCCTAACTGTCAGGGTGGTTAAACACTGGAATAAATTGCCTAGGGAGGTTGTGGAATCTCCATCTCTGGAGATATTTAAGAGTAGGTTAGATAAATGTCTATCAGGGATGGTCTAGACAGTACTTGGTCCTGCCATGCAGGCAGAGGACTGGACTCGATGACCTCTCGAGGTCCCTTCCAGTCCTAGAATCTATGAATCTATGCAAAACTAAGAAGGCAAACAACAGCTTGCAGTTCATGCAGCATAATCTACTTGGCTGCTCTGTCCTTCTTAATCCCAATAATTCTGCAAGTTTATGCACAGAAAGTCTAGGGATGCCAGTCTCTATATCTAACTTGATCCCCTTTTTCTTCTGATAGCCAGTGCCTGTGATTACTGCTAACAGGAGATCAACAAGCTGGTACACTTTAGAATCTGCCCTGGCCATAAACAAGAAGGCATCCAGGTAGTTTGCTATTTGCTGTAAACCCAATTCCCATACCACTGACCTCCAGCTTTGGGCTGAGCCCGATATTGAGCATCCCACTGCTATGGTCTTGTCAAAATAAAAGCCGACCTACCAAATAAAACCCTACAGGTCTGAAATCTGAGGGGGTTTACTGGTAGCAGTCAAAAAGCCAACCTAATGTTACATTTCACTAAAATTGCCCTGGGGCTGCAAGTCCTCACCAGGTTCACAATGGTACCAAAAGAAGAGTAACATACTGAACATAATTCCCGGTCTATTGCATCATACATGGAGCTTCCAATACTCCTTGGTGCCTTTTTGGGGACCAAACCCAAAGGAGAAACTTGCAGGTCAGTCATAGGTAAGTGCATTAATAGCCCTGTAATTCACTTAGAAACAGTTTGTTAAATCTTGCCCCTTATTAGGTCTCTCAAACCCTCTAACGATGTCAAATCTTGAGATGTGTGAATTCCAACTCCTTCATATGGTATCCCAAATCCTACTATAAACTCCGCCCAAAAATATGCCCCATCTATCTTGTTAGGGTAATCCCAGGGAAACACCCAAAGCACCTTGAGCTGGAGATAAAGCTCCTTCCTCCATTCCTGCTACTTGGTCCTGTGTGTGGGGATAGAGGGAGAATCTGACTGATCCCTCCTTCTACTGGTCTGGAAATTTCCACAAATGCTGTGGCAAATGAGTGCCCGGTGAACACCGAAACACTTCTCGCATGTGATTTTTTATCTGCAGAAGTTCCAAAAACATCCACCTTCACTGAAGTCCCAGCATACTTTACTGCAAGAATCAGATCTCTGGTTAGCCTGCTGTGGAAACAATAAACTGCTGTTGGTATGTATGAATGGCACTGACCAAGTCAGGATCATCTGCTCTAACCAGAGGCCATTATCAGCCCTGTCACACCTCATTTGTGGAAATGTAGCATGCAGCCTGCAACTTAAATTCCTCGTCTTAATGGGCCCATGCTATACCCCCAAATGTATTGCAGGCCCAATAGAATATGTACATATATTTGTAAAAGGCTGACCTTCTCTAGATATTTGCCAGACATCACCCCAGCATATATCAAAAAGGCAGGTTGTCAGTTTTCCCAGGTTCAAGCCACCCTTTGATATCTCGCATTCTCAGTGTCCCTCTTATTCCTCTGCACTCTACCTTCCATCATTGCTTCCCTGTACAATGAGAATATTTCTGTGGGTTTTTTTAAGTGGCTTTAAGAAGGTGCACCCCCAACTGGAGATGGCATTCCTGTACAAGCCTGTCTTATTTTCACCTGGAAGACAAAAAGCTGACAGCTGCAGGGGAACCCACCACATCACCTGCTCCACACCACCCTGTGATGTACCCATCTCTATGGCCTTGGCCCCTATCCCTACATTGCAAGCCTAAGTGAGATTCACCACCTGCATTCCTACCCCTCCTTGATTGGTAGCTCTTACCCTGCTGATGAGACCAGAATCGATTTGGCTGCTGCCATTACCCCAAACTGGAGTCCATGTTGGGCATGCAGTGGTTCCCATGCTAGATTCCCCAACAGAAGTTAGGGGATAAGAAGAACAAACTTCTGTAATTTGAGGACCAGAGAATCCACAACGGTGTTTAAGTCTGGCCACCTGGCTGGAATAGTAATTCCACCTGCAGCCTGTACCCCAGACTGCCTGGGGAACCCAGGGCAAATGGGATGGAACCCTCTGTGGAAACCCACCCAGTCTCCCCAAGAGGAGCTCCAGGGGTATCCTCCAGCTCAGAGGCTCCCTCCATTGTCCCTGTGGAAAAATCTGCTGCCTGTCTAGTTCTCTGATTCTGTCCATAAAGGAAGGGGCATGGCCCTCCACACCGTACCGTACTGTTCCGCCCCCCACCTGTCTGGGTGCATCTTCCAAAGTATATGCCCTCTGCACTCCCCAGAGCCCAAACTCACCCACTACCGGCAAAGGAGATACCCCTGCCGGGGGGACCACACTTGCAGCCCTTGCTGTTCTCCACTTCTCTCGGGAGCAAGGGGCGGTTGGGCCAACTTCCACTGCTGAGGATTCATGCTCCGGATCCTGTCGCCTGGAAGAACCTGGCTGCTGGGCTGCCACTTCTGTCTCTTGTCTTCCGGGTATCCCTGGGGTCTCATGCAGACTGGGACCTGCCGGGACCACCGCCGTCAACTTGATGTATCTCGGGACTCTCTCACACCAGGAGGCACCCCATGCTCCCATTCTGCTGGACTACTTCCCTGCCAGCATCTAAGCCATTGCTTTGAGTGTGTAATGATGTCCCAGCCAGGGGGAAAGGGCTTGGATGCATAAGAGTCCCTGGGCTTCTAATGTGCTGCTCAGACCAGACAATCGTCCAGGATAAACCCAATCATCCCTTCCAAACCCAAGAGGAAGCTGAGTTCCCACAGGGAGTGGGAGACCCTTAAAGAAGCCTGTAGACTGCTGGCCTGTCTTCCCAGCCAGGAAAGATTGACACCATAACTAGAGTGTGATTTGGGCCCTTTTCTCAGGCTTCAGCTTTATTTTTCCCACATAAACTAACACAATACTTCAACTGTCTCTTCCTCTCAGTGCAAGGTCTTTTGAAGAGGCCTACTGATTCCCCACGTGATTAATTTTTTCCCAGCCATTTGCCAGAGTCATCCAGCTCCAGGGTGTGCCAAAGGCGCCAACTTGCTTCTTGTAGCTCTCCCACATGAGCCAGGAATTTCTTACCAGAGCCTCCCTGCTCCGGGCCTGCTACCAAGTCACCTGCTGGCTTTTACAATAACCTGATCCCTAGCTGATCAGTCAAATGTGAGGTTGGGCCCCAAGTTCCCTTAAAGGCCAGGCACTCTGTGACCAAACCACCGAGTTCCTCTTTCTCCTGCAGACCCATACAAAGGCTGCAGGGGGTATATTCTAACAAAAAGGAATATCAATTAGTTATAAATGCTTACCTTTTTGGGAATACTGATATCTCTCATAGTAATCTTCATTTCCTGTTGAATAGTCATACTGTTGTCCAAATAGTTCTTCAAAACTAAGGAGGAAATATTATTTTGGGGAAAAAATATATTCAAAACATTATAGCAGCCCAATTCATACAGATATCCTCACAAACTAGGAAGATAAAGGTTTTAAAACAGTAGTAGTGTACAAGTTATCAATATTGAATTTCAGAATAGATGACTTTAAGCCATGGAGAGGTGAGAAGTGTTAGTCTTTCCATACTTAAAGACTAAGCTAATTTTCCATTAAAAAGCATTTGACTGCCCAAGTAGCTTCACTAAAACTAAAGTACATTTAAAAAATAAAAAATAATAAAAAAAAAAAAAATCATTGTACAATGATCTATAAAGCCCTGAAAGTTCTTGGAACCAATTGCTATAGTTCAGTCAAGACTGGTGGAGGCATTTCTGCTCTCTGCTCCAGAGACTGAACTCTAAGATCAGTGGCAGGGCATCTTCAACAGACAGCTCTCTCCTCCAAAATTCACCCCTCTGAAGATTCAAAGTTTGGTGTTTTCAGGGTGCAACCTTGGTAAGTTTTACTACTGGGGTCTGACCATCATATAGAAATAGTCTTATTTTAACTCTATTTTAAAACAACTGTAGGGTGCCCAGGTGCTATACATTAGATACCACGAACAAACTAGGTGTTTAAAAAACAAAAAACTCAACAACTATTTAGGAAGTTTTAACAGATATACAAATTCTTGTCATGTAAATATCAGTGACAAAACATAGGCATTACAAAAGTGAGCTTGTTTATAGACAGAAGTATTTTCCTACAGACAAATGGGTTGTTCATAAAGCCTTTAAATCATTTACATAGTTATCCTATTGAAAACTGTGTCTTACCTATTCAGATCTTCAAAGTCCTTTGAATAACCATCTTGGGGAGAATAAGGACTTTTCTGGTATGGTCTATAAGGATTTATGCTAAGAGAGACAAGAAATATGAGATTAGGTATGTTCGATCAAAAGAGCTTTTGCATGGCTACAATTAAAAAGCTTAAGTTTTACATACTGGTACTCTAAAGTTCTTAATGGACTTTCCAAATTCCTGTTTGTTTTGGTTTTAAAACAAATGCTATTATAAAAGAATCTGCTTAATTCCAGGGCTGCAGTATTATGGTGAAGCAAAACATATCTTCCTTTCAGTCAAAGGAAGACAAAACATTCCCAAAAACTTTCCTTCACAAATCTTGGGCATCTGTAAGCCAGTGACACTTTCATATTTCCTTGTAAGGTTTTGCCTGCATTGAGCTAGGTCTACACAGCAAGCTAGGGGTGCGATTCCTCTGCTCCTCACACATACTTACACTAGCTCTCATCAAGATAGCTCAAGTATAAATAGCAGTGCATCCACAGTAACACTGGTAGTGGCCATAGAGGCAAGGCTGAGCCGTGCCGAGTATGTACTCGCCTGAAACCAGCTCATCCATACTTCCATGGCCGCTATCAGTGCTAACGCAGCTGCACTATTATTCATACTTGCGCTATCTCAACAAGAGCTATCGTGTGTGTAGGAGCAGGGGAAATCACATCCCTAGCTTGAAGAGTAGACACAGTCTTAGAAAAAATGCCTTATAACATAAAACAAGGCAGCTACATTTTGTTTACAGCCAGCTTCTGCTGATGTTTTATTCTTCCTTTTAATGAAATGTTGATGTTATACCAGCTGTCATGAAGTTTTGCAATCACGGATGAGACATTTTAGGGCAAGTGTTATTTACATTCTGCTTACACCACCTCTATCTGTAGTTCTGGATGATCTAACGTTTTCCCCTGAACCCATAGTTGCTAGTGAGTGTAGAGTCTGAAGCACATGCTAACACAACTGATTTTGGATCTTGCAGTAAAGACTTAACTGATTTGTTGCCCATAACAAGATGTGGTAAAAACTAAGTATATAAATGTAATTTAAGCAAGGCTTTTGAATGGTAGTAAACTTCAGTTTACCTATAATTTTAAGCATTTAATTTGTTATAAAAATCCAATCCTATACACTGGTTCATTTTGTTCTGCAAGAGATGCCTATGCTAACAAAGCCAAATATATTTTCACACAAAAGGTCACAGGCGAGTGCTTCACTTTCTTATTCTTAATATTTAGATTATGGTGGTAGCCAGAGGCCCCAATGAAGATTAGGGTTCAAGAGTGCTGCGTGTTGTACAAACTGTTAGACAAGGTTCCTGCCCCAAAGAGCTTACACTCTAAGACAAGCAACACAAAAAGGGTGGGGGAACAGGGAGACAATCTAATGTGTATATTTACACAAACATACTGTTTTAATTGTCTTGATGAAGAGACACCCTAAATTTGCATACAAATTAAGGACAGAAAACGAGTTTAGTTTATGTATTACATAATTAGTTTATGTATTACAGTTAAGAGAATGAAGTTTTTCTGCACTGGCAAGAGGATTGACTAAAAGCCCTAACAGAACTTGATCTCTATTGTCTATAATATTTCAGTTCTACTTCATCAGAAAGAAGAGCAAGATAGGATTTGACATAGAGAAAGGACTGGACACAGAAAGGATCACAACAGTTATTTGGGAAAACCTTCTTACTCTGAGGTGAATAGGGGAAGGCTAGTATGAGAAACTTAAGTCACTAATAGACCTAGTGCCTGGGGATTTGATAAGGATCACATAGGCTTGGTACAATTTTGTTTCATGAGGGTAGTGCCAATATGAAGTCCATAGGATAAAAGGAATAAGCAGATGGCTCAACATGAACAAGTCAAAAGTAAGTTGCTTTGAATGGGAACACAGGCTGACTAGGATGATGTACAAAAACAAAATCAGTAGCCACAAAGAAAAGCAGCATGATATTTGGATGCCAACCAAGCAATAGGAGAAAAGGTAAAGTTAAGACAAAATCTCTTGTCAAGAGATCAGGAATCTTGCAACACCAGTAGAGAGCCAGCTTCACTTGAAATAAACACTGTAGTTGACTTAAGTTATTCATATTTTAACTATGTTGTCAAAGTTACAAATATTTTATCACCTGAAAAATGGAACTGAGAGCTATTTATGATAATTAGAAAACTGCTTTGGAAATCCTAGCATGTCAAAAAACTATTCAGGAACTAACTATATATAAACTGGATGTGACTAATGCTTAGTTGCATGCCAGGCACCTTGATAAGGTAGGTCCAATCTACCACAAGATAAATGGTCCCAGCAGCAGGTAATACAGATTACCACATTCCTCAAGTACAGAAGTGCTAACATCTTGGGAGATGTCAGCCATTTGAAATGGACCAGGATTCTGCAACATTATCTTGTTGCACTTGCAGCCAGCTCTACCAGTATCAGCACTTTTGGGCTGTGCTATTGCATGGCTGCTGCTGAGATAGCAAGAAAGAGACAAGGATGAAAGGATGACTGGATGGACAAAAGTGGTGGTCCCAATAGTAGTCCAAAAATTCTTCTGCAAAGAATAGAAGAGGACACTTCCATATCCAAAAGATCAGAAGTTTAGTTTTAAAAACTTAGTTTCTCAACCTAGTTAGTAAGAATTTGGATTCTCCAGGAGTCTTAATTATTTTGATGGAATAATCTGATATAGCCAGGAATCTAAGGTGGATAATTCTAAATAAAATATTGTTCCCACAAACACAAACCTAGTAACTTCTATAAGTTTTCATCCATTATCAGAAAACTTTTGAGAAAGCCAGTAAAAGAATGCAACTGTAGTGTTAGTTCACATTGCAGGATTTCTTCAAAAATAGTCATTCTGGGAAGTATCAATGTTTATCTCATAATTGGGAGAAACAGACAAAAGTCTTAAATCACTGTGTTGGTAATATAAAACAGAATATGAAAATGTGGGAAGGAAATGAAGAGGGAGATAGGAGGCTAAGGAGGCACTACTTAGGAAAAGAAAATGGTAAGAATAGAAGAAACTGGGGAAAATAATATGCACATTGTGAAGACCTGAAGACTGATCAAGAACTCATTCATCTAGTACTAAAGGAATATTAAGGAAAAGTGAACAAAAACTGTAAGATTGTCCCCTCTAACATTTACTAAAGGAGTTTTGTTTACTTTGATACAAGTCTAACTTATGAAGACATCTAGAAGGGAAAACAAGTGTACGCTTACAAATAGAATGCACAATAGCGTTTTTACACACAAAACTGGATGAAGAAAAAGTCCACCTTTTTATAATCTACTTAAAAACTCAATAAATCTGTTGCATATTACTTACTCCAGAAGGCGTGGAATCCATCCGGGTCTATGCCTGGACCCAAAATGAAAAGAGCTTGGATTAAGTTATATTGACGACAAACCGTAAAAAAACAGCAGTTAAATCAAGATTAGTAAAATGTGCTGAGTTTCTTCAGCAGCACAGACCTTATGCACCACACTTTCAGATTATCATAAAATGTTTTAAGGAGCGAATAAGCTAAAGAAAAAATGGAAATTGTGTTGTGTTGTAAAGGAATCTGATTTTTTGGAGTAGGTGTGTTCCTTGAAGCTCTCTCTTGTAGGCCCCAAGTATCCAGAGGCATATGCAAACCTTACTCACCTCAATTGTAGAAAGAGAAAAAGCAAAGAAAGGAGAGTTAGCGATACTGATTAAATGAAATTCAGCTACTAACACTAGTAATCTATATTTTATCCCTCATGCCATGAGCTATGCAGCAGTTATGAGCCATATAGCAGGGCATTAGATTGCTCCTAAATTTGCCATTTCTAATATTCTATCAAGAGATGTGTACAGAGGAATATTTTATATGTATTTATACAACATACCCCAAAAATGATCCAGTTGGCTGCTCTGCTACTGTCCAACAAAAGATTTCCCTTTTTCCAGATGCAGCTTGTTGGTAAAGCTGGCCTTTCCATGACAAACTTCAAAGGGTTTTGAAATACATGATTTTGTTCACCTGGCAAGAATAATTGTTGGCCAAAATAAGAAATCCTAAATTCTGATCTCCTTACCAAAAGACGTTCTTGGATCTGTATATTAATTTTATTTAGGGAAATGAAAGTTTGGAAAGAAATAAAGGTAATTGCTTGCTAAACATGAAATTTAGAAAGCCATTCAGAAAAGAATTAGAAATTGAGTAAGAAATTACCCTTGTGTAACTGAACAAAAATTAGGATAATAATCTTAATCCTCCAGAACTTCTGGATGAAGTAGCTACAATAATAAATAAATGGTCTTATGCAAAAGTGGGACTGGCTGAAGATCTAGTCTCAAACACCTTCTACAATAGCTTGAAATTTTAACACTAGAACTTTAAAGTGACATGGTGCAATAGGAGAGTGGACTGTACAGAGAAATAACAAGACGACCAGCACAGGAGGAAAGTAAGAAACAAGTGAGCTGTCCTAATTATCTCCTATAGACACTGCTACCAGATGCTCTTGGATTATGCTCAAAGTACCACTATGAGATCTAGAAATGGATGCCAAAAGATCCTGTACCAATCGAGAGAGAGATTTTTTTCCTCTCTGTACCATAAAGAAAAGACACTTCAGATCTAATTCTGTGCTGAACATGCAGGGGTCTTCACACTCTGAGTTTCAGATATTCTGTGCATTTAATTACTGAGAAATCAAAATGTACTCTAAGCCTTTCTATTTAAGCTGTTAGTTATAAGGCTTCACGCACGACAGCAGAAAGCTACATCTAGGATTACACTGACAGATGTATTACTTAGAAGAAACAGATTCTTCAAGCTACAATGGTAGTATAATGAGGACAGCTGTTTGGTCTTACTTCATTTATTTTGACTATTCTCAAATGAATGTCATTGGACAGGAGAATGTAAAAGCTACTTAAATTCAACTGACGGTGTCAGGTTCTATTTAACTGCTTGAGTTTAAAAAAAAAAAAAAAAAAAAGCAGCATTTTTAAATAATCTTGGAAGTTCTACATGAGGTCTGAAGATAAAGAAATAGGTTTTGACTTAGTGCTTCCTGGGTCAATTCTCATTAATCTAAAAATTGCTTCTTGGTGTAGGTCAAGACTTTTAGTATCCCAAAGGTCAGAAAATTGACAAAGTTACTAAATATCTACTAGCTAGAGGAGTAAACCTACTAGCCAATGATAGATACAAAAGATAAGTAGAAAGCCTCCACATCAGTGAGCTCCAAGAAGAATCACGTGTTGTAAAGTACAACCTCCTGCCATAGGTAATGGAAGTGCTAGAATTCATGCATTGGGCTCCAGCTTTCATATCAGCATCTGGCTACTTGATATCTGATAAATGTGAAGCTTCACCAACTTCTAGCTACTGGAAAGGAAAAGACGCTCTCTGGATACTGCAAGGAAAACACAGAAAAAGCTTCCGGTACTCTAGTCTTCTCCCACACCACAGATTTATTTATTTATTTATTTATTGGTGGGGGTGGGGGGGCATTAAAAATTCTAGCATTGATTTATGCTGATGAGATTTTGCCAGATGCCAGCAGACCAAAACTGATACTCTCAACTATTTCATTGCTGTCTACAGGGTTGCCCACACAAATAGGAGTGATTAGTCTTATTAATTTTACACTGCTAGTGGGCACAGCTATGAGGCACTGCAGACTCAGGAAACCACCACCACCACCACATTGGCTTATGTTCAGTAGGTCATCTTCACAACAGAAGTGGCTAGAAACAGTCTGGGTTTTTTATATGAAAGTTTGAATTCTTCAAAGAAGTGCTGGTTAGGCCTCTGCATGCAGAGAAGGCTTCCCACTGGTGAGCAGGCACATGATTTTTTCAATCTCTACCCTTGATATGATAATGCTTTGATGTCTGTGTTACCTTGAGTAAGTTTGTTCAAAAAAGATATTTTGTAAAGATAGTCCGTCTTATCTATTTTAATATACTTTTAATGTAGACAAGTTGTAATCTAGTTTCATTTTGGTCCTTTATTGGACACCTTAACCTCCGCCATAATACCACTTGAGCAAACGAGGGAACTCTAGGCCTTACCCAACCCCTTAACCTTTTCTTGAGCAAATATCCACACTGAAAATAGGTGGAAGGCCAAAACCTTTCAGCACACTGGCTGATAATTAGCCACAGTAGTTCCTCTGTAAGAAAACTGTGAATTATTGCTTCCCAATCCTTGGAGACTAGGCTCCACAACCGAACCCTGCTCTCTACTTTCACAGTTCATCCATTTAGCTCTGAATTATTATGCCCATTCCTTTGAAATGTTTAACAACAATTACAGCAAGAAGTGTATGAAATTCTTTGAGTCACAAACTGATCTTCCACTAGAGCACTAGAATGTCAAATTTATCATTGTGGATGAGATTTCTCACGCTTAATTTCAGTGCAAGATTGCTTTTTGTTTTTTGTTATGCAAGCACAAAAAGAAACCCTTTTTACACAATGATTTTCTCCCCCTCCTTCAAAAACAAAGAGATATGAAATTTGAAAAACAACCTATTTGTCATGTACTAGTCCTCATTGATATATATGAAAAATGTTCAAAGTCTTGATTCTGCAATTTACAGCATGTAGGCAAACTACTGCACCCTCATGGAGCCCTACTGAAATCAACATGGCTCTTTGTGGGCACAACAGTCCATCCATATGTTATAAATTGCAAGATCGGGGCTTAAGGGTGAAATTCACCCCTGTACAGAGGACCAGCACAAGGTCTGCACACCACTTAAGTTCTCATAGGACGTAAAGACTGCTTTTGGACATCAACTGGGGTTGAAGTGGTGCATAGACTTTGTGCTAGTCCTCTGCATAGGAGTAATTTCACCCCATAGGAGTTAGAATTGAAAATGTAACTGACTGATTGAAAATGTGTTGTCCAAGCACAATATTTTAGGAATGTTTTTGAACACCGATTCGCACAGACATCTGAAAGGTGTACTCAGAGTGTGTTCAAACAGTACAGTACTACCAACAACTGGATAGAGTACTTCCTTATTCCTCTATAAGTTACACAAATGACACTAACAACAGTATATACAATATTCATTTCAGAAAATTTTACAAATTGTAGATCTCATACTGACTACAAAATTCCTTTCAATCTATTGTTTCATAACATAAAATGCACACGATAAATAACAATTTCCAGCAGATACCAAATGTTCATATGTTGATATTTTAAATGCTTAGCTAATTTGTTTTCTAGATTATAGAAGTAGAATATCACTGTTTCATGCTAAACATAGGCTCCAATTTTAAGCATGTGATTAACTTCACACACTAAGTAGTCCCACTGTAGTCAATGGAACAACTCACTGCATCAAGTTAATATGATGAAGTCTTCCCAGGACTGGGGCCTTAAAGAATACAATTATGTATTTCATAGAATTATAGTAAGTAGAATTGGATGTGACTGTTTCTATTTTCCTTTTTATATATTCTTTATATATGCATGTTTGTTTTGTTAAAGACATTCAACTCTTTAAAGTGACTGAATTTTAAAACAATGACAGTGAAATGACCACAATTCTCAGACTCGTATATGAAAATAAGTGTTAGTGTTTTCATAAGTATCTGTAGAAACAATTGTTCAAGTGTTTATATTTATTTTACTTTACCTTTTATCCACAATAGGTTTCTGAACTTGACCCCTGGTAACCTTAACCCAAGATGACATTTTAATTCCTAGGAAAACAAAATATATTGCATTTATTCTCTTCACAAGTGAAGTGAGAAAACAGTCTTAAAACAGCAATAGTACATTGCAATTTTTTTAAACAACTGACAGCTTACAACTTGTTAAAAATATTGTATTTCATAATCAAGCTTGTGGATCATCTCTAGTTGAGTGAGATCTCTTTGTATGTTTTTGCGGTAACCTTAACTATCATGAGTAATTTTTTTTATCATCTGTAAATGTTGCCAGCTCCCTGTTCACTCCTTTTCCAGATCATTTATGAATATGCTGAACAGTACTCGTCCCAATACAAATCCTTGGGGGACCCTGCTATTTACATCTCTGCTGCAAAAACTGACCATTTATTCCTACTCTTTGTTTCCTGTCTTTTAACCAGTTACTGATCCATGAGAAGCCCTTCCTCTTACCCTATGACTGCTTACTTTGCTTAAGGGCATTTGGCGAGGGATCCTGTCAAAGGTTTTCTGAAAGTCCAAGAACACTATATCCACTGGATCACTCTTATCCAAATACTTGCTGACATGCTCAAAAAATTCTAATAGATTGAGGAGCATGGTTTCCCTTTACAAAAGTGGTGTTGACTCTTCCCTAACATATTGTGTTCATTTAGCTGTTTGAATTTTATTCTTTACTATAACCTCAACCAATTTGCCTGGTATTGAAGTTAGGCTTCATGACCCGTAATTGCCAGGATCCCCTCTGGAGCCTCTTTTAAAAATCCAGTATTATGTTAGCTATGCTCTAGTCATCTGATACAGAGGCTGATTTAAGCGATAGGTTACATACCACAGTTAGAAGTTCTGCAGTTTCATGTCTGAGTTCCTTCAAAACTCTTGGGTGAATACCATCTGGTCCTGGTGACTCTTTACTGTTTAATTTATCAATATATTCAAAAACCTTCTCTACTGACACTTCAAACTTGGACAATTCCTAAAATAGGTCACCTAAAAACAATGGCTTACGTGTGGGAATCTCCCTCACATCCTCTGCAGCGAAGACTGATGCAAAGAATTCATTTAGCTTCTCTGCAAATGCCTTGTGTTCCCTGAGTGCTCCTGTAGCACAGGGGTGGGGAACCTACGGCCAGATCCAGCCCATTGTTTCATTTCATCTGGCCCGCAGCAAGTCTCCGCTCACTGGATTGCCAGAAGTCCGGTCGGCTCTGCGCAGCTCTCGGAAGCGACAGGCATGTCTCTACGGCCCCTAGGAGCTGGGGCGATCAGGGAACCTCCGCGCACTACCCCTGCCCCCAGCGCCAGCTCTGCAGCTCCCATTGGCCAGGAACCGCGGCCAGCGGAAGCTGCAGGGGCAGTGCTTGCGGACGCGGGGGGCATGCATCACACAGAGCTGCCTGGCTCCCCCGCCTAGGGGCCCTGGTAGGCAGGGAGCCTGCTTTAGCCACGCTGCACCACCGACCAGGAGCCACCTGAGGTAAGCGCCGGGTCTTTGGAGCTGTGCTCCGGCTCCGCTCCAAAGCCCTGGTAAGCACTGCCTGGCCGAAGCCCACACCCCGAATCCCCTGTCCCAGATTGGAACCCCCCTCCCTGCACCCTCACCCCAACCCCCTGCCCCAGGTCAGAACCCCCTCCTGTACCCTAACTCCCTCCCTGCACCCCCACCTGCACTCCAACCCCAGTTCAGAACTCCCTCCCACACCCTAACTCCCTCCTAGACCCCACATCCCCACCCTAACCCCTTGCCCCAGTCCTGAGCCACCTCCTGCACCAAAACTCCCTCCCAGAGCCTGCACCCCAAACCTCCTCCAACACCCCAACACCCTGCCTGGAGCCCGCTCCCACACTCCAAACCCCTTGGCCCCAGCCTGGAGTCCCCTCCTGCAACCCAAACCCCTCATCCCTAGCCCCACCCAAGAGCTCGCACCCCCAGCTGGAGCCTGCCCCCCAACTCCCTGCCCCAGACTGGAGCCCCCTCCCGCACCCTGAACTCCTCATTTCTGGCCCCAGCCTGGAGCCTAGGGGAAGCCCCAAGCCTCCAGGCCCCCCCACGGGGCTGAAGCCACAAGAGCCGGCTTGACCCACTGCGGGGGGAAGCCCCGAGCCCTACCGCCCCCTATGGGGCTGTGGGTTGCCCGCAACCGATTTTTTCTGTGGGCTAGCGGCCCCGATAGAAAAAAGGTTCCCCACCCCTGCTGTAGCACCTTTATCATCCAGTGGTCCCTCTGACTTTTTGGCAGGCTTCCTGCTTCTGAAATACTTTTCAAATTCTAACTGCAATTTTTTTAGAGCAACTAGCCAAGAATACAAAAACTTTCTTGGACTGCCTAATCATACTTTTACATTTGATTTGCCAGAGTTTATGTTCCTATTTTTCTCAGTAAGATTTTTACTTCCAATTTTTAAAAGATGCCTTTTTGCCTCTAACGACCTTGTTTACTCTGCTGTTTAGCCACGGTGGCATTTTTTGGTCCTCTTACTGTTTTGTTTTGGGGTTGTTTTTTGGGGGGGGGGGAACAAAAATATTTAGCTTGAGCCTCTATCACGGTGTTTTTAAATAGTCTGCATGTTGTTTGCAGGCATTTCACCTTTGTGACTGTTCCTTTTAATTTCCGTTTAACTAGAGTTCTCATTTTTGTATTAGCCCCCTTTTTTAAGTTAAATGCTACTGTGGTGGGTTTCTCTGGCAATTTCCCACCCTACAAGGATGTTAAATTTAATTACATTATGGCCGCTATTACTGAGCGGTTCAGCTATATTTGCCAGTTGGACCAGATCCTGTGCTAAATCAAAAATTGCCTCTTCCTACGTGGGTTCCAAGACAAGCTGCATTCATTCATGCTGTCCCTGCTTCTAGTGACATACCTAGTCAATATGAGGATAGTTGAAATCTCCCATTATTATTGCATTTTCTGCCTTTGGAGCTTCTCTAATCTCCCTAAGCATTTCATAATCATTGTCACCATCCTAGTCAGGGAGTTTGTAATATATTCCTTCTACTAAACTCTTACTGTTCAAGCATAGAATTTCTATCCACAGAGCTCCTACAGTACAATTTGATTAATTTAAGATTTTTATTTTGACTCTATGCTTTCTTTTAGTGCAATTCTCCAAACAGCATGACCTACTGTGTTATTCCTATATATTTGAGGCCTTGTATTACCATGTCCCATTGACTATCCTCATTTCACCAAATTTTCATGATGCTCATTATACCAACCTACTCGTTTACGACAGGCACTCTAGTTTACCCATCTTAGTATTTAGACTTCCAGCATTCATATATAAGCACTTGTACATTTTATCAATATGAATTTGAAGTCCAGTACTGGTAGGGTGACCATATTTCCCCAAGGGAAAGCGGGACACTGTGTGGGGCTGGCCTGAACCCCCACGCAGTGCTGGCATCGCTGCATCGCCCGGGGCTGGCATCGCATGTTCCGCCTGACCCCACTTTTTTGACAAAAGTGGTCATTTGTCCTGTTTGCTCTTGCCAATTGATCAGGGCTTAAAAAAGGGACTGTCCCAGCCAAAACGGGACGCATGGTCACCCTAAGTACTGGTTTCTTTGCAGCATAATTTCAGAAGTAACAGAGTGCGCAAAATGGTCTGGATACATGCACACTTGGATGTATTCTCAAAATATAGCTTATGAAAACAGTGTGACCTGATTAGAGCAGCATTCTAGACACCAAGGCCTCATCTTGACAGGCAAAAAGGTGTATTTTTCCATCATGTTAGCTCAATTGAGGAAGCTTAATACCCACAGAGGTGCCAAGTTCAATGGATCTCAGAATGGTGCAATATAAAAGGAGAGAAACAAATTGATGCATCTCTACCTGGCTTAACAAA
Organism: Terrapene triunguis; assembly: GCF_002925995.2. Taxonomy (NCBI): domain Eukaryota; kingdom Metazoa; phylum Chordata; order Testudines; family Emydidae; genus Terrapene; species Terrapene triunguis. Next base: position 30,604,748 of record NW_020664481.1, on the reverse strand, counting down.
TGGTTGGAAATATAGAGTCAAAGAGCGATAACTAACTGAATAGAGGCCCTCCTTCGATGCTCGCTAATGGGCCGGCAAGAGCCCAAGCCCGTTAGCGCCAGCCGGCTCCCTCCATCCCCGAGATGGCTGCGTGTCGGGGGCGGAAAGGGCCTGGGGATAGAGGATGCTCTGCACAAACAACGTTAATTAGAGGCCGAAGGCTTCACACCCGCCAGCTCTTCAGGGCTCCCCGCAGCATCCCGAGCTCGGGCGGGACCCAGAGACATTTAACCCGCTGCCGTAGGGCGCACAGTGGACGCCACCCTCCCCTCTCCTCTGCGCCGGGGCTGGGCTCCCAGGCTCGGACGGGGACACCAGGGGAGGGCGGACAGCCCCTGCGCCTGCGCCCGCCACCCAGCAGACCTGCCCCCCTCTCGGCCGCGGCCCGGCAGGCCCTGGGAGCCCCGCACTCACGGCTCGGGGACTCCCCGCAGCAGCAGCAGCGGCCACCGCCTCCGCTTCTCGCGCACAAAGCAACGGCGGCCGGTTTGCCGGAGGCTGCCTGGGGTGAAATGGAAGCACCTCCCCTTCCCCCTCGCTGCCAGGAGAAGAGGGAGCATCGGGGCCAGCAGCGGCTGCAGCCTCCCGCCACAGTGACCCCTTTTGGTGGTGCCGGGGAACTGTGCCCCAGAGAGAGAACCATTGGGGCAACCATCTCTCCCCGCCCCCGGTGGGGCCCTGGTCACCATGGGAACCCCCCCAGCACCCATCCCTCCCCTTCCTCTGCGGGACCCCACTTACCATAGGGACACCTCCCAGCACCCATCTCTCCCCTCCCCTTGTGGTGCCCTGGTCACCATGGGAACCCCCCGCCCCAGCACCCATCCCTCCTCTCCCTCTGTGGGACCCCACTCACCATAGGGACACCTCTCAGCACCCATCCCTTCCCTCACTCTGTGGGACCCTGACTACCATGGGAACCCCTGCCAGCACCTCTCCTCACCCTGTTGGGTTCAAGGTAGCTCATCTCTCCCTTCCACTCTGTAGAGCCCGTGGGTGCCATGGGATACCCCTCAGTTACCTATCTCCCCCCGCCCATCTCTTTATGGTCCTGGTTATTGTGAGGGACCTCCCCTCGCATCTCTTCCCATTCCCTCTGTGATGTCCTGGTTTCTATGTGGGATGATCATATATGTGAATAGGGATCACATTTATGAATTTGTTGTGATGCCAGTTTTCTAAAATTGACATTTTACAAACTACATTTGCTAATTTGATAAACATTATAGCCAATATTTTAATGGAATTTAACTGGATAATTGCTCACTACTGAATCCAGAGTGTTAGATTACTAATGTTAGTGCTAGATTATTTTCAGGTCAACATTTACCTGGAACAGTACTTTTCAAATCAGGACACTTATCCAGATCCTCAAAGGTATTTAGGCTCCTAACTTCCAAGGTATTTAGGCTCCTAACTTCCATTGATTTTAATGGAAGTTAGGAGCCTAAATACCTTTGAGGATCTGGGTAAGTGTCCTGATTACAATGGAAGTTAGGAGCCTAAGTACCTCTGAGGATCTGGACTTTAGTTACTCTTAACCAATCAATATATTGTATTAATTGACCAAGAACCACTTTGGTATATAATCAACAGTTTAATAGATTAAGTTTGTATATTAGCCTACCACACACTATCTTGAAGGCAATGGACATAGATGGCATTGAGGTCAAGCACAAGCAGTTATACCATAGAACAATACAAATCACCAAGTTTTCTTATGACATTTACTTAAAATAATCAGTTATTGATTCTTTAATATTTCTAATAATACATTTATCATACTTCAAGTAATTTGCCAAGGAGTAAAAATATAGCTGGTCTTAAGGCACTCTTATGAATGGTGTCCTTGTTATTTCTAGTGTTTGGTTTGAAGTGGACTAGTTTAAAGCATCAAAAGAAATAGTTTAGAAGTTTTCTTTCAGGTTCTCTTAGGCCAATTTACTTGGATTTACAAGAAGAAACATATATGTAATGTATATATATATATATACAGCATTACATTGTTAAAATCCCAAAATATAGTTCCTTGGGATGTCAACAGAAAGACTGCAGACACAGCAAGGTAACCTTAAGAGAATGGAAAGGCTATTGGCTGGTATAAGCATCCAATAGCACTACAGGGTTCTGCAGCTTCTTTGATGGGTTCAGCAAACTCTGAAGTTCCACATTGAGTTTCCACTGTTTCAGTTTTAACTGGAGGAGAGCAAGTCACTTATTTTGTACTGAACATTTGTCAGGCTCTCACTTTTCTGCTCCCTCAGTTTCTGTGCTACTTACCTTGATAACCAGTAGATGGCAATGGTGTATAACAAATGTCTTTTATCCTTTTCTTTTCGGAGGCTTTTTATGTTTTATTCATTTCAATTACTGTATTTCTGAATTAACCAAACTATAAATTGGAATGTCCCCTTTAAGTAATTTATTTCAATATTTTAAATGCATACACAGAGTAGGTGCTTATATCTTTCAATATTCTTTTTCATTCTCATTCCACACAATTTATATCATTTCTAGAATCCGACAATCATTTAGAAAAAAAAATCCTTTACAGTTCCTCTACATTTAGTGGACATAGTCCATACATTCCTTGATTATATATCATGACTTTCATTTCACATCCTTCAGGGCTTACAACAGAACAAGAGACATTATACAGTAGTGAAGGAACAAGATAATTAATCATATATAGAGAAAGAAATGTCAGAAATTTCCAGTCAATTTCCCTGTGTAGACCTTAGACAATGTGTCTCACAAGTTTAAGAAGTGTATTGTTGGTCTTCTATTCTGGGCAAACAGAGGAGGAGTAAACAAACATTTTTTAGCCTTAGTTGTCTTTGATAAGGAAAGAGTATTTCTTTTCTGATTTAAGGAGAACCAACCTATAGTTATCAACAATATATTCATGACATATTTGACATTTGTATGTCTCACAGGACTCTCCAACAACAGCATCCATCTCTCCGCCTTTCTCACTATCAGAAAATTAAGGACAGTGCAAAGCAGTCTTCTCTTCTACCTTCCAGCCCCATAATCTACTCTTAGGGCATAGTCAGGATGGGCTAAGCACTCATTTCTCCTTATGAAGAATCTGCATCTGTAGGGGCTCCCCTTTACCTTCTAAGTACCCAACTTTCTCCCTTTGACTGATACAGAACACCACTCCAACCCCATTATTAAGGAACTAAAGACAAAGCATGTAATGCTATTTTAGATGTATGTGGCATGGTTTAGAGATGTCACCTTCTGAACTGGTCCAAGGAAAATGTGCCACTAACTAGAAAACCTTAAAAAGAACAGGAGTACTTGTGGCACCTTAGAGACTAACAAATTTATTTGAGCATAAGCTTTCGTGGGCTACAGCCCACTTCTTCGGATGCCAAGCACCAACATCTTTGTAGGAGCAGCAACAATTTTAATAACGTTAGAGGAGGCCATGAGAGCTGAACTCTAATAGTTCAAGAGAGACTCCCAGAACCTAGGAAAATATAAACTGTAAACATTGCTGTTGGCCACTGTCTTTTCTAAGCAGAAATCAACAAGCTATTTTCTGAGTGTAACATTTAAAGAGCAACACAAGTAATCCAGATTAAACTCAGGCATCTTTCATGATAGTGTAGAGGTAGCAGCCAAGCATTTTTATAATTTCTCCACTCTTCAGATGCTTGTCTGCTCTCTCAAGTATATGGCAGCATCTGCAGGGCATCATTCTATAGATCAGGGGTCGGCAACCTTTCAGAAGTGGTGTGCCGAGTCTTCATTTATTCAAATTTAAGGTTTCGCGTGCCAGTAATACATTTTAACGTTTTTAGAAGGTCTTTTTCTATAAGTCTATAATATATAACTAAACTATTGTTGTATGTAAAGTAAATAAGGTTTTTAAAATGTTTAAGAAGCTTCATTTAAAATTAAATTAAAATGCAGAGCCCCCCAGACCGGTGCCCAGGACCCAGGCAGTGTGAGTGCCACTGAAAATCAGCTCACGTGCCGCCTTCGGCACGCGTGCCATAGGTTGCCTACCCCTGCTATAGATGCAGTTGTACATCCATAAACCATTTCAAGGCCTCCTCTGTGGTATCATCCAATTCACCTTTGAATCCACATTTGGGGCAGTGCATTATGATTGGATGGGATGGATGTTCTCCTCACAATTGCATGAAAGGGAGTCTTTGATTTTCCACTTGTGGGTCAAGTAGCTTCATCTTCCATGGTTTATTTGGATGCAGTTCAATGTGGTCCAAAGTCTGCCTGGCCGGTCAAAACCATGAGGTTGGCTTTTTGGGTCCGTAGTAGCATGTTTCTTTGGAATGGTAGATGTGGTCCAGACACTTTGCTTGTCCTGACAATGATTAATATCTTTCACAAGCAGATGGAGACAGAAAAGGAATACATCTGTGTGAATTTACACCTTGTTGGCTTTGAAAAAATCAAATCCATTCATAAACAACACAGGGAGTTTGGTTTTTGTTTTGTATTCCCTAGTCATTGCACGGGCCACTACTTTACATGGTTATACAGACACATGTAAATTGCTCTGATCCCTGCTGTGTGTTTGAAAGTGTCTTCTTTGTAAACTAAACATAATTTCTAATGATCCTGAAAACTAGGCTCTCACTGTGGAGTTTTGGCATTACTCAAAGGGGGCATTTCAACTTTGTTATTTTTACTACATATATTGGAGGCTGACATCAACTCATTAATCCTCGTGACTGATCAAACCTACTTGCAACACTAAAACAAGAATGAGGTTTGATGGTATAATGAAGCTACCAAAATAAGTCATATCGCTTTTTGGACTACATTTTTAAAGTGGAACCTATTAAACATACAAACAGTCAAGTGTGCCAATATAACAGGTATTCACAGAATAATAGGGTTAGAAGGGACCACAAGGATTGTCTAGTCTAACCCCCAGTTTTAGTGACTGTGACTTGTCGTGTGGACCAAATTGCAGGATTGGGCCCAGTGTATGTCCCCACTGACAGAAAAGAGAGTAATAAAATACTCTAACAAAGAACTATGGGAGAATTTCTCACATTTATTTTCAACTGCAACCTCCAAACCAAGCAGTATTTTTGCTGGCCTTTTATATTCCACATCCGAGCATTGTTTATACAGATTCAATTTTTTGATTTACATATAATAAATATTATTTGGTTTAATATTTCTTTGCCCCCCTGACACCTACACAACCCAAGGCAGGAATTGAGAGTACTTAACATCAAGGAGATACATTTATTGAAATGGAAAATTACCCTGCACACATTTTTAGGGGAACAGTCTGAAAGAATTGCAGAACTGTCCCTAGGGCTATAAGTGGAAGAGACCAAGGAGTCTTTTCGTTGATTCCAAATGGCCTTTGGATCAGGCCTCTCCTCCTCGCTCTAGTTTTGCACGTGCAGACCGATGCCCTCGGGGCTGTGACACATACAAAAGAAAAGCAGCAGCCGCACAGTTTGCTCGGCCGGGCTCCCGCTCGCAGCTCTATAGCGCGCCGCCCTTGTCGAACGTTACAGCACCGCCACGAGCCGAGCTCTCCCGCCTCGGCCCTTTGCCGGAATCTTTTCTCCTGCAGCCACGCCCCTTCCCTTCCCAGCCAATGGGGATGGGGTTTGCTAGGGAGGGGTGCGGTGTGGAAGGGATGCCCAATGGAGTGCGGCGTTGTTGTGGGGGGCGGGGGACTGCGGAAGGGGCGGAGGGTGGGACTAGGAGCCGGCTCTCTGGGCTGCGATGCGACCGGGTTCGAGGCGCTGAGGAGGGGGCGGCCGTGCGTTCTGACCGCCCTCCCCCACCCGCCATGAATTCGCTGGAGCAGGCAGAAGGTAACTGGGGTCCCCGCCCCGCCGGGCCCAGTGACCCTTTCCCGGGGGCAGGCCGCGGGGGGAGTCTATCTGTGCGGGTCCCGCGCCCCAGAGCGGTCTCCTGCCTCTGCCCCACGACCCGGGAGCTCTGACCCCGGCCCCGTCAGCTGGAGGCGTCAAAGGGCGCTGCCCGGGAGCGCGGAGCTGGCCAATAGCAGCTGGGGGGCTGCGAGGCCACCCCCCCCCCTTAGTCCCAGAGTGGGGAGGGACGTTCTCCGCGGTGTGGCCCAGTGACAGCGGGAGCCAGCGAAGGGTGTGAGGGGCGTGGAACGGGAGTGAGGGGCGCCCCTCACCTGGGAGTCACGGTTTTCTGTAGGGGCAGAGGTGCGCTGTGCAAACCTGCCCCAGGACAAGGGCCCTGGCGCCCCCAGCCTCACGCACTGGGGGGATGGTTCAAAGGCGAGGAGCCGTGAGTCGAGCAGTCCGGGGGGTGGTTTAGTGTTTTGTTTGCTCGCTTATTGATGGAGGAGGGGCATGTTGCTGCTCTGCAAGCGGCGCTTGGTATAACGATATAGAAAGTGGATTCGGTTGTAAAAGGGCAAAGTTCTACCTTTTAACTGAGCCAAGTTATTTGAACGAGAGTGCGTGCATCGGCTTTCTCCACCGGGGACAGACTAAAAGATCTCCAGTATTCACTAATTCCTTTTCTTTTTTAATGTAAGCTATATAGTCAACACAGCTGTAATTCTTTAATTGCAAATTCTATATCTCAAATACATTGAGATGTATTAATCTAACCAAGGAATTCTTTTCTTCAGGAAAAATACAGCTCACTGAGCTTCACATTCTTATTTGCTAAAACAGATCCTTGTTTTAGGTTTTGGTGCAGATTTGTAGTAAAGGATATTAAAAAGGAACTTAAAACTGCTTTCTTTCTGCAAAAAAATCAATACAGGAGAATATTTTAATAAGGCACCAGTACTTCAAGATTAGATTAGTAAATGTCATATATAGAACAAACAAGATGTAGATACATTAGCAGAAATATTAGAAATTATAGGAATACTGAAGTGACTGTCAACGCTTATTGTAACACTGTAAATATCAGAATTATCTCTTTGGTTAGAACTGGTAAACACAAATGTTTAAAACACCAAACCCATCCTTTTTTTGAAAGAGGTCCTTAACAATTTGGGCTTCCAAGACTTATAAAATGTAGTTCAAGCCTTTATTTTTTTATATACACTTTATTTAAAACACTGAAAATCATATTTAATTTACAAATGTTTTCTATCGGTTAACAAAGTACTGGTAGTTATATTTTTTTCCAGTTGATAAACATTGAAATAATCTCTGCATATATCTTAGTAAGTACACACTTCAGTAACAGGCATACATTTTAATGAAGGTATTTTTGTTGTAGTTTTTGCATTGTTACCTTTATTAGAACGTGACATTCTAATATAACATGAAATTCTTTCAAAGAACAGTAGTTGTTACTTGAAGCCAGTTTGCCTTTAAAGTATATACCTTTATTAATAAAAAAATCAAACTTCAAATGATAAATTAGTGGGACAGTTTTAGGCCCAAAACTTCTCTGGTTGAAAAGGAAATCTTCACAGACGTTAAAATGAATAGCTGACTTTTTTTTTTTAATCTGAAAATATTTATAAAGTAGGCTTCTCTTCATGTTAAATAGTTCCCTTGTAATGTTGCAAAGCCAAACGGTCTATTTCATGAGTCAGATTCTAAAGTTGGCTAAAACTTAAATAATTTGACTGTATTTTCATTGTCCAAGATGAGTGGCATGTAAAAAAAATAAATTATTGAAACTGAAAGGACTGTAAAAATCTCACATGATGCCAACTGAGGTAAGAATTTTTGTAGTGAGTTATGGTGATAGTATTCCAATCACAAACAAAATACCAAACTCTACCTATCATTAGCACAGACCATAGAGTATAACAAAGTTTTCCTGACACATTTTACATTTCAAAATATACCTTGTTTTAGAGTATTTTAATCTATTAATATTAATGGCTTGCAATTAGACTTACAAAGAGATACCATGTCAAGGTATTCTAATCTCTTCAGTATATATTTCTCTATATGGAAATGCCTGTCACTTAATATATTACTTTTTAGTGAGGGGCTTAACCAAGAAGTGGTGGTAAATTCTAAAGCTAATGTGCTGAGATGTAGTGCTAAGCATCTTTCCAATAACTATTGCTTAATCTGAGATGCAAGTGATTTTTGATAATTACATCATCAATCCATTACAGCTTTCCTCTGCAAGTTATGAGTCTGAGCTGCACAGGGCATAAGTAACAGAACAGAATCTGAGGCATTAACTATTAAAGTTCAAGTAATAGACCAAGACTTATTAGATCTCTGTCTGTCTTTTCCTCAGATCTCAAGGCTTTTGAAAGAAGACTTACTGAATATATTGCATGTTTGCAACCAGCTACAGGACGTTGGAGAAGTAAGCTTAATATTTTAAAGGAGAAGTTGGATTGACTCTTTAATACTTCAGTTGGCATTTACCCATGTATATTCCTATGGATTGTGTTTACAAAAACAAATCTATGCATTAAAAATCTTATTGTACGTACTTTGTATGTGAGCCTAAAAATCTTTTAAATATGTGAAGATACCACACATACACAAATTTACCAAAAAACAGCAAAAGTAAAATAATGGATTTATGTTATTGCATCTATACCATGTGCACAAAATGCTTATAGCATTTGCACAATTGCTATTCAAAAGTAGATATTGCCAAGAACAACAAAGCTAGAAGTATAATCAGTATAATGATGATCTTATAGGCAGCCTCAGCAAAGAGGGCCAGGACTGAATTAGTCTTTTTAAAAGGAATTCTTCAGGACAAGTTCGAGGCATATTGAGGCTTTGTGATGAAGGTCATGTCTACACTACCACTTACATCAGCAAAACGTATGTTGCTCAGGAGTGCCCCCTCCGGTGAGTGACATAAGTGTCACTGGCTTAAGTGGTAGTATGCATGTGCTATGTCAGCAGGAGAGCTCCCACCAACATAGCTGCCGCTTCTCTTTGGAGGTGGTTTAATTATGTTAACAGGAGGACTCTCTTCCGTCAGCATAGAGTGGCTACATGAGAGATCTTATAGGAGCGCAGCTGCATAGGTACAGCTCTGCCACTGTAAGCTCTCTAGTGTAGGCATAGTCTAAGTCTGCACTACCTTTTTTCAGTCGTGTATGTATTTTGTGGCTGTATATAGGGGTTTGGTTTACAAATTGGGCTATTTTTCACCATGATAACTTAAAACAATTTGTTTCGATGGCTTTCTCCTATTCCTTAGTATATTTTCCAAGGTTTCCCCGCAAAATCAATGTATTAAGTTTACTGGTTCTATAGTTTATTTTTTTAATGAGTGTGTTCACTTTCCAATTGTTGGCAATCTCTTCCAAACTTGTTCAAATATATCTAAATGCAGGCTAAAGTTTTACTGACTTAAAGCGCACTCATGAAGAAGTTTTAAATAAAAATTGGATGTGGCATCTAGTGACTTCATAATTCTGTTATCTGCATAATAACTACTTTATTCCTGGGAAACTAGTATTGATATAGGTAGATCTTTACTATCTTTCTGTGTGAAATTGGAGTAATAACTTTCATTTTATATGGCATATAAACTTCTTTCATTCTCCTTCGAATGTGTCAATTCCAGCCCCTAAATGGTCCATTTTTATTTTATCAGTATTATCAGCACCCAAAATCAAGACATCACGAATCTGCTTTACAAGCAATGAGGTTTGAACCTTTAGAATGTGCACTGTTCACATCTTTCTGGCTTTTATCCACAACTATGAGTGGAGGGCTAGAAATAAAACTTTTTTAATAAAAGCTGAGATTCTCAAATAATCACTTGCCTCCCAGAGCTGGAGCTTTAAGAAAAATACCTGATATTGCTACACTTGCAATGAAATTGAAAGAGTTGGCAAGGCTGCCTGCCTCCTTGCAAAGCAGCTTGCAGGACTGCCACCTTAGTGTTATTGGCTCTTGGAAGTTACATGCAGAATACTGTGTGGGTTTTTAGCATATTGCTCAAGAAAGTTATTCTGTACTACTTTCCCTCAATTTTCTGACTAATGTTTCTAAATCCGTGTCTCTAGTAGAAACTTCTCATACTGTCCACCCCCCAAACTACAGCATGTCTTTACTTATCAAAACACTATCTGGTACTACCTTTTTGTCCTCTCTAGGAGGCCGATAGAATCTTCGAAGGGTTGCATTGTTTTAAATGGTAAAACATTTTTTTACCTCCTTCCACTTTGACTGCATAAATAGAAAGGTGGGAGTCCAGATGAGAAACAAACATGATATGCAGGTAGACATCTTCAAATAAATCTTGCTCTTCTTTGGACATTCTTAATAATCAAGAATGAAGAGGGGAAATAAAATAGAATGTAATCTCTTTCAAAGCTTTTCATGAGAAATTAAATACTTTCTAATGAATATGAACCAGATGTGTTGCTTATGACTCTTATTTTTTATCAGTGATTCTTATAGTGGTATCAGTCTGCACAGCAACTGGTGCTTGGAACTGGTTAATAGATCCTGAGACACAGAAGGTAAGTTATACTCTAATGTTGAAATATTAAATGTCTCAATGTTTGTAATCTAGATAATAAAAACCAAGTGTATGTAGTGAGGAGTTGTGGACTCCCTTGAAGAGTGAAAAGCTAATAGCAGGGTTATTTTCCTGACTGACTCAAGACATTAGTGACTAAGAGCAAATTCAGTGGATTATTTACATCACAGGAATCACACTTTGATTTGTAGGGGGAACTAAGAATATTTGAGGCATTCTACAGCTGTGCTGAATAGGAGTGCTTTCCCCAGAAGAATAATTTTGTTCTATCTATAGTGCATAGTTTGCTGAGGCCACCTTCAACTAGAGGGTCCTGTGGCACCTTTAAGACTAACAGAAGTATTGGGAGCATAAGCTTTCGTGGGTAAGAACCTCACTTCTTCAGATGCAAGTGAAGAAGTGAGGTT
>NW_020664481.1:30530590-30593468 GCF_002925995.2 Terrapene triunguis | reverse complement strand
GTGAGAACACTAGCAAGTTAACTAGTCCTAAAAGTTTTTTCTTATGTACCTCTGCACTTTGGAAATATCTCCCCCTTTCTCCTTGAAATAACTTTTTGTAGCAGTGGGACAATTTAAAATTTGTTACCCTAGATATGCATACACCAGCTATGCATTTGTTTTTGTTTAACGTGAATATCTAAGATGATCAAAGTGATTTTTTTCCTAAATTGTGTGGGTGGAGTAGCTTGAGGCTTGGTATTCTAAATTTCAGACTTAGGGTGACCAGATGTCCAGATTTTATAGGACATTCTGTGAAACTGAATCTGAAAGTATAGTTGTTCAATGAACTTTATATGGTGCAAGAGAACTTCTGAGTTTTGAGTGGAATATCGGAGATTCACTTTACCACCAAACTGAAGAAAACTGATAAAGGATTCTTAACTTATTTTCATTTTTACACCTTAGCAATAAACTGAGGTAGAGCTATTATATTCTATTCAGAAGTGGAAGGAAAAATATGAGATGAGTGATGAACAATTGATTATTTTTGTGTTACTAATAGGAAAGTACTTTTTTAATTTTAGACTGTTCCCATGGAACTTTAAAACAAAAATTTAGCTTAATTACAGAGACTCAAGCAGCACTACTACAATGAGAAATGTCGTTTTCAAATCAGAAGCTGAAGATTAAATATCCTTGGATCTCACAGTTTTAAAAACTCTCTTCAGATGTTAGCACTCTATTTTGTCCTCATTTTACAGGGGATAAGGTCATGGATAGCAGATCTAAAATTTTACTTAGGTTTTTTTTCTTAAACAGCATATATCACTTAATAGGGCAGCTGCTCTAATTGGGACTTCTCCCAGGAAAATCAGAGACTGTTTTCTCTGTTACCTTCCAAAATATCTGAAAGCAGAAGGGATATTCATTAGGAAGATGTTTGGCAGAAGCACTTTTTGTGAAGAGTAGCAGGGTTACAAAGAAGGAGTAAGTTCTGAGTAACAAGGGAATTTTTAAGAGATCTATTCCAGCTTAGATTAGTGGCCTAAACATCAGGTTTGAAATACTTAGTCTCCAGCTTGATGATGTCCCTTCAATCATGGAATCTTTTAATAATTTTTCTTCAAGATAATTTTATTTCTCTCCTAGGTGTCCTTTTTCACATCACTGTGGAATCATCCATTCTTCACAATTAGCTGTATTACTCTAATAGGCTTGTTCTTTGCTGGCATACACAAAAGAGTGGTGGCACCATCAATGTATCCTTTGATAGTTTGTCAAGTGAAAATTGAGGTAATTCTTACTGTAACTGCAGCCCACATAAAATCTTTGTTTAGTACTTTTCTTTGACGAAATCCACACAGCATAGCAGCCCGATGTCGAACAGTCTTGGCAGAGTATAATATGTCCTGCGATGATGTAAGTGACTCTAGTCTCACTGACTACATGTACATGTTTAAGGCAGGAATAAATGCAAAAAAGATGAAATTACTCTCTCTTTCTGAATAGACATTGCATTCCCAGATGGCACAGGTATAAATAGCAATGTAGATGGTGGGACAAGGCTTAGGTGTATAGACTGGCTTACTTGCATGAACCGCCCGAGCGGTGCCTCCCACATAGCAGCATAGTATCCCGATATTGGAGCTTTCTCTGCTGCAGGGAAAGGCCCTAGCGGGGAGGAGCAGTAGTGAAAAGCTCTGGCAGTTCCCTGTTGCCAGAGCCTTTCACTGCAGCGTGTAGCTACACGTGTAGTGCCTGTACTCTACATGCTGTTAAAGGGTAGACAGCCTAAGAGTGAATATTTACATTTTTACAAATAATGTATGGTTAAAATGTGAGCTACAAGTTACTTAATGGTTCCATGGATGCAAACCCTTAGTTCTCACCCCTGTTGTTGCAGACTAAAGAGATATTAACACAGATAACATTCACCTTTGTAGTAAGGCTATGTTAAATTTCAGGGTTTGTTTGAACTTTAATTTTTCTTTTGCAGACTGGAAAATTAATTTTGAAACCTAGGCCCCATGTTCAATAATCGCGATCTTCCTTCAACTCTGTCCACTGCTATGGAAATCAAAAATGACCTTTTCTGAAGGTACTGTGGCACAAAAAAGCCAAACAGGACTGGTTTTCAGTTGCCTAGGAGTGAGTCTTATTTACAGTTGACAGTGAAAGTGTGCAATATTACCGTCTGGCATATTTGTCTAAATTCTCTTTTGACTATCCTCATGTTATCAGTGCTTTTGCTACCTTTGATTACCTCTTTTTCAGTATTAGTGTCACTTTTGTTCTTCAAGTAGAGCAAAACATGCAGGTGAAGTATGTTAATTGGTTACTAAGTTAAACTTGGAAACCAAACCTCGTTTGTTTTTTATAATGTGTTTTTTGCAAACTACTGTAAATAGCAAATCAATGCCAATGTTAAGCAAAGAGTAATACATGCTGTGTGAATTCTTGTTCTCATGAACCAGTATTTAAAGGGATGCTTATTTGCCATTCCCAGAGCTTTTTATTAATTACAGTTGTCTTTTTCATTCCTGGTTACAATATTTTTGGAATCAGCAAACAAAAGAGACTTAAAAGAGAAATCTATTGTGTGGGGAAAAAGGTCTTATTATGTTTAAGAATATTGCAAGTATGTTAAAGTATCACTTGTCTAACTACATGCAGTACTTCGGCCACTTTCACTGTGGTTATCCTTAGTTCAGTGCTTTCATCTAATTCACAGTACAACCTGTTTTTAATGATTTTAACTTTTTAAAAACTCTTAAATATACTTACGTCTTTCAGATTATAAAAGTTCTGTACTGTATCTGAATTCCATAATCACACTGTTTTAAGAGTGGATTTTATGCTGTGATAATCTGGCCATGAAACTAGTATTGCAAATATTTAACTTTGGATTCAAATAATTTGATAACGGAAATATATGATCAGTGCCACAAATAAATTAATAAAACTCTCTAAAGTGTTAAGAGAAACTAAGTGTGGCTGTTATGTATACACAGTACAATAGTTCTTGAAATATTTACAGTAATCATAACAGTTTAATTTTAAGTGTTGAAGGTGCCTTTTTACCTGTTTCAGATTTTTTTAAAATTTAATTGAGCATAAGTCAGCATAAAACACAAAGCTATTGCCGGCACAGTAACCTCTCACTACAGACAAGACTAGAAAGGCTGCCTCTTAAAGTGAGCATAGTTTGACTTTCATGTATGTTAAATTTTCACTCAACTGAGGCAATAAAATCCTTTGCTCCTAAAGTCTCTTCCAGAGGTTTTATACTTCTGTCCTTCCATTGTTTTTAATTGATGTAAATTTTGTAGGTAAATATGTGCATTAAATAAATACTTTATATATAATAGTATGTTTGGGGTTTTTTTGTATTGTAAATTGACAAATGTGCAGATATAGGATGGGAAGTGACAAAAGCTAAACAGTTATGTACTTTAGTTATGAACAGCTGAAGACTCCAGTCACGGAAGTATGGCTTTTGTTTTTTTTGTGAAATGTCATGTTTGTTGTTCTGGATATTGATGTCACCAAAATAGGGACAGCATGGAAAGCAGCAGCCCATAGTCCCTCTACAATAATCCACCAGACTACCTCAACCCTGTTCCAGGCACCTTCTCATGCCTAGAGCAGGTATTGTCTCTATCTCCATTCAGGGCTTGTCTACACTGGCAATTAACAGCGCTGCAACTTTCTTGCTCAGGGGTGTGAAAAAACAGCCCTCAGAGCACAGCAAGTTGCAGGTCTGTAAAGCATCAGTGTAGACAGTGCCCCAGCGCTGGGAGCTGCGCCCCTCGTTGAGATGCTTTTTTTAGTGCCACACAAGCAACATTAAAGCGCTGCTGCTTTAGATGGAAACTACTTTTAGTCCCTTCCAAACTGGTCTGGATTTGAACTAATGATCTACAGGTCATCCAGCTTCCTTGGAATGCCTAAATCAGTGGCTCTCAACCTTTTCAGAATGTTGTACCCCTTTCAGGAGTCTGATTTGTCTTGTATACCCCCAAGTTTCACCTCACTTAAAAACTACTTGCTTACCAAATCAGATGTAAAAATACAAAAGTGTCACAGCACACTATTACTGAAAAATTCTCTCATTTTTACCATATAATTATAAAATAAATCTGTTGGAATATAAATAGTGTACTTACATTTCAGTGTATAATATGTAGCGCAGTATAAACAAGTCATTGAGCGACATAAGTTATACTGATCTAAGCGCTATGTCGGCAGGAGAGCTTAGAGGGTCTCCTGCACCACTGTAAGTACTGTAGTGTAGACCATAGCCAAGCTTACACAGAGCTCTTCAGGTCTGGGAAATGTCACAGCTAAATACAGGTGGAACAGATTGTTTAGCATAAATAGCACATTTCAAAGGCCATTCAAGGTGAAGTGGCTTGTTAACACCGGTCCAGTCGTGGGGAGGGAGTGCAGAAAGGTAGCGGGGAGCTAGTTTTAGGGGTTGTTAGTGTTGGGTTACAGCTTGTTGTAAGAAGCCATAAATCCAGTGTCTCGGTTTAGTCCATGATTTTTAGCATCCAGCAAAGTTATGAATTTAGCTCCCAGGCTCATCTCTTGAAAGTGTTGTGAAGGTTTCCATTGAGGATGAGGACTGATGGGTCAGTTACAGAGTGATGGCTTTGTGAAGTGTTCATCCACAGGTGATGAAAGCTTTGTTTACACTACAACTTATAAATTATACAGACATATCAGTTGGGGGGTGTATGAATAAATCACCCACCTTGAATGACTAAGGCTATGTCTACCCTGGCAATTGAATGACAAAACTTTTGTCCCCCCTTCTCCCCCAAAGACAAAAGTTTTGCCACGACAAGCGCCAGTGTGAACAGCGCGTTGTCAGCAGGAGAGCAAACACAAATGCCGCTCTTTGCGGGTGGAAGTTTTTTGTTGGCAGGAGCTGTGTAGTGTAGACAAAGCTCTGAGTTACACTGACATAAGCAACGGTGTGGACAGCACTATGTTGGTGGGAGAGCTTCTCCCGCTGACATAGCTACAGCTGCTCGTGGGGACTACAGTAGTTAAGTCAATGGGAGGGCACTCGCCCATTGGCTTAGAGCAGCTACATCAGTGCAGCTGTAAAGTGCCCAAGGTGTTTTTTGGTCGTTCATCACTTTCCTGTGTGAGTTCATTCAAGAGTTTACTGATTGGTTTTGATGAGATACACCACTACGGGCCACTTCGCCTGGAATGGCCCTTGAAATGTGTTAACTACTTATGTTAAACAATCTGTTCCACCTTGTATTTAGTGGTGACACAGAAGGCACATCTACATTTAAAACTTTGTTGGCGCAGCTGCACCACTGTAGCGCTTTAATGGAGATACTCTAGGTTGATGGGAGAGAACTCTCTTGTTGGCATAGTTAATCCACCTCCCGGAGCAGCAGTAGCTATGTTGGCAGGAGACGCTCTCTTGTTGACAAAGCATTGTCTATATGGGGGGTTAGTTATACCAAGCTCTGTCGCTCAGGGGTGTGGATTTTTCACATGCCTGAGTGACAGTTATACCAATATAGGTCAGTAGTGTAAACCAGACCTGAGGAGGAGCTTTGTGTAAGTTCGACAGCTTGTCTCTCACCAATAGAAGTTGTTCCAATAAAAGATGTTACCTCCCCCACCTTTTGTCTCTAATATCCTGGGACCAACCTGGCTACACCAACACTGCATATAACTATGACAGATAACTTTCAAAAGGCTGCAAAAAATAAAACCAGTGTGCCATATGTAAAAGGCAAGGATAATAGTTCTGGATAATTTAGGAAGAATCTGCCTAGGCTGTGTCAGAATCTGGATATTTTTATTTCCTATTGGGTGCTGCTCCCTTCTGTGGTTCCAGTGTTGGATATAACACAAGGACAGTAATTCAAAAGTATTTATTAGATTACTTTAATAATCTGCCTTTGCTGCTGTTGTACAGAATTTAAAAGAAAACCTGTACCCTCCTTTAAGTCCTGCCCTGGTCTCCATTACTCTATAACAGCCTGTAGTAAATATGCAGCTAAGTGTTAGGGACAGATTAAAAAAAGCATCCAAATAATTTGTATCTGATGTTGCAGCGGTTTATGTGCATATTTTGTAGCTGTATTATGTAGCAAACTGTCCATTGAATAAAATATCACATCTGTGCAGAAGTGTCCATCTACATTAATCACTTGTGCTATCCAGCTGTGAACAAATGAGATGCAGTTTACTCCAGTTGATAGGGTATAGTAGTAGACTCAGAAAATGTTTTATTATTTATTTGTATTTAGTGGAGAGTTTAGGAGCCCCTAGTCATTGAGTAGAACTTCATTGGGTTTGTAGGAACCTAGACCAAAGACTATTCCTATAGCTACGTCTACACTACCGCAGTAAGTTGATCTAAGTTACGCATCTCCAGCTACATGAACAATGTAGCTGGAGTCGACGTAGCTTATGTTGACTTACTGTGGTGTCTACACTGCACTGGGTCCATGGGAGATGCTCTCCTGTCTACTTATCTTACTCCTCTCGTTCCCAATGGAGTACTGGAGTTGATTGGAGAGTGCTCTGAAGACCTGCTAAATCGACCCCTGGTGCATTGATCACCAGAGTGTCCATCCCCGGGGTAGTGTACATGCAGCCTAAGGGTATTTGAGGCAGACATAAGCTATGTCTACACTAGCACTTTTGTCAGTATAATTTATGTCACGTGAGTGTGAAATAAACACCCCCTTAAGTAACATCAATTACACCAACAGGAGCGCTGGGGTAGACAGCGCTGTCCATCAGAGAAAAACCCTAGAAGCTGTGACTCCAGGAGTGGGAGCGTTAAGAAAAACACCCACTATTGTGCACTTTGGGATCAAACTGAGTTGATACCACTGCTCGGCTCTTCTCACCTGTGAAAAATGTAGCCGGGGCAGCCGCGGAAGGAAGGAGTGGACGGCTGAGCTTCTTTCCATCCCGGTAAAGGAGCAGCCTGGGCTGGGCCTGGTCTGTCACAAAGCGATGTGCGCTGCCCGTGCAGCTGGGTGTCCTGCTACCGGCCCGTGCAGGCTGCCAGCCGGGCTGGGGCGCCGAGAGAGCCTGCAGTTGCGCAGAGCCCAGGGCGCTATTGTACGCCGCGGCGCCCGCTGCCGGGCCGGCGCAGCTCCCCCTAGCGGATCGGGAACCAGCCGCTCCTTCCTCTCCACGGCGCCTGCGCAGGGGTCAGGGCCGGCCGGACTGCGGCCGCACACGTGGGGGCTCTGCGCTCTCCTCCGGCCCGGCGCGGCAGCGTCGCCGCTCCTCATCCGCGGGCAGACACCATGGGCAAGAGCAAGGCCAAGAGGTTTCGGAGCGCCCCGTTCTCCCCAGCCGGCCCGCAGCGGGCGGCTGGCGGGGAGGGGCCGGCCGGGGAAGACGGCGATGGAGGCTCCTCTGCCGCCGAGCTCCTGGAGAAAGTAAGCGAAAGCAGCTCCTCCCCTTCCTCCCCGCAAGTCGGTGTATGGGGGGCTGGAGCCCTGCTGCTCCCCCCCCTCCCCACACTCGGCTAGTGCTCTGCAAGCAGCTCTCCCAGCAAGGGGGGGGTCTCTCCTTTTGTGGGCCGGGACCCCCAGCCTGGACCCCCCGCCCACGTGTGTCAGGGAGGAGGAGAAGGCCTGTGTGTGTCTTCAGTAGCGTGCTTTGAGCCGTGCAGGCTCGGGCAGATTGATGGGTAGGTGGTTTTTGAGCCTGGTTTACCCTCCCCTGAATCTGGGAGGGGAGCTGTGGTGTCTGTGCCGGAAGAGGCTGCACTTTGCACCTGGCTAAGGCTTGATCTGTGGTGGGCAGTAGGTAGCCTTGGTTCGAAAGCCTTGGCTGGCCAGTTTCCCACCTGGGATGTGTATGCTAGCACCATACAGGGAGATGGATTCCCTCTCTCCCCCCCCCTCCTTTAGCATCTCTTCAGAGGGTAGGGTGACCGGATGTCCCGATTTTATAGGGACAGTCCCGAATTTTTGATCTTTTTCTTATATAGGCTCCTATTACCCCCCCATCCCCGTCCCGATTTTTCACACTTGCTGTCTGGTCACCCTATCAGAGGGGAAGGGGCTACAATGTGGGCAGTAGCTTCTGTGAGAGAGAAATGCACAGATTGCTGTCAGACACCAAGTGGTGGGTTGTCATCTGTTTAGTAGAGAATCATACAAGTGTAGGGCTGGAAGGGCCCTTGAGAAGTCAAGTCCAGTCTGAGGCAGAACCAAGTAAATCTAGACCATCCCTGACCAGGTGTTTATTTAGCCTTTTCTTTAAAATCTTCGATGCTGGTGATTCCACAACCTCCCTTGGAAGCCTATTCCAGAGTTTAACTACCTTTATAGTTCAAAAGTTTTTTCATAATATCTAACCTAAATGTCCCTTGCTGCAGATTTTAAGCACATTATTTCTTGTCCTGCCTTTAGTGAACACAGAGAACAATTGATCACTGTTGTCTTTATAAAAGCCCTTAACATATTAGAAGACTGTTATTGGTCCACTCTGTCTTCTTTTCTCAAGACTAAACATGGCTAGCTTTTTTTAGCCTTTCCTCATAGATCAGGTTTTCTAAATCTTTTATCATTTTTGGTGCTCTCCTCTGGAGTCTGTCCAGTCTGTCTGCATCTTTTCTAAAGTGTGGCGCTCAGAATTGGACACACTACTCCAGCTGAGGCCTCATCTCTGCCAAGTAGAGCAAGTACCTTCTGTACCTTACATATGACGCTGCTGTGAATACACCCAAGAATATTATCCTTTTTCGAAACTGCATCATATTGTCAACTCATATTAACCTCCACATCCTTTTCAGCAGTACTATGACCTAGCCCAGTGGTGCACAAACTTTTTCAGTTACCATCCCTCCTTAGCATTAATGGAATCTGTTCTCACCCTCCCTCCACTACTGCACAGCCAAGGCTTCCTCAGCCATGGAGCTTGGTCTGAAGGTGGAACTGGGGAGAGGAAGGAGTTGGGGCTAGAGGTGGAACTGGTCTGGGAGGCAGAGAAGGAATTAGGGCAGAGCTGGGCAGGAGGTGGAACAGGCGGTGGAGTGGGACTGGGGGCGGATCTGGCCTGTTAATATTAATTGGGTTGCATATTTGGTCACTATTAACCTTTTTAGTGATGATTGAAGCAAAACCTTAGCTGCCTGGATGTCATCCGTTATTATTAGCTCTCCTTCCCCACTAAGTAGAGGACCTACGTTTTGCTTCATCTTTCTCTTGCTCCTAATGTATTTAAAGAACCTCTTATAATGTTTTAAATCTCTTGCTAGGTGTAACTCATTTTGTGCTTTAGCCTTTCTGATTTTGTCCCTATGTGCTTGTGGTATTCTTTTTTTACTCCTCCTTAGCAATTTGTTCATGTTTCCACTCTTTGTAGAATTTCTTTTTAATTTTCAGGTCATTAAAGAGCTTGTGATACAGTCATATTGGCCTTTTACTAGTCTTCCTGTCTTTCCTTTGCAATGGGATAGTTTGCAGCTGTGCCTTTAATATTGTCTCCTGAATAGTGTCAGCTCTCCTCAACTCCTTTTTCCCTTAGATTGTCTTCTCAGGGGACCTTACCGACTAGTTCTCTGAAATCCATTGTCCTTATTCTGCTGCTTTCACTCCTTCCTTTTCTTAGAATCATGAAATCTGTCATTTCATTGTCACTTTCACCCAAATTGTTTTCCACCTTCAGTTTCATTACCAGTTCCTCCCTGTTGGTCAGAATCCATCAAAAATGGCAGTCCTGGTTACTTCCTCCACTTTCTGAAACAAAAAGTTGTCCCCAGTATATTCTAAGAACTTAATGGAAATTTTGTGTTTTGCCGAATTACTTTTCCAACAGATGTCTAGCTAATTAAAATAATTCATTATTACCAGGTTTTGTGTATTGGATATTTCTGTTGTTTATTGTAGAAATGCTTCATTCAACTCCTCCTCTTGATTTGGTGGTCTGGAGTAGCCGCTCCCATGACATCACCCCAATTTTTTTATCCATTTTCTCTTTCCCCAGATACTTTCCACTGGTCTGTCTCTCACCCCCTGGAACTCAAGACAAGTCTATATATTCTTGATGTATAATGCAACACCTCCTCCTTCTTTACCCTACTTGTCCTTCCTGAACAAGCTATATCCTTCTATACCAGTATTCCAGTCATGAGATTTATCCCTCTAAGTCTCAGTGATGCCAACTAAGGCATAGTTTAGCTTGTGTACTCATATTTCCACTTCTTCCTGTTTATTTTCCATACCTCTTGAATTTGCATATAGATATCTAAGATGTTGAGCAGATTTCTCCACTCATTTCCCTCTTGTTGCTCCTATGGCCTTATTGTAATTTTCCGTCTCTCTCCCTCACCCCACAACAACTAGTGCTCTGTTAAGGTCATCTTTTTTTATGCTTACCTGTGAGCTTTTATCACCTGCCCCTTTTTAATGTAGTTTAAAACCTCCTTGCTAGGTTGACGAGTTAGTGCGTGAAGATGCTCTTTCCCTTCTTGGTCAGGTGGACCCCATCTCTTCCCAGCAGACCACCTTCCCAGAACAGCATCCTGTGGTCGAGGAAACCAAAGCCCTCCTGTCAACACCATCTGTGAAGCCATGGATTCACCTCCAGGATGTGCATGTTCCTCCCTTGCCCTCAACCAGGAGGATAAATGAAAATACAGCCTGCACTTCTGATTCCTTCACCCTCCCTCCCAGAGCCCTGTAGTCATTGTTGAACTTTTCAGGGTCATACCTGTCAGTATCATTGGTGACCATGTGGATGAGCCACATGGAGTAGTGGTCAGAGGGACAGATGAGCCTTGGCAGCCTTTCTGTAATGTCTCAGATGCAAGTTGTAGGTAGGCAGCACACCTCTCAGGACATCATGTCAGGTCTGCAGTTGGATGCTTCTGTCCGCTTCAGAAGAGAGTCTCTGACTACCAGCAGCCTATGCTGCCTTCTCTTGTGTGCGGTGGTCATGAGCCTCCCAGCTTGGGGGCAGGTGGCTCCTCCTCAGCCATTGAGGTCTGCTCCTCACCTCCTGTTGCTAATACTGCATACTGGTACTTTACCTTGATGAATGGGGGACCTGGGTTGAGGGCGGAGCAAAGTCTATGGTCTGAGGTGGCCAGCAGCCAGTTCTCCTTCTCTGGTGCAGTTGTCGTCTGTAGTTGGCTAGCATCCTCCATCTCGGATGTTTTCATGTGCATCCTGTCAATAAAGTCTTCATGCTCTTGGATGCTATGCAGACAAGCTGCCTCATCCTGCAGCTCTCTTACCTTCTTCCTGAAAGACTCAATCAACAGACACCTCTCACAGCAGGTGGGAATGTGCAAGCTGCATTCTCAGCAAGTCAAGACCAGGGCTTGGGCAGAAGCCTCCAGGGTCAGGTTGTCTGTCTGGCGAGGGCCCCATAGGTGCAGGTAGAGGAAAATCTAGCCGTGGTATTGGCAACCCATTGTTGTCCTCCCATGGCAGGTTCTTCGTTGTAGAGTACCTGCAAGTTAAGGGAAGGGGGGAGGGCGGGGCGGGGAAATGAAAACAAAACCAACAACAGAAAGGGGGGGAAAAAAGTGATTTGGGAAACCACAGTCCTGTTAGTTTGACCTTTTTGGAACAAATTTTGAAAGAGAAAGTAGTTAAGGACATAGAGGTAAACAGTAATTGAGATAAGATGCAACATAGTTTTATAAAAGGTAGATTGTGCCAGACCAACCTGATCTCCTTCTTTGAGAAGATTACTGCATTTCCTTTGTCTAAAAAATCAGTTGATCTAATCCACCTGGATTTCAGTAAGGCATTTGCTACAGTTCCACATGGGAAATTATTAGTTAAATTGGAGAAGGTGGAGATTAATATGAGAACGGAAAGGTGGATAAGGAACTGGTTAAAGGGAAGACTACAATGGGTCATACTGAAAGGCTGGAGAGAGATTACTAGTGGAGTTCTTCAGGGATCGGTTTTAGGACCTATCTTATTTAACATTTTTATTAATAACCTTGCTACAAAAAGAGGGAGTGTGTTAATAAAATTTGCAGATGACACAAAGTTGGGAGGTATTGCCAGTACGGAGGAGGATTGGGATATCATACAAGAAGATCTTGACGTTGAAAGCTGGAGTAATAGAAATGAGATGAAATTTAATAGTGCAAAGGGACTAACAACAAGAATTTTTGCTATAAGCTGGGGCCTTATCAGTTGGAAGCGACAGAGGAGGAGAAAAACCTGGGTGTATTGGTTGATTATAGGATGACTACGAGCCGCCAGTGTGATGCAGCTGTGAAAAAGGCTAATGCAGTCCTAAGATGCATCAAGCATGGTTTTTCCAGTAGAGACAGAGAAGTGTTAGTACCATTATACAAGGCACTGGGGAGACCTCATCTGGAATACTGTGTGCAATTTGGGTCTTCCATTTTTAAGAAAGATTAATTCAAACTGGAACAGGTGCAGAGAAGGGCTACTAAGATGATTGGAGGAATGGAAAACCTACCTTATGATAGGAGACTCAAAGAGCTTGGCTTGTGTAGCTTAATCATAAGAAGGATGATAGCAGATATGATCGTGCTCTATACATACACCAGAGGGATAAATACCACGGAGTGGGAGGAGTTATTTAGTGCTGATGTTGAGACAAGAACAAATGGATACAAACTGGCCATCAACAAGTTTAGGCTTGGAATTAGAGGAAGGTTTCTAACCATCAGAGGAGTGAGTTTTGGAACGGCCTCCCAAGGGGTAGTAGTGGGGGCAAAAAACATATAAAGCCTGAGCGTGGTAAGTTTGTGGAGGTGATTGTATGATAAGATTGCCGTCAATGGCATGTAGCTGATTTGTGACTGCTAGTAGCAGATGTCTCCAATGGCTGGTGATGGGGAGGGCTCTGAGTTTTACTACAATGAATTCTTGCCCAGGTGTCTGGCTGGCTGGTCTTGCCGATATGCTCAGGGTCTAACTGATCACCATATTTGGGGTTGGAAAGGAATTTTCCCACAGGTCAGAGTCCAGAGACCCTGGGGTTTTTTTCGCTTTCCTGTGCAGCATGAAGCACAGGTCACTTGCAGATTTAAACAAGTGTAAAGGGTGGATTCTCTGTAACTTGAAATCTTTAAACCATGATTTGTGGACTTCAGTAACTCAGCCAGAGCTTATGGGTCTATTACAGGAGTGAGCAGGTGAGGTTCTGTGACCTGCAATGTTCAGGAGGTCAGATTGGATGATTATGATGGTCCGTTCTGGCCTTAAAGTTTGACACACAACCATACCTCCCTGCCTTCCTCCACTGGCAAGCTTTCAGGTGCCTCCATCTCACCAGCCATCTGTTTTGCCACATATACCTCAGCTCTTCCCTTGAGTCTTGGTACCATTCTTGAGGAGGGAAAGAGGAGGCAACTGGACATCTGAAGTTTGACTCACTCTTTTTTCTCCCTGACTATTGCCTTTCGTAAAAAGGAAGGTCACGCAGAGTAAATGGCCAAACTTGCTCTCCTTTTGAAAGAAAAATAGTGTAGTTTAGTCTTTGACACGTAAGGCCCCCTGACCAACCCACTTCTCTGTGTTCTTCCTGTTTGCCACCAGAAGCCCTGTCCTGGGGGACTAGTACATCACTGGAGAAGGCAGGGGCAGCAGTGGTGGCCTTTCTTTGGCGGGTGGCACAGCTGTGCTTCTTCTGCCTCTTTCCACTTGTCTGCTGCTCCTGCTCTTTGAAACAGCTGTTGTTGGCCCAGTGGGCCGTAAACCCTATGAAAAAATGAGTCTACCTGAGCAGAGCTTTCGCCTGCAGACAGGGAGAGGAGATTGTCAAGGACTCAGCAATATTAAGAGAACATACATAACCCCCTCACCCCCCAAATAGATGTAGCCACTCACCCATCATAACCCTTCATTTTTCACTAGTGTCATTGAAGAGGTTTGCACTTAAAACTCACGTAGACATGTTATATGAGTGTGAGAAATCAAATCTGTTTTTCAATAATCAGACTTTTGGTAGTCCGTGATTACTTGAACTGATTGAACAAATCATCGCTTCCCTTGTCTCTTGTATGCTCATTTTTCTTTTGATATGATTTTTGCCTTTCAGAGTTTAAAACTAGGGGAAGATCTTCTGATTTTTAAAAGTCTTTATTTCTTTTAAAAATTGTTAAAAGTCTTCTTCCTTTACAGAAATAAGAAAACATGATAACGAGGGGGAAGACAATGCGGGGTGGTGGTGGGGGGGGGGATGACAAGATTTGTCTCTTGCTACAATGTAACCTTCTGGTGAACTTGCTTTCTAATCTCCCTTGTCCTATCTCCTCAGCTGCAGCATCCAAGTGCTGATGTAAGAGAGTTTGCCTGTGCCAGCATTTCCAAAATGTTGCAGCAGAAGCATGCAATCCCAGCCTTTCTGCAGAGAGATGTTGTCCGGTGTTTGGGTCCCATGTTGCTTGATCAAAGTTTAGCTGTTCGTGAGACAGCTGCGGGAGCTCTCCGGTAAGTGATTAATAATGTATTGTAGAAGAAGGAGTTACTATTGGTACAGTAGAGAAGAGGAATTTCTGATAGAAGGAAACAAACTTGAATATTGTCATCTTCGGGGTTTTTACTTTAACCCTATTATCTATGTTATTGTAATCAGAAAAGTCTTGATGTACGAATGACTATGATCCTGATCTCACAATGAGATTCATATGGACAGATGCTCATTAACTTCAGTAAAGCACAACAAGGGTCTCATTGCAAGATCACAGCTTACCTTAGTAGTTGTTGCTACTCTGGTTCCTGCTTCTTGTGGCATGTTGTTTTCCATCTCTGTAATAGAAAGAAATACTAAGGGATAAAATTTTAAATGCTTGAAAATATGTTTCATATGGAAATCTTTGTTTTGATAATGGTTTGGGAGCAGCGGGTTAGTGAGAAAATTCAAAATAGCTAGCTTTTATATCTGACAAAATTGTATGGGACTAACTGTACTGCACCCAGACCTACTGTTGACTTTCTTTATTTGCACAAAAGCATAATGTTAGTGTTTCCTTTAGAAATGTGTTTAGTAATAGTTTCCTGTCAATGTTTTGCACACACATGTTTTAAAGATTAGCTTCCAGGATATCAGAAGGAAGGGCCTGGGGATATGTTTCCCAAATGAAATCTTGCCATATTTTAGTAGGAATAAAATAGGCTCAGGGTATATCTACGCTGCGGGGGGAAGACTCATGGCAAAGGCTGAAAGCCCAGGTCATCTGACTTGGGTTTGTGCTACAGGACTGAAAATAGCAGTGTAGTCGTTTGGGCTCGGGGTTGGAGCCTGGGCTCTGAGACCCTCTCTCTTCACCAGGTCACAGAGCCCAGGCTGCAGCCTGAGCCTGAACATCTACACTGCTATTAGCCCCGTAGCGCAAGCCTGAGTCAGTTGACCTGGGCTCTGAGACTTGCTGCCGTGGCTTTGGCTCATTGCGATGCTATCTACATAGGTCTGGTTTTTTAAAACTGAGTTTAATATATTTTTAGATTAAGAAATGTAATAGACTAAAAGCAGGTGATTCATGCAGTATCACCTTAGTAATTAAACGTTACTTTAAAAAAAAAAAAGTGAAACCTGTCATAACATCTAAATCTGTTACTGTAGAAATATTTAAATATATTTGAAATATTCAAGGCAGATAACTTTATAATATGTGATCCAAGGCATTTAACTTGTTCCAGAAATCTCAGTGCTTGTGGAGGATTTGAAGTTTGTGATGACATGGTGACTAAAGATATCATGACACCCCTTGTAGCGCTTTTGAAAGAGGTATGTTGGTTGTTGTGTTGGTTTTTTTTTAACTTCTATACAATTTTTAAATTTTCCAGGTCTTTCTCTTTTCAAAACCACTGTGAAGGTTTGTAAAATTGTTCTGAAGGAGTCACTTGATATTTAAGCAGAAATTCTGGCAAGATTAACGTATCTCACAGTGTTAGAATTGTAAATGTTTTTTTTTTTCTATTTGTAGTAGATACAATCAAGCAGAATTAGGATATTAGCTGAAAATAAATTGCACGTGTGACAATCAGCAACCAGACACTCCAAGGGGAGAACAGGGGGTTTGAACTCTAAAGAATAAGCATTTGAATCAACTGATTGTATATAATGATGTTATACTAGACAAACATGCCAAATAAGGTCTTTTGTGAAAGGTTGTAAAGTTCTAAACTTAAAAATCATTATGAGGTATGTATACAGACTATGGTTATGAAATTATGTATTTGTGTATATGGAGAACTCATATGCTCATAAACTTCAACTCCACCTCCCAGCAGGACACTGAGCAATCAGACAGGGAGAGGCACCTCCCGAGCCAGGTGTTCACACAAAATCAGACTCAAGTAACCATTGCACAACCCAGGAAAAGACAATGATGGGCCATTAAAGTTAATGAAAGTCATTGAGACAAGTGGGTATTTTCCCACTTTGAATATCTGTAGTGAATGAAGAAAAAGAAAACCCTGCAAGCCTTTTAAAATGGAAGGGTTTGGAAGTGAAAGGCAACTGAGGGACAGTCTCTAGATGGGAAGCAGTCTGTGGATGCTAATGCCCCCCAATATCTAGGGCGTATGCTGAACTGTTCAAAGGCAATAGGTAACTTGTATTAGAAAAGGGATTTTATTGAAGATGGAAGTGTAAAGCCCGAGGGCAGTTCTGCGCTACAAATTTTACATTGGCACAGCTGCAGCGAGTCTGGTGAAGATGCTCTAAACTGATGGGAGAGAGCTCTCCTGTCAGCTTAATAACGCCACCTCCATGAGAGGCGATAGCTATGTCAGTGGGAGAAGCTCTCCCGCAGACATAGCACTGTCTACACTGGAGGATAAGGTCAGTATACCTACGTCGCTTGGGGTGTAGATTTTTCACACCCCTGAGTGACGTAGCTGTACTGAAGGAAGTGTGTGGTGTAGACCAAGGGTGAGGCTGCATCTTTGTTTGTTTGCTGGGTAACTTGTGTATGTTTGCTTTCCTTTACTATTTCATATTTGAATCTGGGGTTTTTCTATTAAATCCACTTCTTTTGTATTTGTTTTTTACCCCCAAGCAGATCTGTTGTGCAAACTGTATGGAGTGTGTGCGCTAATAACTAGGGGGCCTGTTTCATGCCTTCATGGGAATGGTCCAGGTGACTGGTATTTATGAACTCGGGGAGGATGGATTTGGGGAGACTCAGGACTCCAAGGGCTGTTGGAGTCACCCCTCAAGGAGTGACTAAGCTGGTGGAAGCCAGGGTGAGACCTTGTGCTTGTGGGCTAGCTACTGATATCAGGGTTCTGAGCCATGCAGCGTTTAAGGCACCCCAAGGTACAGGGCAGGTGGTCAGAGCTCCTTACTCATCTGGATGATCTCTGATATGTCACAGTAGCATAGTTGGTACAGGAGTTGCACTTCAGTATCAGTGAACTAAGGTTCACACTCCAAACACTTGCTGAACAAACCCTAGTGGATTGAAAAGTGAGGGAACAAAGTACAAGCTCACAGGTTATTTTCTTTTGTTTATTTCGGGTCAAGAGGAATAATGAAGGAAAGGGGAGAATGAGAAAATCCGAGTCCTTGTAGGCAAAGGATAAAAAGCAGCTTGGGAGCTTATGTTTGAAATCAGAGCCATAGTAGCAGAGCATTAAGGCACCCCAAGGTCAGAGGGCAGGCAGTGACTGAGCCCCTTACTGGTTGGGATGATCCCCAAAATGTCACAGCTCCCTAAGGAATTGCTACTAATCCCTTTTCACATAAATTATTATACAAATGGAACACTTTATTTCTATGAGAGTTTATCAAAATTATATGCAAATCTAGAGAGAGATCCCAAGCCAAGGACCTGATTCTGCACTCTGATCTGCTAGCACAGACCCCTGTGCCCACACAGAGGTCCATTGAAGTTAATGGGACCCCACACAGGTATAGGGAGGGTGAATCATAAAAGCAAATCTGATTGCAGGATCTTTACAATTTTACATTACATGCTATGTCTACTGAGGTTCACAGTGAGTGCTGTAATCCAAATAAATGATTGAATTTACAGTTGGCAACGTTGTTATTGTACCAGTCACAGTAAGATAAAGTGTTTCTAATACCGCTAATTGTACTATATAGTCTCCATTTGGTCCAGTGGATAAGGCCTAAGACTGGGAGTCAAGACCTGTGTTCCATCTATCTGCTGACTTTACTGTGTTTTGGACAAGCTACTTAACCTCTGTGCCTAACTTTGCCCATTTATAAAATGTGGATAACTGTCAATCCCTGTGTAGGCTGCCCTTCTGAGACCCTTTTCCAGTCTATTGAGTGCATCCCTTTTAAGTGGAAGGTCTCCACTTCCCTTTGGGATGGGATTCCACGAACCTCCACTCTCCCATTGGGTCTCTGATTTATACCTGCTAGCTGTCAACCATATTATGTAGTAAGCCCATGGACTTGGCACCTGCAAGAGTTTTCCTCTGGGGGTTTGTGGACAGGAATAGTATGCAGTGACACAGGAACAGATTCTTGAAAACAAAGAATATTTGTTTTGCCAAAGGGTACTCAGCTCTTAGAGAAATGGATTTAAATTAACAGAGATCTACACGTACATTGTCTTACCTACACTTGGCATTCCCCTTGAGGCCCTGGGTAGACCTGACTTAGCTCTGGTGCCCCTCTCTTCTCTTTGGGCACCAAGTTACAGCATGGTTGCTGCAGACCCCTAATTTCCAGTAAGTCTCTGTGTCAGCCTGACAGCTTCCCTCAGCATAGGGGCAATCGTTTAACAGAACAGTGTTTCTCCTAAATTCTGAGTCTTTCCAGTCTGGTTTCTTTTAACAATCCTTTTTGGTCCAAATATGCATTCAGACAGGGTGATTACACAGAGGGGCATACGACATTTATAAAAAAACAACATATTTCCCAGTTCTCCACATTAGCCATGTTTGTAAAGTGCTGTGAGATATGCAGATGATATTCTGTAAAAGTGTTTAATTATTAGCGTTGATGGACATTCCAGTGTTTCTGAGAAGCATCTGGCATTGTTTTTTCTTGTGGCAGTCAGACAAAAGTTTAACAAGTTTATTTGTCTATAAGAAAATGCTTTTGAAAACAAGGGTATGTGTGACAAGACATCGTACAAGGTGATTTTGTAAAGGTGTGTAATTTCTTTTCTGTAGAAAGGAATAGTTGAATTCGTATATGACCCTGTTTGCCATGAAGAGTTGCAGATGAACTGTAATTTCTGTCATTAAGTAGCTGTCGTGAGATCTCTGCTTTTAATTTTTTTCTCTTGTCCAGTTCTTTTCCAATTCCTTTTTGCCTATTTGGTTACAGTGCAGTGCTGGACTAGAGACCAACGAGGTCTCCCCCACGAAATGCAAAGAAACAAAGAAAAATTGTGTTGAAGACATAGCCAATGAGGCTGTTAATGTGCTGTGGAATGTATGGTAAGCTCCATTTTAATATTAACACAGATGCTTTTCTTAGATATCTTGTTCTTTTGAAAAATGGTTTGACCTGATATGCCCCAGTGAAGATAAAAGCAATAATATCTGATCACTTCATTCCTGAAAGTAGTTTATATATTAACATGGTTATTCCTTTTCAAACTTGAAAAATGTATTTATATACCTTTCCCCCATAAATGGCAAATAACAAAAAACATATTTTGTAAGTGAAAGATCTTGAAGATCCACAAAGTTATTATTTTAAAATTATTATTAATCAAACAGGTAGGACTATGCTGAAATCTGACTTCCAAGAGCTACTCAGCCTAAATCGTGATTTTTGCTTTTGTGCAACTGCTATATCATAGTCACTCTGAAGGTGAAGACTTTCTGCAGTTCATGGGAAACTGAAGACTACACCTCCCAAATTTCCTGTAGGACCATTCTGTAATGGAGAAGTAGGGGAACATTATATTCCAGCCAGGAGACTCCAGTGCTGTCCCAGCCTCAATGGGGAATGTAGGCCCCACTTGAGTCTCTGCTGCTGGAGCCGAATGTTTTGCTACAATTAAACTACTCTCTGTGGGCCTGATCACGTGCTCAGTGAAGCCAGTAGGAGTTTTATAATTGATTTTGTTGTGTTCAGGCCTCTTGAGTTCTGGAATGCTCCAAATCATGGATTATATAAATGGGAGTCCCCTAAAATTCATAGCAAAGCCACAGAATGGAAACCTAGGGTGCCCCATATACTGCTGAGCTCTGCATTCTCCACTGAAGGGGCAGAGTGGAGTTTCCTGTGCCCATTCTACCAGCACCTGGAGATCACTACGTGAAAGTGTAAAGAGTGCTGAATCTAGAGGGAGAGGACATTAAGGAGAATGCAGAATGTCTAGATAGGTATATGGAGTATTGAAATAGGGAAAGAATTAAGACCTATGGAACATAGAGGTTAGTAAACCTTTAGGGTGTCTGTAATGGAGAGAATGCTGCAGAAGAGTAACAGAATAGTGAAGAGAGTGCTGAGGTAGGAGCCTTAAAGTGACCTATGCAGATCTGTAGCATAAAGAAAGGGGACACTGACTGGGAACTAAGTTCAGCAAAATGTTAAAATCACAGGCATCTGAAGCAATGCACAACTTGATAACACAGATTTGTCCACTGTGTGCTTTCTCCAGGTACTGCAATCCCGAGGGGAAGACTGAAATGACGGATCATGCCACCCTTGCTAGAAATAGCTTCCCCCTCCCTCCTGCTATCTGACATTGTAAAGAGAAACACCACTTGTTTCAGGCAGTCATCTCCTCTGTTGGGCCAAATCCTGCCACCTCCTGTGTGGGGATGGGTGACCTTGTAGCAATGGAACATATCCAGTTATGCTATACATAAGAGCCATGATTTTCTAGCTATTAGGCGCCACCACTGTGCGGGGAAAGAGTGAGGATTTCTTTTCTTCCTCCTCCCTCTGCAGATGTTCCCAGTGCCCATTAGTGCTTGGGTACAGGATGAGTGCTTAAGCATATTTAAGCATGTGAATAGTCCCGTTACTAATTTACATCGATTTGTGTAACTGACATGAAGAAAATTATAGGTTGCACAAAGAGAAACAGAAACAATATTAATAGAAACTCTAGTGCAAACATTGGGATGACACAATCTGACAAAGACTTGGGCTAAGAGTTCAAACTGAATTTCAACCTAGAAT
Source organism: Terrapene triunguis (assembly GCF_002925995.2). Lineage (NCBI taxonomy): Eukaryota > Metazoa > Chordata > Testudines > Emydidae > Terrapene > Terrapene triunguis. The sequence continues at coordinate 30,572,414 of NW_020664481.1, read as the reverse complement.
TGTTTTTTGTTGTCCATTTAGGCTCCATCATGTAAGCTGCTCCATGGGGGTGGAACCTTGAGACCATCTGAATCCCTACTGTCTTCATTTGGGCTCCAGGCATCTACCAGCATGGAGTAGTAGCAGGGTTGGGGCCTTAGTATCTGACACTCACAGAACTATAAAATAACTGCATGCACAAGTCTCTGTGCTGCCACATAACCTTTTGTTGTGTAACCCTTGCCCTCGATAGAACTGGATTTCTTGTATTCGTCACTTGTCAGGTCTTATTTCAAATGTAAGTGACTTTGAGACAGGGACCATGTTTTGTAAAGCACTTACCATATTTTGGGAACTAGACAAATAATAATTCTTTCAAGTTTCCTGGCCATTGGTTGAGTTCTGTGGTGTTTCTGATCTGTAGAAGTCACAGTCCCGTCTTAATATTTTAGTTCTAAGTGAAATAGGTGAGGCAATTTAAATAAATACAAATAAGATCAGTAAGATAATTAAAGTAAATGGCACCTTTCAGATGGTTTTAGAAATGTAGTACAGACACCTGAATGCCAACTATCTGTGCTGGAACAATGACTTCTTATTACTGACTGGAAAAGGATCCACCCTTTAAAATGTGTCCTGGAGCTGTTAGTTTTTTAAAAAATGGATTAATAAAAATATAAATTCCAAAAATAAAACGTTTGAATAAATTGTTTGAGTTCTATTAGAGTGACTTTTGTTAAAAGTGAAAAATTTTTTCATTCTTTGTTTTTCTTAGTGAGTGCAATGGTACGGCAGTATCTGTATTTAATAAAGAAGGGTGCTTGGATGTTGTGTTACAATATTTGAAGAAATTTTCCACAAACGTAGATCTGGCTATCTCAGTAGGTAAGTGGTGGATAGGGTAGTGATCATCATGTAGTCTGAGCTACGAATATATATCTAGCCTTGCAGTACACTGTTTTATAAGGTCATGTTAATGATCCTATAGAATCACAACTGAAAATAAGAACTTCAGAAAGGCTCCGTCTAAAAATTACACTTTGGAGTTTGAAATCTTGTATGCTTGTTCTCACTCCAAAAGGGGAGTGATGTATTGTAGTGCTTGAGGGAGAGGGAAGGTTTTCTGGAGAAAAATAAACTAATTTAGCTTTTTTAGGGAAAGGGGATGAGTTTGTAATGGGGGCACCATCAATTGAAAAATCCCACTTCTCTCTGAAAATGTTTGCTCTAACTAATATTGTTACAAGTACTTCACAACACTTCCACTGTTTCTCTTGTACAGTCAGTCAGGGCTTTATCCACATAACTTCTGCATGTGAGTAACTCAATTCAGTGGGGCTGCTCCCTCGGTAAAGTTATTCATGCCCAAAAGGGTTTGCAAGACTAAGCTCTTGCGTTACTTTCACCCGTTTGTGCGCGTCTTTCATGCAACAAAAAAGGAGAAGAAAACCCTTCTTTAGTAGAAAAAAGATTGTCGGGGCGGTGTAGTACCGTAAACTACTTTTATCCCGCACTTGTGAAATTGAGCAGTTTTCAGGACGATAGTGTACTATCCAGTTAGAGATCTGAAAACAATGCGTTTTTGTTTTTTGTCACTACAGCACATTGCTTGCAGACAGTGACGGAAGATAACCCAGAGCTGCTTTCTTCTTTCAATGCTTCTGCACACCAAGTATTGGAATCCATAATGTTGTCCCAAGACAATACCATGGAGCATATCCTTTTAAGGACATTGTTGGCAGGTATGATTCAACTGGACCCTAACTTTTATATTTGGAACATGCTGTATAGAAGGTAAAGTGGGATGGGAGCGGCAGAGCTTTTAGTTCTCCATCGTGCCAAAGTAATAGCAACAAATTATGTTGTTGCCAAAGTGCCAGCTTAGAAGCAAGAGCTGGGTAGATTGTTCTCAAATCTATTCCTGCCACTGTTATACCTTTGTCATGGAGCCTGGGGTTTCATATGTCATCTTTCACAACCATATAGCGTAAGATAGCCAATATCTGAATCATGCCTAAAGGCAATGCTGTCTCTTGATTGTGACTTCAGTCCCAATTTGGTTCGGTGTTACTCATTCATTAGTTCTTACTACGGAAATAAAGCAATAGTAAATATTAAAGAAACTATGTTGCTCTTGACCTTACCTATGCTGGGCTTTGAAGCATTTGGAAATAGATTTTGAACTTTGTTTTAGCAAGAACAATGTTTAAACCATTTCTAACATGATTTATCTGGCCACTCTGTGTGAGGTCAACCTATTACACTGCAACAGAGATTTTTGAAAGCAGTTTTACAACAGTCTGGCCTGTCCAGGCTGGCCAATCAAGACTTGTCTGAAATTGGTTTAGCTGGAAGCGTGTTAAAACGGACTTTGAAAATCTGTTTTCAAACGTGGTTTTTAAAGCCCAATATAAAGTGCCTGGGCCACTGGGTGCTTTGCCTTCAGCTTCACCATCTTGTGTTACACCTTCCAGTTAAGATGCTTTCTGACACTGAAGTACAATTAACTAGAATTCTCCTGTCTAAAGCACTCAGTACCTGTGCTTGGAAAGGGAGGGTTTTATTTAATTTCTCTTTATGTTTTGACTGTTTATAGGTCTGACAAATAATAAAATCAAGCAATGTAGTGTGGAGGAAAATCTCTCCCTTCGTCCTTTTAAGACCATGAATAGCTCAAAATTAAACTCATTCAGTGTCCTGAAGATCTGCTATATCTATCAGGCAAAGTGTCACCAGGATTTCCCTATGGAAATATTTTGTCCATCTTCACATAATGAGGTTTGCCCCAGCTTACGGTTTTGGGCCCTGAATGTTCGATATAGGTTGGCACTTGAAGAACTGAACAGAAAGTCACAAGTCTATAAGAAACTCCTGAAATTTCAATTCATAAAGGACTCATACCTTTCTGAAGGAGGCAGTTGTTTCTCAGTTAATGCAAGGGATTGGAAATCGGGGGACATGGGTTCTGTTTTCAGCCATGCCATGAAGCCTCTGATCATGGGGAAACTTTTTTGTGCCTTAGATTCTCCTTTTGTAAGATGGGGATCTATATCTGTCCTTGAAAAGTACTTTGAGATTCTTGATGAAAGATGTGACATAGATACTGAGTACTATAGTTAGCACAAGCTCTGGTTTTGCAATGGCTACAAGAAGGCCATGCACCATGTAGCTTAAAGGTTTTAACATTCTAACTCTCCCATGTTTAGGCTCTGTCTGGAATATAAAGGACACCATTCCATCCAGTAGCCAGGCAAACACAATTAATGCTATCCTGAAGATTTTCTCAGAATCACTAGTGGTGGATGCTGGTGAAACAGTTATTCACATGAAGGAAGCTGAAACACAAAGGTTAAAACTCACTGCAGAGGCAGAAACTGAGGAGAATGTGGGTGATACAATAGACAGCTCTGTATTGAATGAAGATGATGAAATGGAAGAACCACCTAAAGGAAAAGTCAAAAGAGAAAATGACATTTCAGATCTACTTCCAGTAAGTATGGCCGATTGTGGCTGACATAGCACTTAGTGGAGTGTTATGCTTCTGATTAGTTTTTGGTTAACTGTCAATCTCATTTTCCCTTAACTCATTCGCAGTAGGGTGAAACTTTCCCAAAAAATTCAGCCTCAGACTCCTGGCATAGAGAATTCCATCCTGATCTGTTAAAGTTTGGCAAAGTTATAAGAAACTGAAAATAGGGTCCTATAATGGAAGGTTCACCCTTAATTATAGGCAGAGCTACCAGCATGGTATCAGTGCCGCCTCCTTTTCTCTGCCAGGTTGCCGCCCAAACAGGAAGCCGCAGTGGCTGCTGGGGCTGGAGCGTGGCTTCCCCCCTTCCTCTACCCACCCCCTTCTGGCATAGGACCATCATGCTAACCCCAATCATGCAGCCACAGCCTCCCCACAGATTGGGAGGCGAAGGGGGGGCTTGGCAGTTGTGCCTGTCCTGTGAAATTCCAACCCTTACCTATGATTTTGCTGGGATTCTTTTTTTTTTTTTAACCCTGCAGTTTACAAAGAGCCTTACAACTAGACCAAATTTGGGCAGATTTTCATTGGGACCGCAAAAGGCATATGCCTGACACAAAGCCCAACCCTTGCCAAATTTCAGGTCCCTGCTCCAAAGCATGGGGGTGCTAAATCTTTTCAAATTAAAGGTTGTCAGAATTTAACAAGGGCAAAACAATAGCCTCATTCTCAGAAACCGCTGAGTCATTTTGGCTGAAATTTTTTAAAATACATTCAGCCTGAGGCAGACACCCAGCCTGTCAAATTTCAGCCCACATGGTTAAAGTTTATGAAGTGCACCTCTACCCTGATATAACGCGACCCGATATAAAACGAATTCGGATATAACGCAGTAAAGCAGTGCTCCGGGGGGAGGGGGGAGGGGGCAGGGGCAGGGCTGCGCACTCCGGCGGATCAAAGCAAGTTCGATATAACGCGGTTTCACCTATAACACGGTAAGATTTTTTGGCTCCCGAGGACAGCGTTATATCGGGGTAGAGTGTAACTGAATTAATGGGACGTGCCCGGCAACCTTAGTAGACAGTGGTACCAGTTGCACCTGTAATTCTTCTTTACAAATTATGAGAATTCGGACATATTGAAAAGGGGGAAAACAGAACAACTCTGAGTTTTTGGCAGGTTTTGATGAGATTAGACCTTTCAGGATAACAAGTGATCTGTGCCTATTAGTAGGTTCTGTTAGTCTGCAGAACGAAATACTAAACAATTTCTGGAGTTTGGCACACACCAGTATTAGTAGAACATTTGATATTCTCTATTCTGTTAGTTTTTTATGTGACAACTATTCACAATTATTGTATTTTATCTGCTTTGGTTGACAGTCTAGCTACTTTAAAACTAGAGTGCTATCCTCCAAAATTAAGTGTTTGTTTTCTCTAGTCCGATAAGTGGGAGCTGAAACAAGTGACAGCCTTACTGATGGCTCAGCAGACTGCCCTGGAAATCATTGTTAATATGTGCTGCAGTGAAGGTATGTAGGCAGCTTTTTCATTGTTACCAAGGCTTCCGTTTTTAGTAACATGGCAAATTTAGTTGGACTGTTCTGGGATCTTATCTAACTTGACCTGCTAATCCTCCCATTCTTAAAAGTTGACAAACCATCCTTTAATGCCCCTTACTGTACATAAAGAATCTCAAGATATTAATTTCTAATCCTTTTTTCTATGTGTTTGACATTGCAGATTTGAGGTATATCAGTTTCAAACTTCCCTCTTTGTTGGAGTCCTTCAGCAAAATTATACACAATCTGAAGCCAAGTCTCCACTTAAGTTCCACCAGACTTAGCTATGTTGGTTAGGGGTGTGATATTTTTCTTTTTTTCATGACATAGCGGTGCTGTCAGAAGCCCTAGTGTCTGTAGTTATATTGGCAAAAAAAAAGTGCGTTTCTGGCATAGCTTATTTTGCTGGCTGAACACACACAAACTGTATCAGCTTTTGCTGGGATAACTGCATCTACGGTAGGAAGGTTTTGCCCAGCTTTCAAGTGTAGGCAGGGCCAAAGACTCAATAGCTATTCCGTCTTCAGTTAGGGGCTGGGAGCACTGTAGCTCAGGTTTCAGCTTTTTGTGGTGTTGCTTGGGTGACCAGACAGCAAATGTGAAAAATCGGAACGGGGGTGGGAGGTACTAGGAGCCTATATAAGAAAAAAGACCCCCAAATCAGGACTGTCCCTATAAAATCGGGACATCTGGTCACCCTAGGTGTTGCTATCCAGGTCCACCATCAAAGAGAGAAATTTGAACCTGATACCGTTGATACTTCTAAATTAAAAAACAAAAACAAAAAACAGAAGGGAAATGTTTTAAAGAGTCATGTAGCAAATGTTTTTTTTATGGCGCTGGAACAGCAACTCTTTTGCTTACTCACTAAATGATAAAATAATAAATGGTTGGTTTTAAAAGAAATGGACAACACCATTGAAATGTGCATTGTTTATCCTTTGGACCTTCTGTGTGAAGAATCTTAGTTTCTCTTACGAGTGCAGCGATGCCAGAGAATCATGAGTTTGTTTTTAAATCATGGTTTATATATAATAATCTGGTTTTTATCTCCATTTTTGCTATAGGACTTGCTATAGCAGCTGCAGTTGAGCATCCCAGTTGCTTTTTTTAGATTTGAAATAATGACAATAACTTTAGCTCTGTTTTTGTTAATCTGTGCACCAGATATTTTTCTTTTGCGGATATTAAGAACCTCCCCAGTCGTCTTGCAATTGTGTAAAAATGTCAGCTTGAGTTTCATGAAAGTAATTTCAAAAAGTAACTGTCTGATAGATCTCTTTTCTAAATAGTATGCCTTGACTTTCATTTTTATTTATTGGGGGAGAGGGGGGAATAAATAAAGGCTTTTCTGATCCCTTGTTTTGCTTATGAGAGTTTCCTGGGCAAGCCAGAGAACAACAACACTAAACCTGCCCAGGCCCACCTCTCTTCCCATCCCCTTCCTTTATGTGCATAGATCCACCTCTTCAATTTTAGCTTTGTTGCTGTTACTGATAAACGCTCTCTTGGGGAAGAATATGTGCATAAACTCCCCTAGAGCAATGCATGAAAGTGATGGAACTAACCACCAACAAAAGAGAAACTGATTAATACATGAACTTCTGTGCAAATATACCTAGTACATTGGGGGGAAAATAGATTTTTTTCCATTAATTTTTTTGTTCTAGTGAACTTAATGGTTATTTGCAGGAATAGTAGGTACAACATTTTCAGCTGGAAATGTGGTTTTCAGGTTGATGATGGCTCTTTAAGAATAACTTACAAAAACCTCTTCTCTCTCCCCTGCCCTCTCCACCCCCCCCCTCCCGGTTCTTTATGTCCCAGGGCATTCAGTGCTATTAAAGGCTTTGATCCTACATTTGGATCTGTATGGAGTGTGCAGGAAGGTGGCTCTTGAGCAGAATCCTGGACAGTCAGTAGGATTCCATGAGCACCTGGATCCACTTGCAGGATTGGAGCCTCAGTTTGTTACAGTAGATCGATCTTCTGCTGTGCAATCACATTCTTGTTATGGAGCTATCTTCTTCATCTTGCATTGGCTTTCTTATTCTCTTTTGTTTTGTACCATTTTTCCTTTAGTGTCTTTGCATCCTAGAATTATGGAATGCAACTTCAAAAGTGGGAGGAGAGGCAGCTTTTGTACTTTGCTGACAATAGGAATTATATGCGGACAATGTGGTTTGTGCGGGTAGTTCACAGGGCTCTACGTAAATGAAGCTTCTTTTGAAAACAGCCTGCTTCCCTTTTAAAAGGGAAACCGTTTTTTGGGTTTTTTTTTTTTGTTTTTTTTTTTTCAGTTTTGACTAGTCTCTTCAGCAGTTAGTCTGTCTCTTCTTTTCAATCCTGGTTTATTAGTCATTCTTCTGACAGTTAATAAAATAATCAAATAACTGAGGAGTCCTCAACATGAATATTAAAATGAGCAGCTGAAACTTGTAATCTCTGACACTGTTACTCCGGACTATAACGTAAATTTGATCCCCGGGCTGCCCACATTTAGGTGATAACTTCTTAAGTAAATCTTGCTGGTTCTGATGAAAACCATACTAACACCATGTATTCCTTTTGGTAATTTCTGCCATGTGAGAAATTCTGCACCTACTAAATGAATATCTCATCTAATGAACAGTAATTCATAAGATTTCCTCATTTAATTAGAAAATCTCTTGTGGGTAGCTGCATATCCTGCTGTTTGTTTACTCACTATAAACTACAACCCCCTTGCGTTACTACAGTCTATGATTAGACAGAAATAAGGTCTGTAGGAATTAAGAGGAATCCAGAGATGGGTGTTCATTTAATTTTCAGTTTGCTTAGGGACGAAGATATTTTGATTTCCGAACTTCAGCCAGTGTACTGAATTCACAGACATACTCTGCTCACCAGGGGACCCAAGGGAATTAGCTGAACTGGCATGAGACAGACTCCACACCCCAGGTCCTGGCTTCCTCTCAATGGGGGCATAATGCAGGGAACAGGAGTCGTCAGGTGGGGCTGCAAATGTGGGTTTGACTGGGGATCATCTGTAATGAGGAAACATCTAAATATACTGTAATATATGTATAATTTTTATATTACATATGTATATATGTAAATATATTTCTTGCCCTCTACAGATGCAGTCTCGGAATGAATAAAAATATACCAAACTCAGCAGTATGTTCCATCCTGTAGTACTTGATAAATTGAATAAGCTTAACCTAAACATGAGCCTTTTATTAAAATAATTCATATGATACTGTGTATGTGTCATGTACAAGGCTGTAGGCTTGAAATGTACTAGAGCACTAGTTCCTAGAGACTGTCTTGTAATATTTTTCTGGAGTTAAACTGGGCATCAGACACTGGTTTGCATACTAGATAATTCAGGAGTTGGGGGTGCCTAGTTTGTGTGTAACTTCAGATTTCATTCTTAAATCCGTGTTCTATTCTCAGATCCCTCTGATGACGAATGGGAAGAACTCTCCAGCAGTGATGAGAGTGATCTGTTTATGGAGAACTCCTACGATGAGGGAAGTGGGCCGCCCATGTCACCCCTTTGCCTCTCTGCCGAGGTTCACGCAGCACTCATGAACAACCTCATTCCAAAGAAGGTAGAACCGCTGTATATCATCTGATCACAACTCAAATTCAGTCTTCTCACTGTGTCTGATTTAGACCTTAGTTTAAACCAACAAATTATTCGAATCCAACTTCAGTACAGGAAGATTGATTTTTAATCAACCTTTAGCGTTTTTAAAAAATCCTAGATATACCACATCATTCATACAAGTTGACTTAACTTAAATAATTCTGTGGTGTAAATGGGACTAGACAATTCCTCCTGTATGTCAGGAATGAAGTCAGATATTGGGCTTTTCTGAAACTGTACAGGATTTTCCAAGTTGGATATGTTAAGGGTGACCTGCATAGAGAAAATGGAAATTGAACAAGCCGTGGGAATAAATGCCAATTTTCACTCCTAGCCAGGTTGGGGGAGAATGCCAGAGAGCAAACTGAAATAAACACAAACTTCTCCCCCCCCATCCTCCCCTTAAATTGTTAATTTCGGTAGTCCACTTGCCAATTCTGAGTTTGCTGTTGAGTCCCCAGAACTCATCTTAGTAGGATTTCACAGGCATCAGAAAATATGAAATGTTCATTTTTTAAAGTGACTATAGTAAAGTTTTTCTTAAACACTGTACACCAGTCCCTGTGTCTACACACTTGGAGGCTCCCTCTGTTGCATCAGTGCTTAGATTGATTCTGTAGCTTGAGCCGTTCTGGAACCTCAACAACTAGCCTTTAACTAGTGAGAAGATTTCTATAGGAGCTATAAGAAGGGCAAAATAAATCATCTGTGCTGTCTACCCTTCACAACCTAGATAGAGACAAGGTGGGTGAGGTAATATGTTTTATTGAACCATCTTCTGTAGGTGAAAGAGACAAGCTTTTGAGCTCCAGCTGAAGCTGGAGGTCACCTGAAGAAGAGTTCTGTGGAACTTGAAAGCTTGTCTATTGCACCAACAGAAGTTGGTCCAGTAAAATATATTACCTCACCCATCTTGTGTGTGTCATATCCTACATAGCTACAACTTATCTACAACACTGAAAACTTCATAGCCTAGTCATATCATATAACATTCTTTCTAGTGTACTAATACCTCAAGAGAATGTTAAACAGTGGCTGTTAAAGATAGACATTTTAAAATCAGCAGTTCCAGGTAACTAGCATCCAAAAGTTTTAAAGAAGGTGGCTGAGGAACTTGCAGGACCATTAATGTTGATTTTAGGTCTTGGAATGCTGGGGAAGTTCCAGAAGACTGGAAGAAAGCTAATGTTGTGATTTAAGAACATAAGTACGGCCATACTGGGTCAGACCAATGGTCCATCTAGCCCAGTATCCTGTCTTCCAACAGTGACCAATGCCAGGTGCTTCAGAGGAAACTAACAGAACAGGTCATCATCAAGTGATACATTCCCAGCTTCTGACAAACAGAGGTTAGGGACACTTCAGGGAATGGTTTTGCATCCCTGCCCATCCTGGCTAATAGCCATTGATGCACCTATCCTCCATGAACTTATCTAGTTCTTTTTGAACCCTGTTATAGTCTTGGCCTTCACAACATCCTCTGGCAAGGAGTTCCACAGGTTGACTGTGTAGCAATACTTCTTTTTGTTCGTTTTAAACCTGCTGACTATTTTTGTTTGGTGACCTCTAGTTCTTGTGTTATGATAGAGAGTAAATAACACTTCCTTATTTACTTTCTCCACTCCAGTCATGCTTTTGTAGACCTCTATCATATCCCCCCTTAGTTGTCTCTTTTCCAAGCTGAAAAGTCCCAGTCTTATTAATCTCTCCTCATATGGAAGCTGTTCCATACCCCTAATAATTTTTGTTGCCCTTTTCTGTACCTTTTCCAATTCCAATATATCATTGTTAAGATGGGGCAACCAGATCTGCTTGCAGTATTGAAGATGTGCCAATATTTTAAAAGGGTAAATGGGACATCCTAGGTAATTATTGGCCACTCAGTCTGACATTGATTCTGGGCAAGATAATGGAGTGGCTGATATGGGTCAATTAATAAAGAATTAAAGGAGGGCGATATAATTCATGCAAATCAACATGGGTTTATGGCAAATAGATCTTGTCATACTAACTTGATACCTATTTTGGATGAGATTGCCAGTTTGGTTGATAAAGGTAACTGTGTTGCTGTAATAGACTTTTGTAAGGCATTTGATTTGGTACCACATAATTTTATATTATTCTAATTTTAAAACAAAATGTTAACATAGTACATATTAAATGCAATGAAAGTTGGCTAACTGATAGGTCTCAAAATGTAATGGTAAATGGGGAATCATTATTGAGTGGGTATGTTTCTAGTGGGGTCGTGCAGGGATTGGTTCTTGGTCCTAAGCTATTTTACATTTTTATTAATAACCTGGAAGAAAACATAAAATCACTGAAAGTTTTCAGGTGACAGAAAAATTGGGGGAGTGGTTAATAATGAAGATGACAGATCACTGATAGAGAGCAATCTGGAGTGCAAGCAAGTAATTAGCATTTTAGTACGGCTAAATATAAATGTATACATCTAGTAACAAAGAATGTAAGCCATACTTACAGGATGGGGGACTCTCTGTTGGGAAGCAATGACTCTGAAAAAAGATTTGGAGGTTGTGGTGGATAATCAGCTGAACATGAGCTCCCAACGTGATCTTGTGGCCAAAAGGCTAGTGCAGTCCTTGGATGCATATATGGGAATCTCAAGTAGAAGTAAAGAGGTTATTTTACTGCTGTATTTGGCATTGGTGTGATTGCTACTGGCATACTATGTCCACAATTCCAGAAGGATGTTGATAAATTGGAGAGGATTAAGAGAAGAGGCACAAGAATGATTAAAGGTTTTGAAAACATGCCTTGTAATGATAGACTCAAAGAGCTCAATCTATTTAGCTTAACAAAGACGAGGTTAAGGGATGACTAGATCACATTTTATAAGTACCTACGTGGGGATCAAATATTTGATCATGGGCTCTTCAGCCTAGCAGAGAAAGGCATAACACATTCCAATGACTGGAAGTTGAAGCTAGACAAATTCAGACTGGAAATAAGGAATAAATTTTTAAGTGTAGGTTATCAATCAGTGGAACAATTTACCAAGGGTCTTGGTGGATTCTCCATCCCTAGCAATTTAAAAATCATGATTGGATGTTTTTCTAAAAGATATGGTCTAGGAATTATTTTAGGGAAGTTCAATGGCCTGTTAACAGGAAGTCAGATGATGATCACGGTGATCCTTTCTGACCTTGGAAGCTGTGAATCTAGTTATTTTTGTTCCTACCCTTCCCTGTCCCAATCTCAGCACAGGTTTCTGTGGTTAGCACAATTTTTGCTTTTGCTCTCTAGGCCACTGTAACAGAAGCAGAGCCATGACTCTTACTGTTTATTTTAAAATATATGTACATATACTTGGATCCTTCTCAAAAATACACCATATTTTGTTAACAGGTTAAGAGCTTTGGGTTGTTAAAACTTATTTCTAATTCATCTTTATAACTGATGCATCCCAGGAAAATAACTTTAATCTTCTAGTACTTAAAAGGACACCAACTTAAAAAATCATGTTTCTGGAAAAATATTTCACCTGCTACTTTTACAAGTAACAACTCGGATAACTGTAACTGGCAACATGAGAAAAATATTTGTTTTAGTTTGCTTTATTTGATAATGTTTGGGGTTTTTTTGCTTAGTCACTCCTGACTTTACACCGAAAAAGGTAGTGAGTTTCCCCTGTGTGTGTAGGTTTTTCATGCAGTGACAAGGAAGAGGAAAACATTTTTTAAGATAAGAAAATAAGGACTGTAAAATAACAAAAATTCAAAGGGGAACTTCAAGTTAGGTGTAAAATCTGAGGCAAGTTTGAGTACATTTAGAAAGAAAATTGATTTATTTCACATTGAAGGTGTTCCTTTCTAATGAAAAGATCAAACTTCCAAACATTTTGTTCAGTGATAGTATGTACTATAAAGTCATACTGGGGACTCTGCCATTAGTGGTTGATGATATCATAAAAATGCTTCATCTAGCTGTGCAGGTGAAGTAGTTTGATTTCTTTCAAACGAGGATCCGGAATGGCACTGGATGATCTGAATAACATCTGATTTTTTTTTTAAAGCCTTTCCTGTCATTCTTTGATAGTCTAATTTGCTCCCTACTTGCTAACAAGTTCTTTGTGTGAACAACAGGAAGATCTTTGGAGGTTCCCTGGTTAATCTTTCTATCTTTTCAGCTGCGGGAATCTTACCTAAACTTTTTAACCTTAAAAACTTGGTATGAGGGATTGGCAAAAGTTCAGGGTTGTTTATTTGTAAAGTGCCTAGCTTATTCTTAATTGTGGGTTGCGAAGGTAACATGCCTCATCTTGTTGTAGTAGTAGTAGTAGTAGTATGGCAGTGTGATAGAATTGAGAACAAAGGGGGTGTCTACGTAAGATTAACTGTATTCAAGGCCTTGTGTACTCTGTGGCAAACTGAACCTAAAATCTCTGGTGAGGTCCCTGGATTCTGCAGCATTGTGGAAATTATGCAGCATATTCATTTTCAATTGTTTAAAGAGGTTTTAAATTAAATATGCAAACAAGTACTTTATAATTTAATATAAAAAATCTTATGCTAAACCCAGGGCATAACTATCGTAGAAGTTGTCAGGAGAGAAGCTGGAGATTCCGGCAGTTGAGTGAATCATGGTTGGAACTTTTGACATCTGGGGACGCACTGGAGGCAGTTTGGGATTGTGGAATAAATATATAGGTTGATGTTTCTGCTGAATGACCAACAAAGAAATAGCTAACATTAAACTGTCCTTGACCCCCAAAAAACCTGTTGCCAAACTTTTTTTTTCCAGATTCTTGAAAAAACCGCTTTTCCGAACAGTGTTGCTGTAGACATCTGTACACACAGTCCATCTTGGAAGCCGTTAATTAGAAAGTAGGAATTTCTTTGACTTTTTAAAATTTTCAGTGCATTTGTAATTAAATTATTAATGTAACACCAGGTTTTCAATTTCAAGATTTTTTTGGATCATAAACATTGATACTTCAGTGTGTGTGGGGTCACCCTAGAGACCTGGACCTTACAAGTCTGCTACATTGTTTTAGTAACAAGATACAAATATTTACATGCAGATACTTTGTGATCCCCAGGTAAATTATACCCCACCTCAACATTGCATAATTAAATTAAAATTCCTTGTTTATATTGGTCATTTTTTTATTAATAGAGCCTCAAAAGGCATATTTCTGTTATTTACTTTGTTCCAGAATGAACACGGTACAATGCAGAGCTCTAACGTGTCTCCATAGCATTTTGTTAGTATCAGATGTGGATTGTCTTGGAGGAGCTTCAACACTTCAGTCACTTGCACAGCACCTCTCCCAGCTAGTTTTTTCTCAACCAGGTAAGTTTAATATTAAAGAAACTTAACTCAGAAGGGTTTGATTGCTTCTGTTATAAGTTAATTTATATATATATATATATAGCATTTAATTTAATACAATTTTATTACTAATCCCCTCCGCACTGCCTTCCAAATGCAAGAAAAAATGATGTTGGGAATATGCTGCCAAGCTATGTAAACCTCACATAATCTCCTTATCCAGGAAAGCTCTGATCGAATAAAGTTTTTGGAGTGCATAGTATGTTTTACATCAGTATATGCAAGCACTAAAATATAAAGTGACTTAACCAGTGCGGGAGCCCCATCCTAACGTGAGACCACAACATCTATATTTGGTCATACCTGTGATGGTGGCAGTTTTTTCCATTGATCACGTAAGGCAAGCTATTGTCAGGGAGAGCAGGACATCTCCCGAGTATGTATAAACAAATCTGAAGGTGAGAGAATTCACTTATCTGAAATGACGTCACCAGCATTATAATTCAGGTTAGGCATCACAGGAAGCTATTCCCAAAACTGAAACAAACTCTAGTATTTGCATACTTATCAAAATAGGAAATATAACAGCCCTTTCTTTCTCTGGGGCATAAGTTGTGTGTATTTTTTGTGTACCACTCTTGAAAATGTATATCTCTAATAAATTTAATCATTTGCCCCAAACGTTTTACATTTACGACTAAACATCAAAGCTGCTTATCAAATTTCCTGGTGTGATGATGATTTGATTTGAATGAAGATGATAAACCTGTTGGACAATTTTCTTTTAAAACAGTACTGTTGTGGAGTAACAAACTTATTCCTATGTCTCTAAAAAGCTTCTATGTTAATTCCACTAAGAGCTATTGTGAAGATTTCCCAGTTTCTAATGCTGCTTTCAGATTGAGAGGTGACCAGTTGATGGACAAGCATGCTGGAAATTAATAGTTTAAGGGCCCATCTACACTACAAGAACAACATTAGCCCATGATTCTCTGCTGTGGATAGGAGTGTCTGATGACAGATGCTCCTAGCTGTAGCAGATAATCATGCTAACACACGGTTATTGTAGACAGGCCTAAAAACACTGTAGTGAATTATGTGGACTACTGGTATAAGTAGCTGTTCAAAGCTCTAGTCTCCTAATTGGGATAGGAATCTGTAAGGTGCCACTGCAGGTTTTTACTCCTGCAAAAGTCTGTAAATAGCAACAAAAGAACATTAGGGGAGAATGAAAAGTGTTAAAATGCATGCAAGAAGAATATGCATGCAAGAAGTTGGTATTGGGGAGCAGTTGAGTATTCAAAATTTTGTGGGCACAGTTTGAGTCCTAGGTTTCCCAGGGTTTACTGCATGCCAGGGGGAAACTAACAGGTGAACACGTTCTTGGCGTTAATGTAGAGATGCTAATATTCTGGGTGCATTTGTAGCTCAGAGTCCCAGGAAAAAGACTGGATGTCTTACAAATGTTCTTGGAGATCTAGGAAGTGAGTTTTAAAATACTTGCTTAGCTCCTTTGCAGTGCTCCTCTTAGTGCTCCAGTGGTGCTTATGGTCTGAAATATTGGTGTGGGACACTTTGTGCTAAATTTTCAGTTTGGCCTTAATTAGGCCTCACTTTTTGCATGCATAATTTTACACCTATATTTGATGTCACTTAGAAGTCCTAGTCCTGGATTGTGTCTGAAAACTAGGACTTCAGACATCTGTGGCATAAGTTGCAGATACAAATATGAACATGAAATTGTTGGCAATTTCCACCCACAAAGCTAGAGGCCCAGTCTCTGAAAATCTAGGTTTTAACATGGAGCAGCACCAATAGATGTGGAATGGAAGGAAATTTTTCTCTGCTCTCAGTGCAGAAAGTCCTTAAAATGATTTGAAGTTTGTTCTGACTCTTTGGTTTTGTGTTTATATTTGAGCAGAATTTCCTACACACACTGAATTCCTGGAAGCCGTAACTAGTGCTATGAGGGCTCTCTTGCAAACAATGGCATCAAAGAATATATCTCAGGTGAGAGGTTTTTCTAACAAACGTTGGGCATTCTGGTAGATACAGGTTCAGTAAATTTACATCAGATTGTACTTGAATGGTTTTGAAACAAACCCATCTTTAAAGAGTGCTAAATTCTTGTAACTTGATGTTTAATGTTTTAAGCGTTGTAACAGTGCTTATTAACGCTGCTAGAAATACAGGTTTAACAAAATTCATCCTAATTTTTCTCATAGATAAATAAGGTTGCTGAAAAAAATATGCTCCTGCAACAGGGGTGGGCAAACTTTTTGGCCTGAGGACCACATCTGGGAATGGAAATTGTATGGTGGGCTATGAATGCTCACGAAATTGGGAGTAGGGGTGTGAGAGAGGGTGAGGGCTCCGGCTGGGGGTGAGGGCTCTGGGATGGGGCCAGAAATGAGTTCAGGGTGTGGGAGGGGGCTCTGGGCTGGGGTAGGGGGTTGGAGTGCGGGGTGGGGGATAAGGGCTCCGGCTGGAGGTGCGGGCTCTGGTGTGGGGCCATGGATGAGGGGGTTGGGGTACAGGAGGGGGCTCTGGGCTGGGATTGAGGGGTTCGGAGGGCAGGCGGGGATCAGGGCTGGGGCAGGGGGTTGGGGCACAGTGGGGGTGGCTCAGGGGTGCAGGCTCCGGGTGGCGTTTACCTCAAGCAGCTCCTGGAAGCAGCAGCATGACCCCTCTCTGGCTCCATGCTGATTCCATCTTCAGTCTTAACTTTTTTCATAATATACAGATGCTGCTTATCTGCTATAGGTTTGTCTGTCTTATATAGAAGCAAATGACCTAAAGATTTTTCTTTGAAATAGTGTTTCTCTGGAAATTTAAATTTGTCTGACATTTACTTTTCCTTTTTTTTTTTTTTTTAAACAGTGTATTTCTCCTGAGCAGCTGATGACTTTATGTGAAGCTGGTGTTCATAGCAGTAATATCAGTGTTAGAGTAAATGTAGTTAGCATCCTGGGAATTGCTGGCAGCGTGCTGGCAAAAATAGAAGATACAGCTGAAACACTAAAGGTAAAAAATACATGGGTAGCAACCCCTAAACTGCTTTAGCGGCTATTACTTGCCATTGTTTTATAATGCCATGTTTTTAAAAATAAGTATCTCTTTTCAGATGATTGGAAAATTTCTTCTTGAGGTTGCTATGAAGGATTCTTCTCTTGTGGTAGCTGGAGAAGCTCTGGATGCTCTCTTTGATGTTTTTGCAGATGGGACAGAGGCTGAAAAAGCAGCAGTTCAGATTAAATTGCTCCCTGCACTGAAAGAATTCCAGCCAGTCTTCAAAATAAGGGTAGGCATCTCACAAACTAGTAACCGGTCCAAGGCCTCAAAACACAGTTTAAGCTAACGTTTGAGATTAGTTTTGCTGCTTGTACTACCAGGAAATTATGTGAAATATGCCCACATGATTTTAAACAATTCAGTGCACAGAAGAAAGCAAAAAAACAAACCTCACTTACTCCTAGTATGCTTTAGATGGAAAGAAAAGTTCCTTTCTTGACAGTCAATTTAACCATGTGCATAAAGAATTAATCCCATATTTACTACGAGGCACCTTTGGTGTCTAAGTTATTGTCCATCTTTTTCTGAACTCCCGGTACGTTGATTCTGCCAATTCCTCCATGGGTAGAGAGGGACAAACATGGTTAACCTTTAGAGAGGAGAGAGGAAATCCTCTTCTGAAACTAATTTGACTTCTTGTTTTAATTTGCATGGGTGTCCAAATGTGCATATACTTATCCTGTTGCTGCTTAGTTAAGATAAGTCTTAACCAGAATCCTGTACTGTTAAGTAAAATTATACAAGTGAAACTTCCAATCCCTCAAATTAATTTTTTTTTCTTTAAAAGGGGGATAAATTTCCAAAGCATTGTGTTGCTTTAGCCAGGTGACACCCAGTAGGCTAAAAGCTCCAATATACTTTTAAAATAGATACCTTTTTATTTCTATAGTTTGTTGCTGGATGGCCTAATATCTATTAGCCCATCATTCTAGGGCACAACAAATTCACTCTAGCAGAAGCGCTGTCATACTCCACCAGTTGACCCTTCATTAAATGTGAGTGCTTTGCACTTCATTATATTTCTGAGTGCAGTGCTAGGTCTTTTCCCTAAAATATCTACAGAGGATAAATACATGTTACAGATTTAACTGTGTAATTATTGAAAGGCAGGAGCATCATATCCTAGCAGATGGTATCTGAGGAGTGCTTGGCTGTTCTAATCTGAAAAGCTGCCTTCTCAATTTTTTTTTTATATATATATATATGTGTGTGTGTGTGTATTTTTTTTTATTGCAGATGCGGAAAGAAGGAAAAGGACAGTACAGTACAGATCAGTTGTGTGTTCTTGACAATGTAAAAATGAATTTGAGAAGATTCATTGCCTATCAAGAGACATTAGGGGGAAAAAAGACTACTTGAAACGGACTTTAAATTAAGGTTTTCTTTATTGATTGTCAAATATATACGTTTTGAATTCTAGAATTTTGGGGAGAGGGAGTTCTGTTTTTATGTTAACATTGCATTTCATCATGCATATTTTATACTCTCTGGGAGGATGCAATATTAAAGCTGGATTCAGCATATGAAAGTATTGCATTACTTTGAAATTTCATGTTCATGCTGGTAAGAAATGGTGTTGCAATCTTGGGATATGTAAATACAGTTTACTCTCATTGTGTGGAAACCTTCATATACCCTGGCACAAAATTATACCACAAGAAATTAGTTAAAAAAATAAAATCACAGTTACCTAAAAAGTTGAGAAAACTCATAAGAAACCTAGAATTTTTTTTAGAGGATCTAAGTAGTGTCTGAATGCCTAAGAAAGTTAAGGTATACTGTCAGCTGTATTCAGAATTGAAAGGACAGCTTTGGCAAGTTTCCTGAGCAAAGTATGATAGGTACATAGATTATGATCAGCATTTGGATTTTTTGTCCTCCGAGGCTTATCAAAGAAGAAGCTATGTCAAATTCACTTTCATCCAGTATAATAAATTCCTACATGACAGGTAATTATTGTGGAAGTTAGTTTAGAAGAAACCTGCAAAAGATATTCGTCCTGATTTTTACTTCATTTTGTGGGTGTTCAACTTTCTGAAAATCAGTTCAATAGGCTTTACTTCCTTTCTGTAAATCCTACATTAAGGTAAAAGTTTGGATTTGGGGAAGTAATACACCTAATAACAAATACAACTATTTTTGTATTGAAATGTGATCTAAAAGATTTTTTTTTAAAATTGTTTAAATGATATCTACTCAAATGTGTTGGTTAGGGATTTTAAACTGAGACCCGTGAAATACCTGTAAAATACATTACCTATTTTTGAAGAAGTGTCACTGATTATGGATGCATAAAGACAAAGATGGACTTTTATATATGAAACAATTTTTATTAATTTTTTAAAATGTATTCGTTTAATTCATGAAAACAAAAGTATCTTAAATACACAATGTAGAAAAATAAGTTTAGTGTGTGTGTGTGTGTGTGTGTGTGTGTGTGTGGCTTTGGAGAACTGGGAATACAGACATTACATCTAAAAACCAATCAGTTTTCTTCATTATGTGAGGTGGAGCCTTATTCAAATAAAGACAAATAACATTGGGAAGAATTGAACACTTTAAAGATGTCAAATATTGTATAAAATTTTGGGAGGGAAAGGGGGGGTATTTTTAGAGCTTACCTATTAAGCCTTGTTGCATGATTGAAATGGAATATTTGAAGTGTTTAGTGTTCTGATGCTATTGTGCCAGTGCCACAGAGGTTTTAGTAGTAAATTGGATTCTTCTAAATACTCAATATTTTAACTGTTATGATCAGATTTTTACCCCTTTCAGCCCAGGAGTTTTTACCAGATTCCAGGAATGGATGTATTTTGCTTTATTGTTCAGTGTCCTAGTCCCAGTGAGGAGAAGAAAAAATATATTACTTTATTCCTCTGGAAGAGGAGATTTTACTCACAGCTTCTATGTGTGGTTTTCCTTTTTGGACAATGTCAAGTTTATCCATTGTGAATATACAAATGATTCCTAAGTGCGAACTAGCAGACTTTTTAATAAAATATTTTTTGCAGTAAAAGTTAGAGAAATTAGTGTTGAAAAATTAACTTGGTGATTATTCTTCAAGAATGCTCTAGTTCAAACAGGAATTAATTCAGGGAAGACCTATGACCTGTGTTATGCAGGAGGTCATTCTGCATCCTACAACTCTGATACCTCTGTGCTAGTCCCCTCCTGTCTGCAGTTTCTGCAGGCAGTGAGAAGCTGTAGCACAGCCCATGCTATCCGTACCCCTTTTCCGGCCTTCTGCCAGATCTTCTGCTTCTGCAAGAGCAGTCAAGTGGCTGTTCATTTGGCTCCTGATCTTTCTTTCCATTTTGTCCAGCAGTAGCATGCAATCTTTCTTTCTTGTCTCTCTTCTGATTCAGATATTGAGCTGTGCAAATATGGCGCTAAATCCAAGCAGTGTTCTATTTGTGAGGCAGCTTTTACAGGCTCTTTGGAGAACTAATTATGCCCTGCCTGTTCTCAGCCAGTTGACACTTGCACTGAATTGGGTAGGCATGCTGGAAATGGACACTTCTGTGGTAAAGGTGTACCCATCGCTGGTCGATTCCACAAGATCCAGAACCTGATATCCATGTTGGTAAAGTGTGCAGCTCATTGTCTGCAGCTACTTGGCCTCTTGGTTTTGTGTTCAGGAATCACCTCATGAGCAAGTTCCCATATCAGGTGCATTTAGTCCTTTCTCCTGAAAGCATGGAACTGCTCACTGTAACGCATGGTAATGGTTCCGAACTAGGTGCTGATCTCTCTGTAGTGGTGGACAATCACACAGCACATCTGCAAAGGTCTTCCTATAAGCCTTTCAGACCAGGAGGTACAATCAGTGCCAGCCTGACAGGAAGGGGAGTGCATCTGGGGCACAGGAGCCCCAGGGAAAGGTACCATAGCAGCATCCTGTTGGAGCTCAGAACTGTCAAACTGGCCCTACAGAGGTTCCAGAACTACCTAAAGGGTGAATGTGTTCTGGTCCAATCCAACTGCAGGATCACTGTGGTGTATATCAATAACCAAAGGGAGGACAGGGCATGTAACTCTGCCCGCACAAGTGATGGAGATAATGGAATGGGCAGAGAGGACTCTCCCTTCCATAAGAGTAATACAAATGAAAGGAGAGCTGAACCAAAAGGCAGACTGGCTCAGTCTGGTGCAGTCAACAACTCAGAATGATGTCTGACTCAGGAGGTCTTCACTCTGATTTCATAGGAGTGCAGTCTTCCTGCAGCTGACCAGGTTGCCAGTCATAAGAACAAAAACTGGGCAAAGAACTTCACCATGGAAGCAGACCCCAAATCCCTGGGAAGGGATGCTCTTCACACAGATGGTCACAAGACCTGCCCTTTCCACTTCTGGGGAAGGTGATCCAGAGGATAAGGTGAGAAGAAGCAAAGGTGATAGTGAGAGTTCTGCACTGGCTAAGGAGACCATGGTTCTCTGAACTGACATTGGAACTATCATTTCAGCTGCCATTGAGACCAGACATCTTTTACCCAGGCCCATTCCTCCAACCAGACCTACACTGGCTACAACCAATAGCCTGGCTATTGAAAGGGAAGAATTAGCTCGGACAATCTTCCAAAGTGATTGGAACTTTACTCTCTTGCAGGCGAGCTTCAACACTAACAGCCTACTTCTCCACCTGGACTAGGTTTAGCTTATGGTGTTGAGAACACACAAAATCCCATGGATCCTGGTATCCCAGTTATCCTGGATTTTCTTCAGGAAGCCATAGACAAGGGATTTCAGCCCAGCTCCATAGCATGTCCGGTGTCATCTGTAAGTAGACCTCTGGTTCCTTGACAGAGAACCCTCAGGTATCCAGATTTCTTAGAGCAGTCAGGCTGGCTAAACCTGTGATTAGACCAAACTTTTCTAGTGTGACCTACCACTGGGTTAAAAGCCCTAACAACCTACCCTTTTGAGCCACTGACACATCTCCAGTCTATCTATCCTACAAAACCCATTTTTGTGGTCGCCATCATGTCTGCTACATGAGTCTCTGAACTGGCAGCTTTATCTATGCAGGAATCCCACTGTGTATTCCATGACTAGGTGGTGCTAAAAATCCCAGAATAGATGTTGCCCACGGTGAATTAATTTTTCCATGCCTCACAGGAGATTGTCCTCCCTTCATTCTGTCCAAAGCCACAGCCCCAATAGAAAAGCTGTAGCACATTTTAGATGTTTGAAGAGCACTGAAGAGTTGTGTCAAGGACACCAAATCAACTAAATGACCAGGCTCCTTGTTTGTTTCCTTTCATCTGAAGTGCCAAGGGCTCAGGGTATCCAAGCTCTCACTAGCTAGATAGATCAAGCTATACATTGTTGAGGCATATAAAGCATCAGGTGCTTCTCTACTAGATGGCATCAAGGCACACGCCACAAAATCTATGGCAACCTTGTGGTCAGAAAGAGCTTGTGGTTCCACCACAGAGGTCTGTGGGTCAGTAACATGGTGATCGGTTAACACCTTTTATTAGACACTATAAAATGGTCTTTCTGTCCTTTGAGGAGACCTCCTTTGGCAGAAGGTGCTGCAGGCACTGATCTAGTAATAGCACTGCCATTTGGGGCAATTCACTCTAGGGGTTTGTGACCCAGAGGCCCATTGGTGCCAATTGGCAAAAGGCTCACTGTTCTTTACAAGCAGTTCCTGTCTCAGACTTGACAAACTCACTGCACCCGTTACACCACTTTCATGGTATTTATCCATGTGGGTAGCATGTGAGGTCTGCTGAAAGCTTGTAACTTATTGATACCTATAATCATTGCGAGATGTGTGTATGGGTAATATTTAAGGAATAATGTAACTATTTTGAAAATTATGCCTGCATGGTCTTGGAGTGCAAGTGAGTCACCAGGGAGTCATGTGTCTTGGTGATGGTCCATTCAAGCAGGAGGGGATTATATAATGTATTGTTTAATTGCCTGCTATTGCAACAACACAGAAAAGTCAATGGAAAAACATCAAAGATATACTATACCCATGAAAACCACTTGGAAGTGAAGAGGAACAGTATGACAGTGAGGGGATCGCCCTGTCTGTGAGTAAAGACAGAAGGCTGAGTCTGTATATCATTGGGTGGGAAAAGACACCCTGGAACCATTCACTGATTAGGCACCTTGAAACAATGGGGTGCTTCATGAAAGACTGCCCTGGCTCCTTGGGGCCAGCAAACGCTGTAGTGAACTGTGGGGTGAGAATCTGTTTGAATCTCTATCCTTAAAATACATTTCCTTTTGTTTTACTATGATTGAACTCAGGTGTTGTGTCTGATGCAGGACTGGTGGTCTAAGGTAAAACTGGCTAACTGGGGTGAATTGTTCCTTTGAGAATGGAGGATTTGGGACTTCTGTGGGTGTCCAGTGAACAGGGGTTGGACACACCAGGGGGACACTTTGCAGGGACTCGGTAGCTGGGGTGCATCTCTTGTCAACCGTCAAGACTGGTATAGCCCAGAAGAGAGTGCTTGAATGGTTGACAGGCTGGTTGTGTTAGGGAGCTAACATTCAGCTGGCACAAACAAGATTCCCTAAGGCTGCGGGACAATGGCAACAAGGTGACTCATAGCTTTGGGTGCGCTGAGAAACATCACAGGGCTCTTCCCTATCTCATTCTGTTTTTCTTATCCATCCCTACTTCTGTTCAGTCCTTGCTGCTTCCCATAACTATCATAATAGTGGGAGATGCTAAGCTTGCAGAATGGTAAATTTCTTACCAGATCATTTCCTTCCTGCTGGCAGTATCTTCTATAATTTTACCCTCTGTGGATGGCTTAATAGCCAAGGAACAGTATTTAATTTGGTAGTTACACTTGTAGGCCATAGCCTACTGTACATAATTTATTAGTTGGCATTGAAGTTATTGTTACTAATCACATTCTATGAGTTTTTACACAGTTTTGGAATGAATTGTGGCAGCAGGCCAGAGAAGAGGGGTGTGGCTAGCATTGGCTGTGCTATAGGTTTGAACTGCCTCCAGAACCCGGAGATAGGGAAATAGCCAATACGTATCAGAATTATGGGAGATGTTGCTAGCAGAAAGGAAATTATTGGGTAAGAAATCTTGCCGTCGAGATCATCACAGGCCCCTTATAGTCTTATAATCTATTAATCTGTTTATAGGCCTCACCCTTTAAGATAATGCAACTCTGGCCACAAGCCCAGACCCATTTTCTGCCAGGGACTTTGGTTGATGAGCTCCATGCGTACAGAAATCCAATGAGGTTACATGGTGCCCAACTGCCTTGGTTTCTTCCACGGTCAGCTGGCTGCAATAGCACGGACAGCAAATTCTTACCTAATTTTTGTTCATACCCTTGCTGCTAGGTTTTGGTTTTGCAGTTCTTAGCCTAACTGTTAGTGGGTTTTCAGGTTTTTGTTTTTTCAGTATCTTTCTGTCATTTAAGCCTTGCAGCCTGTTGTAGCCTTTTCCAGGCTTGATTATGGCTGAGCCTGAAGAATTCATGAGGGAAGAATTTAACTGAGTTCTTGCCTGGCCTGCACTGTCCTGTCTTCTACAGTCTGTGAAGATAGAAAGGGTCATTTCAAACTTAAAAGGCTTTGTCCTCAGGAGCTGGATATTTAGGGCACTGACAAGTAAGATCTGATAAACTGTAGGATGCTAAGTCAGCCCTGGTAACTGTCCCTTAGACATGGAAAATTACATGGCACATACAAGCCCTAGGATAGCAAGAAGTTAATCGCCTGTGGTCCATAAACATGCTCTTTAGAGCCAAAACAACCTACCAGTGTTATTCCCAAAACCCCATAGCCATCTGGGGAGGTTAGGTTACACACCTCAGATGTGAACAGGGTGCTTACTTAGCCCTATAGTGTAGACCAGGGGTCAGCAACGTTTGGCACACGGCTTGCCAGGGTAAGCACCCTAGCGGGTCGGGCCAGTTTATTTACCTGCTGACGTGGCAGGTTCGGCCGATCGCGGCCCCTACTCGCCGCGGTTTGCCGTCCCGGGCCAATGGGGGTGGCGGGAAGCGGCGTGGGCGAGGGATGTGCTGGCTGCGGCTTCCCGCCGCCCCCATTGGTCCAGGACGGCGAACCGCGGCGAGTGGGGGCCGCGATCGGCCGAACCTGCCGCGTCAGCAGGTAAATAAACTGGCCCGGTCCGCTAGGGTGCTTACCCTGGCGAGCTGCGTGCCAAACATTGCCAACCCCTGGTGTAGACCTTCCCTAAGTCGACCTAAGTTGTGCAACTCCAGCTACATGAATAACGTAGCTGAAGTCAACGTACCTTAGGTCGACTTATTGCGGTGTCTACACCACACTGGGTCAATGGGAGACTCTCCTGTCGACTTACCTTATGCTTCTTTTTTCGATGGAGTACCAGAGTCAACGGGAGAGTGATCGGTGGTCGATTTAGCGGGTCTTCACTAGACTCGCTAAATTGACCCCCGGGGAATTGATCGCCACACACAGATCCCCTGGTAAGTGGAGACAAGCCCTTAGGTGGGAGTGAATTCCTCAGGAACTCAGAAACTCCTAGATTGTTTGTAACATGATAGTATCCAGAAGTGTTATGAGTTAGGTGGTGCTGCTGCAGCATCAGGATTCCAGGCATATTCCGCTAACAGCAGGCCTCTGTGGCCAGCTGTTAAAATTAATTAATTAAAAATTGCATTCCATGTTGTTGTTTTCAGATTTTACAAAACACTCCCTCCTTGTCCTGGCATCAAAGTCTAGTATTCAGGTCGGAAGGGCAGTTTTATAATATTGGTTACTCATTGACCCACCTTCAAACTTAGCACTCTTTGCTAATCTCCCAAAGGTGGGGCTCTGGGAAGGCAATTCTTTAAAAGATTACTACTAAGTGATGATTTTGTGTCTATTGCTCCCACTGATCCCCACCTCCTCCTTTCTCTGTTAGAACGTAACTTACATACTAGTTGGAAAGGAGCTGAGGCAGTTGGAAGTCATTCCCCTTTATAACGTCCCAGAGGTTTCCATGCAGGTAGGGTTTCATGTTCCAACAATAACTGTTAGCAAACTATTCTGGGCTCGCGACCAGAGAGAAGCGCATCCCAAAGGTGAACATCAGTTACTTGCTGTGTAACTTCCTCTTCAGACTGCTAAAGATGGTTTCTATCATTTAATAGCATTAGTCACAAATAAACAGAAGTAAAATATATCTAGTTCTATTTGATTTAATTTTACAGTAATAGGTGGAGGAGGTGCTGGATGAATGTCTAATGTCACTGATGTTAGAAATACTGTAAAGATAAGAAAAATCTAAGAAGGCCAAGTGTTCACTTGATGAGCTTTAATGACCGCCTTTTCAGAGCTAGTCTTACTGTTAAATATCCAGACTGAAAACCCACTGATTAATTGGATTTGTGATAAAATAAGGAAATTATCTAATGTTTCCAGTTTATCTGAGTGGAAAAAGGAAACTCTAATGAATCTAAAATTGTTAGTTAGGGTACCTATCCTCTCAGTTTAACTTGTTTATATTTATTTCTTCTCTGAGCATGGCGTTTAGTCAGTGAGCAGTCTTCCAGTATTGTACATGACTGCGTTATCAGGACTAAATGTTAAAACAATTTTGTAGTTACATCCATATGTCAGTTAATTTCAGATTGATAATTTAATCAGTTTGGCTTGGATATCATCTGACGGAAAAATATCTAGACTTGTTATTCCCTTGTTTTGATTAGTCTGTGTCACAGTTCATGGCAGAATTGCGTTGAAAAGTTTTAAGCCTTTTACTATATGGCGTTAATTAATGTGCATGCAATTTCTGTTCCTCATCCCATAAGGCTGTGTTCAGCTATACTGTCATAACAAATTAGTATTAAATGGGTTATTTACGGCCTCTTTAACCCTTCCTTTGCCTCAGAGTTAAGCTTTAAGCGCTTGAAAAATATTTTTTTAAAACTTTGTAGGTAGGAGTTGGGGGTCTGTGTCCCTGAGATTGTTTGTTTTCTGTATATCTTGCTTCTAACCTCTTTTATCTCTGCATTTACCCACCCACTTGTCTCTCTCTGATTCACATAATTGTCACTGATTGGTATTCACTTTTCAGATACTTCTTCACTTAGCTGATAGAGGAACACCAACTGAAGTAAAGCTCTATCTACCTTTACTAGCTAAAGGACAGATAGTGAGATTGCAATAGAGCACTACTGCTCCAGCATACTACAATTCCTGGATTGGGACCAAATATCTTAAACTTCAGCCATACTCTTTTTGAGATTCCCCGGGCAGGCCCTGTTCATGATATAGGCCTTTCTACTAACCATGTTTTGTAATAATAAAATTCAGTCCTTTATTTCCTTTTAAAAGTTTATAGTGGAAACTTTAAACCAGCTTTCATGCTGTGCTTTTTTGGTCTTCTATTGAAGACTATTTTTAAAGAGCAGTGTACAATTTTTTAATCTTTGTACTTGCAACACATCTACTGAATCACATCTGCATCTTTTTGAAACAAAAACTACTGCAAGTATACATAGCTTCTTAAAATGAGGCTTCCTATCCCCCCTCCTTAGGTATATTTCCCTCTGCGATTTGTCTCAAAATAGGTATTATTATTAGTTTTACTTATCAAATGTATTCCTGTATATCTATGGCTGAACCATGTTTTTAAATTCTTAAGAGCCCCCATCACCCCTGTGAAAGTGTGCTCCTTTCTAAGGTGAGCTTGTGTTCATTTGGGGTTAAAGCAACAGCAAGGCATGTGGGTTTTCTGAGCCTGGAGTTTGGATTTTAAGTTGTAGCACCCCTGTTCTCACTTTGGCCTCAGCAGTTGTTTAGAGAGACCTGCTCTAGCAATGCAAATATTTCCTAGAAGTGCCCACGATTCAGATGTTAAGGATGTTGAACTCTATCTTATGTCTCAGAAGTTTGATCATAAATGGTGTTTGAATCAGGAGTAATATCACTCTGAATGTTACTGTCATGGGTGTCTAGTTCAACACAGAATTGGTCAGTAACAGTAAACTTAAGATGTTTTTTTTTAATAGTCTGTGTGGCCCCCATGTACTGGTAATTAGTAGATCTTCTAATTTGTGTGGAAACATCCGTATCTGTCCATTTTATGTGTGGAATAGTAGCATGGTTTTGAGGTATGAAGACACAAGAAAAGGTATCCTAATTTAGATATGACAGAACAAGAAACACTGTTCCAGAACATGACAAGGAGCTACTATGAAAACAACTACTGTTACCACTAGAAAAAGAAATAAATGTACTACTTCCACAATAGTCTGTTCTGCAGTGTAGTCTGCTCCCTCCAGCCTTTACCTTCCTCAGTCTTTCCCTCCTGCTCTAATATCTGGTACAATTTCCCCTTTGTCCTTGTAGGACTGATGAGCTGCTAGAATTTTTCCTTCCAAAAAGCACTCTTGCTGAGTGAACACGATCCTTCATGATCCCTTGAACTGCACATTCTAAGCCAAGTTGCAAATGACTACTATTTGTAAACTTTGAGCCCCAATACAAGCTAAAAGAGCTACCTGGTGAGTTACATTGGCAACCCTACAATGGCCTGAGTCTGCAGATCTTTAGCATGTCACAATCATTAGGCAACCAATACAAAAGAGAGGGTCATATTTTCCCTGTACTATTAAAATAATTATTTGTACAATCAGACCACTGTATGACATTTGCATCCATATCTCTGTGGGCCAGGGCCCAAATCTATGATAAAGGCACAAATGAGGAAGACAAATTGCTGAGGCAGCAGCTTTTGCATTTGATTTCTGCTGGTCTTTCATCTTCAAACTCTAGCCCTTCTTCTCATTCCCCTGTGGAGGATCCTGCTGCCCTTTTCCAAATCTTCCTTGTAAAGATTATCTATGCTTTTAAATGGATGTCCTATACATCCCCACTACTGTCACCTTTAGATCCTTCATGTGTTCCCATCACCACTTGTGGACTACCTGAACAGCATGCCCCTTCCTTCCACTGCAAGTTAAGATTTTTATAATCAGTAACCCTGAGACTTATTTTTGATGCTGCACTGGACCAAAGATGTTTTATTTAATCAAATACTAAATTTGTGTTGTGTTTTTGTTATAATATTAGAGGGTTGAATGTTAGAAAGTGTGGGTACCCTCTTTTGATTGACTTTTCTTTTTAAATTCTACTGGCAACATAGCAGAAAGAAAACAAAATAACCTATATGAAAGATACTATATGCTTTATTATTCATTGCCTTGTCTGTTAGCATGATCTGTGTACCAAGACGGTAACTGGCTAATGTATAGAAGGCAATAGAAAACTCACAATTGGATTTGTGGGATCCAGCAAATTAAAGGACCCATGGAGAAAGATTAGGGTGTTTTATATTTAGATAGTGCCCTTCTTTCCAATTCAGTTACTGCTG
Source organism: Terrapene triunguis (assembly GCF_002925995.2). NCBI lineage: Eukaryota > Metazoa > Chordata > Testudines > Emydidae > Terrapene > Terrapene triunguis. Next base: position 30,543,064 of record NW_020664481.1, on the reverse strand, counting down.
GGATGGAAGGCAGGTAAAAGAGCTGGCTGAATAGTTTGAAAATATATACAAATTTTGTGAAGTTTTTGAAATAAAATACTTTGCCAAGTGAGTGAATGGGGTAGAGGAGAAAATGAATCTAATCCAATGGAACTGATTGCAATTAAATTCCTTTCCTTCCTACTGCTCATCAGAGAGTAGGCAAAACATGCTTTGTGATGCCCCATCAGTGGGGGGAAAGGAGGGAATGAGGAGGTTCCGTGGCAGTTAAGAGTGGCAGTTGGAAGTAGGAGGGGTCTGAAGGAGGTGTAATTGACTGAGGAAAGATCCTATGAGGGAGGGAGAAAACAATGGGAAGTAGCATAGATTGTGTAAATGTGGAAAATTGAGGAAAGGATGGACTTGTGTTTAAGGCGCAGGAGTTTGGGTTCCACTCCCAATTTGGACAGTCTTCCTGTGTGACCTTGGGCAAGTCATTCAGCATCCTCTGTACCTCACTCTCTCTATCTATAACACCTAGCATATAGAGTGTGTGTGTTGTAAAGTATCTTGAAGTGCTCCTCATGTAATAATAATTGAAGTTGTGAGGTGAGGAAAGGAAGAGGCTTGAAGAAAGAGAGCACAGAGTGAAACTCTCAGAAATCCCCCTGAATAGATAAGTGAGGTCCTGCTTCTCTCTGAACAGACATGCGTGTGAGCACATCGACCTAGTACCTGCACTATACTCTTAGCCAGAAGTTCAGTAGTGGGACCTGTTTGCAAGATTCTTTTAAACTGCAAAGCAGAACTATGTTAATGACTTTGCCTGCGGAGCTCCCCATATGTTCCGTCTGTCAGAAATGATTTAACATTTCAGGAAGGTGACCTTTCATAGTAATCACCTCATAAATACTGAGATTAATACTGTACTTAAATTTTTAAATACAGTTAGCACTTTCCACAACACTCCCTCGAAGCAATGCTTGAAGTGGGCCATGGTATCCTTACTCCCCTTTAGCACCTTACTCCAGAATCTGACCCTGAACAGTTAGAATGCTTAGCAGAACAAAATCAACATAGCTTTTTTTTTTTTATATAGGTCATTAATAAAAAGCCATACATGCCACCTTAAAATACAAATCTTCCAAGCTATAACTAAATCCACAAAGAGAACAAAATTATGGCAATGAGCTACACTGGTGGGACTGTGCGTTATGTGAAGAAGTACTTCCTTAAATTTGTTGTAAACCTGCTGCCTATTAATTTCATTGAAAGACTCCTAGTTTTTGTGTTTTTTGAAGAGGTAAATAACATTTCCCTATTCACTTTCTCCATACCAGCCATGATTTTATAGATATGTCATATCCCCCGTTAGTTGTCTCTTTTCTAAGCAGAACATTCCCTGTCTTTAATCTTTCCTCAGATGGAAGCTGTTCTATGCCCCATATCAGGTTTGTAGCCTTTCTCTACACGTTTTTCCAATTCTAATATATCTCTTTTGAGATGGGGTGACGAGAACTGCACACAATATTCAAGGTGTGGGCATACCATGGATTTCTATAGTGGCATGATATTTTCTGTTTTATTATCTATCCCTTTCCGAATGGTTCCTAACATTCTTTTAGGGTGTGTTTTTTTTGTTTTGGTTTGGGTTTTTTTGACTGCTGCTACATGTTGAGTAGATGTTTTCAGAGAACTATCCGTGATGACTCCAAGATCTCTTTCTTGCATGGTAACAGCTAATTTAGACCTCATCATATTGTATGTATAGTGGGGATTATTTTTTCCATTGTTCATTACTTTGCATTTATCAACATTGAATTTCATCTGCCGTTTTGTTACCCAGTAACCCAGTTTAATTAGATCCCTTAGTAAGTCAACTTCAGACTTAACTGTCTTAAGTAATTTTGTATCATCTGCAAACGTTGCCACTTGACTGTTCACCCCTTTTTCCAGATCATTAATGATTATGTTGAACAGCACAGGTCCCAGTAAAGATCTTTTGGGGACCCTGCTATTTACCTCTTTCCATTGTGAAAACTGACCATTTAATTCCTGCTCTTTGTGTCCTGTCTTGTAACCAGTTATTGATCCATGAGTGGACCTTCCCTCTTATCCCATGACAGCTTAGTTTGCTTAAGAGCCTTTGGTGATGGACCTTGTCAAAAGCTTTCTGAAAGTCTAAGTGCACTGTATCAACTGGAGCATCCTTGTCGACATGCTTGTTGACCCCCTCAAATAATTCAAATAGATCGATGAGGCATGGTTTCTCTTTACAAAATCTGTGTTGAACCTTCCCTAACGTATTGTATTTATCTAAGTGTCTGATAACTTTGTTCTTTACTATAATCTCAACCAACTTGCCTAATACTGAAGTCAGGTTTACCAGCCTGTAGTTGCCAGGATCACCTCTGGAGCACCTTTAAAAAAAATTGGTATTGTATTAGCTACCCTCCAGTCATCTGGAACAGAGGCTGATTTAAGCTATAGGATACATACTACAGATAGTAGTTCTGCAATTTCATGTCTGAGTTCCTTCAGAACTCTTGGGTGAATACCATCTGGTCCTGGTGACTTATTACTGTTGAATTTATCAATTTGTTCCAAAACCACCTCCATGATGCTTCAATCTGGGACAGTTTCTCAGATTTGTCAACTAAAAAGAAGGCTCAAGTGTGGGAATTTCTCTCATATCCTCCACAGTGAAGACCGATGCAAAGGTTTCATTTAGTTTCTCTGCAATGGCTTTGTCTTCCTTGAGTGCTCATTTAGCACCTTGCTCGTCCAGTGGCCCCACTCATATTTGGCAGGCTTCTTGCTTCTGAAATACTTAAATACATTTTTGCCGCTAGTTTTTGTGTCTTGCTAGTTGCTTTTCAAATTCTTTTTTGGCCTGCCTAATTATACTTGGCAGTGTTTATGCTCCTTTCCATTTGCCTCAGTAGGGTTTGACTTCCAATTTTTAAAGGATGCCTTTTTGCCTCTAACTGCTTCTTTTTTTTTTTTCTTGTTTAGCCATGGTGATATTTTTTGGGTGGTCCTACTGTTATTTTGGTTTGAGATATATGTTTAGTTTAAGCCTCTCTTACGGTGTTTTAAATAGTTTCCATGCAGCTTTCAGGCATTTCACTCTTGTGGCTGTTCCTTTTAATTTCCATTTAACTAGCTTCTTCATTTTTGTGTTGGTCCCATTTTAGAAATTAAATGATACTTTGGTGTGTTTCTTCGGTATTCTTCTCTCTCTCCACCCCCACCCCCCCGGATGTTAAATGTAATTACATTATCGTCGCTATAACCAAGCATTTCGGCTATATTCAGCTCTTGGACCAGATCCTGTGTTCTACTTAGGAGTAAATCAAGAATTGCCTCTCCCCTTGTGAGTTCCAGGTCTAGCTGATCCAAGAAGCAGTGATTTATGATGTCTAAAAACTATCTCTACATTTGATCCTGAGGTGATTTGTACCCTGTCAATATGGGGGTAGTTGAAATTTCCCATTATTACTGAGTTTTTCCATTTTTCCCAAAGCCTTCTGCATTCTACAAATACAATCACAATTTTGTAACCAGGTCATGATACACTCATTTGACCTAGTTACAACAAAATTGTGTCCACACAGCAGCTTTTATCATAATACAACCAAGTGTCAACTGTACTGGGTTTTCCACATCTCCCATGCTACTGAGTACTATTTGTATTAGTGCATTGGGGAAAACCTGGACAACTATCCCATAGTGCCTCAGCTGCTGCTGCCATCAGAGAAGATTATGGGTGTTCATTCCATGATGTTTTCTCTCGCCCCCATTTCCCCTATTCAGATTCTGGGACTGATTATATAATCCCATAATCCTCCTTTCTCACAGATACCGGGTTTACACTTCAGGTTGCTGAGTCTTTCCACTTTGGGAGTTTCCTGCTTAAAAGCAAAGCAGGTCAGAAATGCTTATAGAAGACCGAGAAATCAGTGACAAGGGAGCTGCACTTCAAGAGGTTTTTGTCCAATTATACTACAGAAGCAAACCACAGAAAAGTGAGTTTCTGGGCTGAGCAGACCCAGCTTTACCCAGTAGTGGCCAAGAAACCTGAGAGTGACAAAGTTCACCTTCAACTCTGGTAACGAGCATCAAACCAGTCCTGTGAAATACTATCCCTGCTACTATGAGTTGCATTAGTAGATGAGAAGCTGCACAGCAGCACTGACTATTGCTCCCTGGCAGAGCTGTTAGGTGTTGGGAATGTGATGGTCTCTTCATGGAACCCAGAACTGTAAGCCACTGTGTTAGCCCTCTGCCTCAGCAAGAGTGTAGTCTGCCCAGTTCCCCAGCAAACTCAAGACTCTACCAAAGTCTTCTTTGTCTTGCAAGTAACAATACATGAACCCCAATTCCTGAGTTCCCCAGAGACGTCTGTCTCTAGTGTCCAGTCCCTCTCACTGGCCACTCACAGAATTTGTTAAGTTTGCAGCCTCTAAAGAGACAGAGCACACATACCATCCTGTTAGTGTAGCTGAGGATTCACACTTACTTCTATATAACAGTACTGAGATGGTTTACAGTAAAAACTAATCACAAATTTATTCATAAAGATATTTAAGTGATACTAAGCAAGAGAAAAACAGGCAGGTATGATTACAAACAAAACAAGATACACTTTCTAGTGACTAAAACTTAATTTTAGCATGTTACAATCTTTAAGCAGTTTTCTCACATCAAATTACCAGCAGCTCTAGCCCTTCAAGATCCAACTTTCACAGTTCCCGTTGTTTGCTAAGTGATGGACAATTAGAATGCCTTTTGGTTCCCCTTATGTTTCCCAATGTCCATTGTGTCTGCCTAAAGGGCCAGGAAGACTTTCTGGGGTTGCAGACTCTGTCCCCCAGTGTTTTCACTAAACTGTCCTCCATCGCTTGTTTATTTGATTGCTTTGTTTATCTTATACGTAATTATACTTTCATTGGCTTCTGCCTGCAATCAAGCTGGTCAGACAGGTAAATTCACATTCCTTTGTCTAGGGCAGGCTTAATTTATGCACTACTTCCAAAACACATTCTATAAATATATTTCCAGCACACATACAGAATTATTTACAAATAATCCATACATACATCACTCAAAGATATTCCTGACCAGCATGTCACCAGATACGTATGATACCTTAAAAGATATGTTTTGGATACATATTGTGACAACAGCGTGTTGGAGATAGATAGTGGTTGTGTTAGGCCGGATATGAGTTACAGTATAATGGGGTCTTATGGAAGCTCATAGTGAGTGCAATAGAGTTAAATGAAAAAAGCCATTTTTGATTCGCATGAGTTCATCATGCACTCAGGATGAAATTGAAGGGATACCTGGTGAAACCTAACCATTTCAAACAAGTTTTGTTATTTCCTTCTCACCAGTAGTACCCAGCACCTTCCTTTAACTGAGAGGGTGGGGTCCTGGACTATAATCCATTCTGATTTATATAGGACTTGGCAAAATGACCCTACTACCCCTCCTAGATCCTTTACCATCTGGCATTGGTTAGGCAAGTAGTGAGCACAGACTTCTGCTTTTATGCTAAACTCTGTTTTTATTGTTACCCCTCCCTGTTAATCTGTCCCATCCGCCTATTGTGCCCTCAGACCTCGGCTGTAAAATCTCTGTAAAACGCCTAGCAAAATGGGGCTCTGACCTTTATTGAAATAATATAAATATAAATAGCAAGTAATATAAATAACTAGCCAAGTGTACAGTTTGGAGAGTTCATGGGTTTTTTTAAATAAAGCGAATAAGGGAGTTTAAGATATCACCTGCCTGACCACCCCAATTGGATGCAGAGCTGTTGATTTCATAGAAGAGAGAGGTCATGGGGGAGAATGTGGTAGTGGCTGTGTAATTTAATTTGGGGAGTGTATTCCATGCATACAGGTCAGGATGGAAGACAATGTACACTTTTACACATCAGCGAAGAGGCTGCTCATTCCTAATGGAGTGACCTAGTGAGATAAGAGACTGGAAAAGTAAGGAGGAGCTAATTTGTAAAGGATCTGCAAGATAAGGATTAGGAGTTGGTTTAAAAGAGGGAATGGCACAACTGAATTGATGAGCTAGGGAGATAATTTTTGAAAGCAGCCTTTTAAATTGATTTAAACTGGGGGTAAGGTTACAGCAGTCCAGGCGGGAGATGAAGAGGATGCAGATAAGAACTTTGGTAATCTGGATACAGACAAAGCCAGATCTTAGAGATGTTTTGAAGGAAAAAGTGGAATGATTTGGATATGGCCTGCAGTAAGGATCCAGAGAGGGCAGAGAATATTGTGGTCTAACATCTTATATCAATTCATATGTCACACAGATTAGCTATGTTTCTGATGCCTACTCTGATACCATATTCATTTGCTTGTCAATTTATGCCTGTCGCCAACCCCAGTCGGTCTTTTAGATTGTAAATCCTGCAGCCAGGGGATTGTTTTTTTATCTGTGTGTGTACAACGCTCCGTATAATGCAACTTTGATCCCATCTGAGACATTTGGGCGCTCCCACAATGTGTTCTTGATGACTTCTTCACACAACGCATGGTCCATCTGTAGCTTATTGCGATGGGATAGTGTGAAGGCCAAAGTATACTGGCTTCAAAAAAGAATTAGATAAGTTCATGAAGGATAGGTTCAGCCATGGTTATTAGCCAAGATGGTCAGGGATGCTACCCCATGCTCTGGGTGTTCCTAAACCTCTGACTTCCAATAGCTGGGCCTGGATGACAGAGGAGGACGGATCACCCAATATGTTTCCTTGTTCTGTTCATTCCCTCTGAAGCATCTGACATTGGCCACTGTCGGAAGACAGGATACTGGGCTAGATGGACCATTGGTCTGACCCAATATGGCCGTATGTGTTTAATAATCAGGGATCCTAGAAATCTGCTTAGCATGGAAAAACATGGATTTTGCATTTTTACATAGAATCTTTAGTTTTTACATTTTTGGGAAAAAATAAACACATATACAGTGGAACCCCAATTATCTGATCTAATTGGGACCGGGGTCAGATCAGATAATCAAACATTTGGATAATCCAGGAGAAATGGTGGGGCTCGGGCTGTCAGCTTAAAAATTGTAAATATATCAATAAAGCATTGTGTTTAACTGATACTATATATATTGTGGCTAGGGGAACTAAAGTTCAGTGTTTCATTTTAATCACAGAAAATGTGGATTTTTGGTATTTTTTGTAGGAGAATTTTGTTTTGTTTTTTATCATGGAAAATTAGGATCCCAGTTAATAAATAGGCCCACTACCCAAAAGAAAGGAATTCAGGGAAGTGAACTTCCTGCTTCGCTCCCCACTCAGTAGCAGTAGGGTAGGCAGTACTTGCTGCTTCTCTGCCTTTTCCTCAGTCTGCGAATTGATGCATCCCAGGTTGCACAAATAAGGAATAATTGTCCCTATTGGCTTTCTTTCACAGACAGTAAAAACAAACACCAAACAGGAACATTAAAAAAAGTGTTTGTTAAAATACAGTTGACTTGTCATGCTTTGACAAATTCAGAAAATGCCTCACTTATGTACATTAAAGTTAAGGCTTTAACTTGTTTAACTGTCCATTGCTCCAAAAGGCCTAACTTTTAAGCAGTATTGGTTTGTTTGTTTGTAGCATGTGATGTTCTCTCACTTACGATACAAAAGTGAGAGCAAATTAAAGATGGGATGTGAAGTGAGAGAACACAATATTGTTATAAAAACTATTACATTAAAACCAGAATTTGTATGCAACTGCAGTTCACTGTTATAATTATAAATGAAGCGCACACCTTGTGGAACATTGGTATGTTGCATAACAAAAAACCATGTGCTTGAAAATTCAGTTTCTCTCAATAACTGATTTTCAGGACAGATATTCTTAGGGGATTTATAAGGAATATAGAGTCTTGTACCTGTTGTTGCAAATTCAAATCCAGTTCAGGGTAGTACGGAATTATCTGATGGCTCTTTTCTGGCATATATGAAATGAGCAGGTGTTCTCAGTCCACATAATAAAAACCATGACACTTGACTGGAAACCCTTGTGGCAGTCTCAACGGAGGCCAAGGATTGAGGACTGTCGTGCTCTCTCACTCTTCGAGGACTTCTGCATCAGGATCAGAGCTGAGGCACATGGATAAGGCTGTGTGGGAAAGCTTTTATTGTCTGTATTTGTTCTCTGAATGAAACCCTAGGGCAGTCAAGCCAGCTCCTTTCAGAAGTCCTAAAATTCATCCCAAACACCTGAATTCTGTACCAATCAAGAACTGATTTCTGAATACTAATTACACTTTAATTTCATTTTGCTTCTATATCTTTTCCCCTAATTATTTTAATTTTGTCCTGTAATAAACGAGACAAGCAATCAATTACTTTCTGGCAAGGTAGTATGAAACATCATATGTTTAAGGCCCTACTTAATTCATGATATTATGGAAATTGCAATGTGACACTGCACCCCTTATTCTTTAGTGATATTATTATGATATAATTAAGGCATAATTATGATGCATTTTGTACAACACCGGTTGTGTGAGGTATCATTGGAAAAGTTATGATTTGCTGAATATGATTATCCTATTTGTATGCATGTATCATTTTTGTATCTGAAGTTATGAATATAGACTAGGGAACTGTATTTCAAATGGGCTTACTCTGGAAAACACCTACAGCCAACCTTTCAGGTACAACAATGAAGAAGCCAGATGGGCTGATGGCCCATCAGCAAAGACAATGGACCCTGGAAGAACTTAACCTTCCTGTGAATTTTCCAGACAGCCTGTAAATAATGGCAGCTATAACTCAGCAAGGTATGCAAGATCATGTGACCAGATTACATGACTCTGGATTCCATTTTGGGATGTCAATATTTTTCCACAAACTGGTCTGGGAACCATGTTTTGAAACAAAGGGGTCCCACCATATGCTAAAGCTATATAAGGCAGGGAGTGACATCATTGATTGTTCTTCACTCCCCACACAAGAGGACTCCTGGAAATACCTGAGGAACAAAGAACTGGGGAAAGTGCAGGATCCAGGCTAAAGGGATATCTAGCCTGTGTGTGAAGACCTGAGAAACCTAAGCTGTAGAGCTAATGCACCTTGTGCCTTAAGAATCTACAAGTCTGCTTGTACCATCAGTTAGGGTGAGAATCTGCTAATTCATATCCAATCTATCTAGTATATTAAGCTTAGTTAGCGTTTTTGTTTAGTTGCTAGGTAATCTGCTTTGATCTGTCTGTCACTTAAAATCTCTCTTTTGTAGTCAAATTTATTTTGTTTTAATCTAAACCAGTGAGTTTGGAGTGAAGTGTGTGGGAATCTTAGCTCAGTTGCATATTCCTCTCCACATTGAGGGGGGAGGAACTCTATGAGCTTGCATTGTACAGTTCCATGTGAAGAACAAGACGATATAATTTTGGATTTATGCTCCAGAGGGGGTGCGTGCGTGGGGAGCTGAGAGTTACCTCTACTTTTGGTTCATGCAGTGGCTAGGCAGAGAGCCTGCATGTAACTGCAGCTGGGTTTGTCCCTACCTGTGTGTATGCTGGTGGAAGTGTAAAACCAGGAGCAGGTCTGCAGTTTGTCACAGCAGCACAGTGTGGGAGGAAGCCCAGGCTGGTGCATCAGAGGGCTCAGTGGTACCCCAGTTCCAGGTAGCACCTCAGGGGGAACCCATCACATGCAGATCCCGCAAGATTAGACTTCCACTGCCATTTTGACAGCGGGAGCCCTGCTGTATGTGGGGCTGACAGTGTGAGCAGGGGGGTAAGCTAACAGCAGGAGCCCCTGCTCTCAGACCTGTGTAGCCCACAGTGGAAAATTGTGGATAATAATGGACCTTATTACTGCAAATAATAAGGTCCATTATTATTTTTACTTGTTTTTCCATGGCTTTTCTGCAACTCGGATGCAATTTTTGGATAATCATCCCACGATTCAAGTAGGGCCTTGAATATGTTTAATTTGTATGCTGTTAAATAGTTTCCTAATAGACTGTTATTTTTACATCTTGTTGAAATTCTGTTGATAACTAAAATATATATGTAATCAAGAAAGAAAAACATTTATTACAGGAATTTTCACAAACAGATCTCTTTGAAAGTTTGGCCTGCATTCCTTTGCCTGTAATATTAAAGAAAGTTTGACATTGTTAATAGTATTTCAGTGACTCGGGTTGTATATAACCTAAGAGCTTTGAGTCAGAGATCCTTCTAATTTGTATGAGAAGCATCTTCTATATAAGGTAAGCAAATCTGAGCTGTTTGTTATGATTTACATCAAGGAAAGGAGCTATCAGTATCCGGGAGCAGGAGTGAATGTGGAGCTGTGGGAAGGAAATCCACTATTTAAGGAACAGTAGGAGAGAGGAAGAGTGGCATCTTGCTTTAGAAAAGTAGCAGGAAAATGATACAACCCAATAGCCCCTTTCCAACTACACTCTGGCACTGCTGTATTATTTATGACATACAGTGCACCACATTTAATTTAAACTGGGGTTCAGGAGCTCCTTGCATTGTGGGATATAAGTACTGAGATGTCACTTCTGAGCATGCTCAGTTGGTTTTTTGTATGGGTTTTTTTGGACAGCCTAACAAAGTCTGCTCCCTTTGTGGCATCACACTTTTCAGACATCCTGGCCTCACTTTGCCAGGCATAAAGACTAGTGCTGGGACCCCTTTCAAGTGATGGATTTTAAGTGTTTTATTAAACATACACAACATGGTTTTCAGAAGATTCAAATATGCTGCAGTCTGGCAAAGACTTGGGCACATGCATAACTTTACACATGTGAGTGTAAACTAAATCAGTTTGGCTTCACTGTTTGCAAGATTGGGGTCTAAGCTGCAATTTGTCATTGATATTGCTCACTGCCCTCTTATAGGTGACCTCAAATAATTTGTTTTTAAATTGGGCTTGTGCCTGTCTTTTTTTTCTTCATCATATGTAAAGAGGCTGGAAGGAGAAGGCCACTTAAAAAAAAAAAAAAAATCTTGCCTTTTTTTATTTTTTAAATAATAGAAATACCAGAAACATCAACTCAGATCTTCTGTGATTTTATTGCAGAACTTGTTGGGGGTCTCCAAAAATGTATATTGTTAGCGCTTGTACCTTAATTAAAGGAATGGGAGTATTGAGTATTTAAAAATGGCTTCCTTTCTTCAAGATGTGCTATGCTCAAGTCCTGACACTAGCTCCCAATCAGTTTGTGATGCCAGTTTAAAGACCTTGGTCCTGATTTTTAAAGCAATTAATGCGTCAAGCCCCAGCTACATCAGACAAAATTTTGATTACAGTAGCTGTGCTCCACTGCAATAATGTGGATTGCAAAGCCCAGGACAAAACATGAGAGCTGGGGACAAAGCATTCTCTGTTGAGGAGATCCCGCTATGGAACAGTCTTTTAGAGGACATCATGTGAAGCCAGAGTCTGATCATCTTTAGGAAATGTTGCAAAGCCTTCCTCTTTGAGAGAGCCTTTCCAGTGTAAGTGACATTCGTAATTTAAACACCCCTTTTATTCCCAGACCTCTTACAACCTTCCCACCAAAAACAAAACCTAACCCAAGTAGAGATCTGAGAGAGAAGTGCCAGTAATTCCATTAAACCCACTAAAGACTTTGCTACTGATTTTATGTGGAAGGTATTCAGATACTATAATGATGGATGGTAGTATAAAATTATATGACAGATATTAAGTATAAAACAAAAACATACAGTTAGATTTAACTAAAAATTCTTTCTCCTCCTAATTGCTCAATTTTCATTCTCTTGGCTTTGTGGTATTTCTCTCTAATTCTCCAGTCTTAGACCTTGTAAATACTAGAGTAATTTGGCATCCTAACCATCTTTTAGTCCCCCAAAACATCTGTTGCACACTATATGTCCAAACTAGACATGTTCACAACTATGCACAGGCTATCCAAATATAGTTTGGAGTAGATGCTTTAGGGACCCTATGATAGGAACTGTAGTCTAGAAAACTAGAGGGCAGTTGGTTCTTACTCCCATTCTGTTTCCCAGATTCAGTTATCCACAGCCATAATCTTACAGGTTAGACAAAACCTGAATTTCTGAAGTAAAAATAAACCAGAATAACCCCTCCAAAAATGTTCAGGCCTTTTTATGTCATAACAAAACAAAAAAGCCTATTTCCCTCCCCACTGTTTTGTAGGTCACCTTTAACCCAGTCTGGCAAAGAATTATCTCCAACCAAAAAACAGCAACAGCAAAGGTGTGAACTCTACTCTCTATCTCAGGCCTTATCTACACTAAGAAAATAATCTTAGTTAGCAAAAAATTGCTAACAACAGGTGTCAGCAACAAGGGCAGTTTAACAGGTTTCAGAGTAGCAGCCGTGTTAGTCTGTATCCGCAAAAAGAACAGGAGTACTTGTGGCACCTTAGGGACTAACAAATTTATTAGAGCATAAGCTTTCGTGGGCTACAACCCACTTCTTCGGATGATATGCATCCGAAGAAGTGGGTTGTAGCCCACGAAAGCTTATGCTCT
>NW_020664481.1:30499287-30530190 GCF_002925995.2 Terrapene triunguis | reverse complement strand
CATCCGAAGAAGTGGGTTGTAGCCCACGAAAGCTTATGCTCTAATAAATTTGTTAGTCCCTAAGGTGCCACAAGTACTCCTGTTCTTTAAGGGCAGTTTAAGAGGTTTACATGGTTTGGACCATGAAGTAATACTTACAAGGCTTAAGTGAGGGGTAAACTTCATTGCATAGTTGGGATCATTTAATAATAACATGCCTATGCAATCTGCCTCTCTGCAATTTAGCAGTGTAATATTCTGCATCAGTAATAAACTGGTTAATGTGTATGTGTTCTTTTGCAATGACTCAGAAGTTTATAGTTCACATGCCATGCAAGGGCCAGATAATTCCATTTCTACCCTCACTGCTGCTGTGTAGTTCCATTTGGCCCTGGGTTCAGATTTGTTACAGTATTTTAGGAAGTGGAAACATAGTGCTTTCAAAAATTCACCGATCTGCATGTATTTTATGGAGTTAATTATAACAAAGGAAAAATATAATGAAATAACTATCAAAGCACATCTTTCTGTATTACCAAGCATAGAATGGTTATACCTCAGTAATGAAACTGGACAATAGGAAGGTAAAAGTAAATATTTTTAAAACAATTTTAAACATTTAAAACAACACAATACCTTTCTCATGTTACTAATAAGGTAAACACATTTTCTTTGTACTATTTATGCAGTTTGTTTACTTTTTACATTTAATTCCACTGTGTTTATAGTCGGATTCGCTTTCTCATTTTCAGACACTATTGCATACAGGGCGGGGTGATATTTAAATCCAAATAACGATCTTGATTCTGAGACTGGATCGGCCCACGTGGCCCCATCTGCTCAAGTTGCCCCATTGTGCAAAGAACCATTTGGGCGAATCCCGTTGCAAGATTAGACACTATAACTGTTTTCACTGCAATGAAACATTTCCTGGAGTGCTTTCTGGTCACGAAATCTGATTTGGCACCTGAACGCCCTAACAATTTCGCTGTCTCGCGTCAGGTCAGAGGATAGTTTAATTAATTGATGATGACTGAATATGGAGTGGCTCAAAAATACAACACTGAGGGAGAGGCTAGGAGAGCGGGGGGCCCGGGGGGAGACACGAGGGGGAGAATGGGGCAGAGTGGGGGGTAGCGATTGCCCTGTGCGAATGGGGTGGGGGAGATGAGGGAATGGGAGGAGAAATGGGGTGGAGGGAACGGGGCTAGGCGCACGAAGATGGGCAGAGCGAAGGGCACTAGAGGGGAGAGTTTGGGAGCGAGGGCTGGGGACACAGCCCAGGTTGCTAGAAGCCAGGGGTGTTAATGTGCTAGAGGGGCCACGAATAACGCGGCTCAGGAGCTCCCCGCCCCGAGCAGCGGCCGGCCCTTTATTACGCGCGGCCCGTAGGCTTGGGGCCCGGGCGGGCCCCGCCTCGCCTCGCTCGTCCGCCGTGAGGGGCGGGGGCTGTGTGGAGCGCAAGCAGGCAGTAGGCAGGCGCAGAGCTGCCTTTCCATAGGAGCCGCCATTAGCGCTGGGACCCGGTGACAGGGTCTTGGCGACGGCGGCCGGCGCGGAGCGGGAGTGGAGGCAGCCGGGGTTGGTCCCCGTTTGATGGATCCCCGGATCGCCTGGTTCCAGCCAGAGCAGCTCGGCCCCGCGAACCGCCTGTGGATGCAGATCTGGGAGACCACGCAGGGGGTCCGCAACCTGTACTTCCCGCAGCAGCGGCAGCAGAGCGCTCCCGCCGGGGTGGGCCCGGCCTCCCCGCCCGGCATGTACCGCGTCCCCCGGATCGACCCCCAGCCCGACTTCCTGCCGCTCGAGAACGCCAACAACCAGCACAACCACAGCCGCCACCAGGCCCCGCCGCCCCCGGGGCCCACCGCCTGGGCCCGGCCTGCACGGGGAGCGCCGCCCGCCGCCTCTGCCTCGGCCGCCGGCAACAAGAGAAAACGTGACAACAAGGCCAGCACCTTCGGGTTCAACTACACCATCCTCCTGGGGCCCCCCGAGCAGAGCGGGGCCCCCGCCCCGGGGGACGGGCCAGCCGCCAGTGACCAGGCCCAGCCGCTCACCCCTTGGAAGGGGAGGAACTACAGCCCGGGAGTCGTGGGGTAAGCGCCCCGGCATGGCCGTGAGGGGAGCGGGGCAGGGGGCGATACGGAGCAACTGGGGCGGGGGAGGGTGTTGGTGGGGCAGGGAGAGGCCTAGGGGATCGAGAGGAGGCAGTCGGGGGGAAGGGGGCGGAGGGAAACACAACACATGTGAGGCGAAGCGACCCGTATGGGGCCGGGGCCGGCCGGCTCTTCGGGGGAATCTGCTCCCCTGGCGCCGCCTCTTCTTGCCCTGACGGGACGCACATGGGGTGGGAGGGCGAGCAGAGCATGCTCAGTCCCCATCTCCCGCTGGCCCTGCACAGACACGCATATGTGGGGGTGGGGTCGGGCCTGTTGCACGTCCTCCTGCTGTCATTGCACAGACACCCATATTTGGGGGAGGGGGGGAGGAAGGAACGACTGGTCTGTAACCACCTTCTGCTGTCACACATCAGGAGCATCTTTCACAGGCATCGCTGCCTGCTGCCCTTGCACAGATGCGCACTCACATGGGAGAGGGAGGGGAGGCATGTTACCTACTCTGGCATCTTCTCTTGCTGTCATTGCCCTGAGACAGGCTCACATTTGGGGGAAGGAAGAGTTATTTCAAAGGCATCTCCTCTTGATCTGTTTTCTCTTGCATGCTAGGGCAATAGGCTTGTTAGAAATATCTGAGAGAATTATACAAGGAAAAGTGGAGGGGTATATTGCACAACCAACATGTTATACACCAATGAGCAGGAGTCATCACCTTTTCTGCTCCCAGATATATGTGCAGGATAGGACTGCTAGGAGGCATATTGTACATGTGAGGTTAACGACCATAGTGGATGAAAACCTCCTAATTTGATTGCAGACACTCGCGGGGGGGGGATAGTATCTAATTTCAGAGTACCGTAAAGAAAATCTTCAATTACAACAAAATGTGTGCAGTTCTGGAAATGCCCAGGGAGGTGTCTGTACGAATACTAATGTTGCAGGCACGCCTATATGCAGGAGGGAGGAATTGCCTTGCAGACGAATCCTGTTGTCACTGCATGCACTCATGTTGTGGGTTTCACCCTTGGTTTAATTAATGAATGTCTGCAAAACACTTTGGAGATGGGGGGCGGGGGGAGCTTTAGTATATATATGTTTATTTGTAGAAGCCCTTCCTAATGTCAGTGTGAATGCACATACACATGGGAGGGGTGAGGCATTTTTCTCAGACATCCTCTGTCATGCCTATGGCACATGGTGGTGGGGAAACACTGTGAAAACAGCCTGCTATTGCATGTATGTACACTCGCACCAAGGAGATGAGCATGTTTTTCAGAGTTCTAACTCTTCACATATCTTCTACTAAAAGTGTACATGTGTTCGAATCCACTTGGTGAGACATTTTGCATCGACCTCTTGCTCTCATTGCTTTTATGTCCTGTTGTATTAATACAACAGTCTATGTACTTCACAGACCTTTCCTTCTGACACGGAGTATATTTCCGTAGAGAGTATATTTTCTGAGGTCTGATGGTACAGATATAAGAGTGCCATTTCTGCGGTGCTCTCCAGCTGACCCTGTTTCTGCCTCTCAGAGAGGGAAACACACAATCTGGGGGAATATCCATGTGAGGTTAGTTGTGGTTTGCTTAGACCTCTTCTAACTCTGTGTATGTGTGCATCTGGATGTCTTGTATAAATTGCCTTCTGTGCTGTGCATATATATTTGGTACTATGTCTAATACAGCCCACACCATCTTGTGATTGGTGAACATATGGTGGGTGGGGTAGATGAACAAACATCACCTGCTGTCGTATTCCCATTTTCTATGTGAAGGTGACACTGTTTTCATAGATCCACCTAATGTTATATGCGTGGGCTTAGGGTTAGAGATCCGGGGAGAACCACTTGGACACTTTCTACTTCATGCACACATTCATATACTCTCTGGATGGACATTGTATGATGATGGATGGCTTTTTTTTAGGCTTGTGTGTTGCAAAATATAGTATCTAACTTTGGATAGTTGTCTTTGTAGTTGCAAGACAAGAGCATGTCAGTTGGGGAGTGTCTTTGGCTAGTTCAGCGATATCCCTACTTCAATTCTTTGCACAAAGTGAGGTTTCGTTGCATGGTCCACATGCTAGATGTAATGTGAATGGCCTTTCTTAAGGCTAAGGTGCACTTACATTAAGCAGCCAGCTGTTGAGCTCAGGTGTCTTCCAGGGGCTCATTGAGATGGGCCTATATTTTCAGAAATTACTAGTGCTTTTGGGTGGCTCTGTTTTTGTGTGCCCATCTTGAAATGTCTCAGAGGGCCCTGATTTTCAGAATGTGGTGAGCATTTGCTTTTTCAAAATAAGGCTATTTCAGGGTATCTCAAGTTGGTCACCTAATATTGCTGGTCACTTCAGAAAATATTAACTGTGTAATCACAGGCTTCCTACTCTGTCAATTCTTGTATTGCCCTCTACAGTACTTCTAATCTTTTAGTTAAAATGTTACACTGTAAGTGATGGGATCCTGTATAAAGTTCTGTAGTCCTTGCAGAATGAAATCTTCCATAACCTTTGTGAAGAGTTTTTAAGAGCTGGATAGTTTTAGCTGGGGATGGACAGGCTTTTTTTTTTTTTTTTAAATAAATTGGTCAGAACGTGTCAAACACTTAATTTTGGAAAATAGCTTTCTTTGAGTTTATTTTCTGTTCTGTCATATATTTACCTTGAGATGGGAGGATTTTTTAAAAAATATTTTTCTCCTTATAAATCCAATATAACTTTTCCCACCATTGAAGATCCAGAAAACAATGGATGAGCTTCAGTGAGATATAAGGAAGTTATTACTTAGGCCTTATGGGTGACATCAATCATAACAGCAGAGTTCCAGTTGGATAATCAATGTCACCAGAACCCCCCAGATGAAAGTAATGTAACTCGAACTCAGTGCAGATTGTACTTTTTGTTATATGAATTAGGGGAGTTAGTTGGTTTACAATTTAAATGCTAATTAGATCAAAGGTGTTTTAGTTGCCGTCAGGGATTTAAGAAGATGCTGTCAGAGGTATACAGGCTCCATGTTGAAGCTGTCCTAAAAATAACTCTTTGTACAAAAGGGTTCCAAGACAGAAAAAAATCACAGCTTCTTATCTTTGCAAAGATAACTCCAATCAAAGCCAGGCCATTGGGTTTGCTCGTGATTATGGTACACAAATTATTGACATGAAATTAGAAAAGCCCCGACATTGATGTTATAAAAAAGTATATGCACGTTGAAGCATTCTGTTTATTTTTCACTTTTGTGTTAGTTTCTTTAGTATGAAGTTATGAAATACATAATAATTTTCAGAAAGATTAAATCTGAGTTATTTCCAGAACTCCTTTACTTACACAGTTACCACAGTTGCAGTGTGATATTTACATTCCTCATGGGGTGACACCAATTGCATGTATAACTGCTTGTG
Organism: Terrapene triunguis; assembly: GCF_002925995.2. Classification (NCBI taxonomy): domain Eukaryota; kingdom Metazoa; phylum Chordata; order Testudines; family Emydidae; genus Terrapene; species Terrapene triunguis. Next base: position 30,524,690 of record NW_020664481.1, on the reverse strand, counting down.
CAAAATGGGTGTACAAGTGAGAATACAAACAAACATGTAAGCATCTAGGGTTTCAACATTCTGAAAATCAGGTCAGTAGTTCTTACCTTCAGGGACAGTATAACAGTATATAATATTGATCACTGAAGTTTAGAAGGCTAAATTAAATTAAATTAAACATGCATGTTGAAATATTGGCAATACTTTGGTATACATATTTATCGCTTAGACAGTCATCATGTTCCATCAGGTATATCTGAGTTTCTATTTTGATGTTGGATTTGGGTTGGGAAACATATTTGTGTTAAAATGTTTTACATATGTAATGAGTATAAATGAATATTAAAATGATACACTTGTGATTTGAAATATTAAGATTCAGAAATTATTATGGTGTCTTCAGTGTACTGTTTTCGTACAATTTTTTGCATTATCAAGGCTTAAATATTAAGCATTCAAAAGTCAGTCAATTCTAAAAGTTAATGCTGTTCCTGCAGAGTTAAGTGAACTGTAGTATACATTCTGTGTTATATAGTATATGTTGCTAACAAACAATAATATATTAAAGCTTGCATTTATCAAAGATAAAGGAATAGAAAATATCACATGGCCACATTCTTTTATTCCCATTTTCCATGCTCTGGAATCCTTAATTTGGCAATTTCCTAACTGATCTTGTACATTTCTTGACATTAAAGTGACCTGTGAAATTTACAAGTTGCTTTATACCAGAGATTTAGCTTGCGTATCTTACCTGCTTTTAGACTTTACCAATGGTGATGTTAAAAAGAATAAAACCAAAAACCTGATTGAAAAGTTGTAATCCATATATGCGCAAGATTAGTGGGATATATTTGATACTGGCAAAAACTACTTAAATGAATTTGCTTTGCCACAGTACCCTTAGCAGAGTAGTATATTGTTTTGAGCGATAGTGGCAAAATAGCACTAAAGTAGTCTTTTAAAAAAAAAAATCATTAAGGTATGAAGAAAATTAGATATATATTTTGTAGATTTCAGTGAGTTCTAATCAAGCCAAGCTAAATCTGGAGTTTCTGGTTTATAAAATGTCTCAGCCAACATTTCAGATGCAAAAGAATGGGGGGAGGAAATTAGACTGATCATGGAATTCATTCTGAACTTCAGAGGCTGCTATCACAACTGAAGTTCAATGGAGCTGGTAAAATGTTTACAAAAATGAATCTTCTCATCCTTCTAATTCAGTATCTGATGTTATAATACAGTGGCATAAGAACGAAGGCAGAGAAAGTAAACGTCTGAGTTGGGCAGGACTGTTAGAGCATATTATGCCCGTGCTCTACTCTAGACTGACTGAAAATACACTGCTGGATGAAATACAAGTAGCTGGTCTCTATGTATGGGCTAGACTTAAAAAGATAGTGCTCTGTTACAAACACTACTCAGTAATGTTTCTCAAGACTGAAGGTTGTGAGCTGAAATTTGGACTTCCTCAGTAGCTGTCCTGCTCCTTCAGAATTCACTTGTATTTGAAATGCATATAACCCCAACAGTGGCCACATTTGAGAATGTCTTGCGAGATACATCTTTGTCCAGGCTTTCCACTGTCAGTTCTGAAGTTTTGGACGCTTAGCTGGCTTTTTCCTTTTATGCCGCAGAGGTTTGTGGTGTATTGCAGTGTTGCTGGCCTTGCCCCACCTATGACCCCTCAGTTGTCTCTCAGCTGATGCTATGAGGGTAGGGACCAGGTACTAGCTTGAAAATCACCTAGTCCTCATAAAAACCAGCAAGTAACTAAATTGAGGTGGTGAATCGCAGGGAGTAGGAAGGCTCCTGCAGGAGTCCCAGGATCAAAGAACCCAGTTTATGATTCACAGGTGGATGGCCTAAAGAGTGTAATCCTACAGGGAGCAGGCTAGGAAGGAGAATGGAGCAGAGAAGCTCATCTTCACCCCCAGGCGGACAACATGGAGAGTGTAATCCTGTTGGGAGTAGATCCGTGAGGAGATCCTGGATCAAGGGGAAAAACATGTTTGATATACTGAATATATTGTTTGTTTTGAGCAAGTGAAATTGAAGCCGAGAAGAGAAGTGAAATTTTTGTTGCAGGAGAATGTTCTTAGGTGCACAGGCCAGTGAGTTAACCCACATGCTTATATGGTGTATTTGTTCTTTGTTTGGAAATGTTAATGGATTTCAATTTAAATGATGTTAAGTGCAGTCAGGTAAAATGGAGAGTGACATGTAAATGTGAACCATAGTAACACTATCGAAAGGGAATAGCTCTAAACCATAGAAGAAGTCATGATTAGAATTCAGACCTTCTTGATTTCTTTCATAACTAGATAATCCCATCACTGTTGTACTAAAGGATGTACCCCAAAATCCACATAGATGAAGGAATTTTGGACATCTGGCGACATAACTCATGATCCATGATTTCAGAAGATTACTTTGGAAGTTGATTGTTTTTTATTTTTGTAGGTGTGCATCCTTTCTTTAGGAAAGGTGACCAGAGGGCTTACAAACAGTCTAGTGGAGAGGTGGCTATGATGGTGTCATGATCGTAAACAGTTCCATATCTTGTGCAACTAACTTTTTTAACCAGATGACTTAAAAAGTTGTTGGTGATTAAACATGGTTTGATGTTGGATTAGCTTGCATATTAGAGGTTTGGAAGTCCTTCATTTTTAGTAGTAAACAAAAATGGTAATAACTTAAAAACCTGTAAACTTTTAGAGGTAACTTAATTTGAGAAAAACATTTATAGCAGTTGCATTGTTTTGCTGAATGTGGAGAAATTGATTTCAGAATATGAAAGTAGCAGTTGAATGTACTGTATATATTTTAATGTATGAGAATAAATTGTTTGAAAAAATCCACAAACAATAATTTATGAGCTTTGTAGGAAGGTCTCATCCAGTTTTTGGTAACCTGACAAATATGTATTAAAAAGTGAAAAAGATGGTGAGGGGAAAAGAGCAAGAAGGTGTCTGGGTGACAGATCCTTTTCCTTTATAAATCTGATGAGATCCGCCATCACTTTTTGACTTTGGAATTAAGTGAATTATAGCTTGTTTTGACTGTGTAGACTTCTCAGGGCTTGTCTACACAGACAGCAGCACAGCTTCACCAGTGCAGCTGTGCCACTGTAGCAATTCACTAAAGACACTACTCTGCGGACAGGAGAGCGTCTCCTGTTGGCTTGGTTAATCCACCTCGACGACCTAACACTGGGGGTTAGATCGGTATAACTACGTCACTCGGGGGTGTGGATTTTTCACACCCCAGTGATGTTGTTATATTGATGTAAGTTTGATAGTGTAGACCTGGCCTCAATCTATTAACTGTGTTTTGTGGAAGTCAAAATCAGAGCTTTGCTCATAATCTCAAGAGGCATGTGGTGGTGGTTCCACTGTCTCAAAAAGTGAGATAAAACAAATATGCTTTGGGGCAGGATTCAAAATATAATGCTAAAGGCAGTTTTGAGAGACCTTTTTGAAGTATACTGTAAATATTATGTAACCATTTTTTAGGACATGCAAAACCTTGGAGTGCGGCCAAAATGTTCAACATGTTTATATAGATGACTAAAGGGGACTCTGAGAGGCCTGCAGGTTTCTACACATGCAAAGAAACCATGGGTTATTTTTGTTCTTGTGAAAAAGTACTTACTTTTTATTTCTGTTTTCATGACTTGGGCATTTCGTCCCTTGGGGGTGTCTTAATTTAAGAGAACAATGAAACAACCAGCATTACTTGGTTCTTTTTTTTTTTTTTTTTCAAATCAAGCTTTTGCATATTAAGTAGTGTTTTAAGGTCACCGCTCTTGTGTACTTTGGTGATTTCTCAGACTTGTAAGTGTGGACTCTTTCCATAGCAATGTCTGGTTCGGAAAGGGGTTATAGGACCTTCATTCCTTGAATCCCTTCATCCTGAATCCTCTATTACTATCATGTGAGGGCTGTATCTTTGTTCTAGTTTTCATATGGCACATTAAGACAAAGTCCAGCTCAAAGCCTGGCATATAATTTCGAGCCCAGGCAGCTAAATTAAAATGTACGAATAGCCATACTAATTGCTAAAAATTAAAAATGACCTGCTCCTTTTTAAAGAGAAAGAAACCACTGAAAAATAATTTAACCATCATCATGTAATATTTAACTCCTATTTAGTTTAGAAATAATAAGGTAAAAGTCAGGACTCACTGGTTCAACTCTGAAGCCTTTTTTTAGAGGCATCTAGTTAATTTTAGGAAGATGTACATGTAATTTTTTTTTTTACTGACAAAATATGCAGTTTTGTAATATTTCATACTTGTTTTTAAACACTTCTTATCCTCCTAATTAACATAATCAGAATAAATCTTGACTTTTCAACATTGGATAGTTAAGTGTTCAAAAACAACTAGTGTGCCCAAAAACTGTAGAGTTGGCTTTAACTTTAGCTTTTTGTTTACATATGCACATGGTGTAGAACTCTTAGCTGTAAGAAAACAAAATGAAGACCCTCTATTATATTTAAAAAGCATTATAATAACACCGCTTTCTTGTTCTTAATGTGAAAACTGTTGAAGAACATATTTTAAATGCATGATGGCTTCTTAAATTAGATAAAGTCTTGTAATCTTAGATGACATGTTTCATGTAAGAGAGACAAGGTGGTGAGGTAATATCTTTTGTTGGACTAACTTCTGTTGGTAAGAGAGACAAGCTTTCGAGCTTACACAGAGCTCTTCATCCGATCTAGGAAACATACTCAGAGTGTCACAGCTAAATACAGGATGGAACAGTCTCTCTAATATCCTGGGACCGACATGGCTACAACAGCACTGCATACACGTCTAATGTAAGTTGGCTGCAGGGAAGGGGAATTTTGTCCTGCCTGAAAATGGCTTTCTTCTGATTTATCTGCATGTTGCTCTGACTTATTGATTTATCTGCAGGGTTTAATGTCTCTTTCCTTGGGAGGGTGGGAGGATATCCTGATAACCAGGAGGGCTGCCTTGACATCCTTTCGCAAGTTAAATAATTTTACAGGAGTAGCAACTTGACCTTAAATCATCTTGAAACTTGAACCTACAGTAGGAATCTTTCCCAATACCATGACTCTTCTCACCTTAGAACAGGATAGATACCTAGACTGAGGCAGAGGAACACCTACTTTTAAGGTAGCACTAAAAGAAATTTAGTAGGCATTCATCTGGTTCAGTACAGGAGTACTGGCACTTACCTCATCTGTAGTTACAGTAAAATGTTGTATATTGCTTGGCTGTGTCATGCAGGAGCCTTTACCCCCAAAAGGTACTTTCTGATGACCTAGATGTTAATCCTGTTGTTAGTAAATATATAGCCTGAATAGAGTGAATCTTTAATCATGGTTTACTGATCACTCTGACCACCGAAGACATTGCCCTTGGTGCAATCAAGTGAGCCCTGATGCCTCTGGTACAGGAAATGCTTTACTTTGGCAAAGTCGCTTTTTAAAACTTGTCACTAGCTTTCTAATCCTTTGTGGAGGCTTTAGAAGCAGCCAGTGCTTTCTTGGATGTTCCAAACAAAACAGACAGTCTATCTTTCTGAACTCTGTAGATGTGTGTGCAACAAGTTATTGTATACATGTATTGAGACAACAGTTTTGTTTTCTTTCTATGGTTTTGGTCTAAAATTGATACATAAATTGTCTCTGAAAACTGTTTAGTTTTTACTTGAATTTGGACCTTCATGGTAGAATGACTTTATCCTTGTGGAGTCAGATATTTTTGGTAAACTGAAAATGCGTGAAGCTTACTAAAGTATTGAGCTCAACCTAATGCAAAGGGGAAAACTGTCTTAAGCTGAATAATGATGGTGACTGCAAAGGCTCAAATAGAGCATTGGGTCAATATTTGAGCCAGGCTTAAAACCATTGGATATACAGCTGGATTTTTCTCTAATTAATTCAACAGTCCAAGTCACATTATTTCCCAGGTTTTTATTTCAAGATGTCCATGCAGAAAACCTCTTATTGACATGGCTTGATGTTTACTTTGATTGTGGTTTGGACTTCAATATCTGTTCTTCAAGTGATTGCACACACACGTTCCACTCTTGGTGTCAGTGCACCCTGTGCACAATCATCGGAAACTTTCTCCCTTGGTATACCTGTTGTGCAGGTTGGGGACCTTCTGCTGCTGCATGCCACTGCATGCAGTTATCAAGGGCAGAGCCATCCTCAGCCTCACTCTGTTCCTTCCTTCTGCCTGTGACTTTTGTTGGAACTCTCATCTATACCAGAACACTTATTTCTCGCAACCTTTGTGAACTGTGTGTAGTTAGTAAGTTTTAGCTGTAGAAAAATAATTTAAATTATTTTATTTTTATTTGATTTCCTCGTTTGGAGTTTTCTATTCAAGGTATACCCTGGTCACTGGGTTTCAAGCCTTCTTACTTCAGGCCTATGCCAGTGAGCGACCTGCACAATAACTGCCTGAAGTGCTTGGGGGAAGCACATATGAAGGACCAGTACCAGATTTGCAGGGAGTTCAAGCCTTGGACAAAGAAGGGTAGAGAGGATAGGCTGAAATTCCAGCTGGTGGAGGTGATGCTCCAGCCACTCTTGGAGCCATCCTGGTCTGACTCTATGCCAAGTACTGTGGCTTCAGGGAGAAGTGATCTCCAACTTTAGTGGAATCCCAGTACTGTCCTCCCTTGCCTGAAGAGAGGAAGAAATACAAAGCTTCCAGAGAGGCACTGGCCAGGAAAGGTCCCCACCCTCTAAGTCTGATAAGAGGGTTGAGGGAGTTGAGTAGAGTGCACCTGAAACCTAAGCACTCCTCCAAATTGGTGTCAAAGCCCAGTTGGCTCTGGTTATGCAAGGGGCACTGGCTCAAGCCCGGTGCTGGAGGCAGCACTGTCAACTTTTTTGGCACTACAGCAAGAGACCAACTTGGTGCCAATTGCCCCAGATGCATTTATGGCAGAAAGAAACCTGCTCTCCCTCTTGGTGCAGGTGTATCCTTCCTTACAGGAATCTGGTCCCTCAGGACTGCTGCCACTTGTGCCTGCAATTCAGCCTCCTGTACCACAGGAGGAGGAAGCTCCTCGGTACTATCAAAGGGAAACCTGATCACTTCCACCATTCAAGACATTGCCCTTGGTGCCTTTGTGGTGGCATTGCTCCATTGAATACCAGGCTCTCAGCACCAATCCCTGGCACTGACTGGATCGGCCCTGCCATGGTCAGAGGAAAGGGAATCCTTATTGTTGGACTCAGACATGGGTTCTTATGGATCACAACTCCAAAGCAGGACCCACTGGTCTCTGCACAGATTCTCTCTTCCACTTCCCACTGTGACCCTTCAAGGGACTTGCCATGGGAATGTGGCCAGAACAGTGGCGCCCTGCCCCATATCAGTGTTCATTTTGGAGCTCTTAAGGTTTTCCCCCAGCTTCCAGATCTTTCCCACAGCATGCATACTCAGTGCCCTTGTCTAGAAAGGCTTAGTCTATGCACTGAGTAGCTCTGTCCCCACAGTTTACCACACACAATTGCTACTGGCAGCACACAGACATTATCACTACTGTTGAAGTTGCACTTGCTCAGTCCAAGTGTAAATTGTTACATCTGCCACTACTGTGCCAACTTGTTGATGTAATTGCTGGTTGAACTGCTTCAGCAGTACACTTGCCCCATCCATTGCAATCTCTCAATGCTCTTGCTCACCCTTCAGTTACAGATTTAGAGGCTTAGAGTACTGGTTCTGTCCCATGTCAAGATGACTGCACACAGGCCCAAGAGCAACTGAGGTGGTATTTGGCTGGTCTCTCTTCTGCTCAGCTATCTCCAGTAGCTCCTGAACCCCCAGAGCAGCAGAGAAGGACATGGGTGGAATGAAAACGATAACTTTAGTCTCATGGCATATCAGCTGGAGGGGGGGGAAAGGTCAAAACCCAAAGGTTGGTTGGTTAGTTAGACCTGCACGAGTTTCCCAAAGTGTGCATATTTTATTAGGGTTGCCACAGCTTTCCACTCACTACCTCAGTAGCATCTGAGACCTGAAAAAGAGAGTAGAAATAGATCACTAACTATAGTGAGTAACAAAGCTTGCACTCATCTACCATCTTACTCATCCCCAAGAAGAAGTGCATCTCTCCCTTTCTCCCCATGTCCCACCTGCCTTAAGAGGAAAGGGAAGAGCAACCTTTAGTTCAACCATAAAACTAGAATGGAGAGAAAATAATTGTTGTTGAATAAATGGGTGACATTGAGCATCTTATCTTCTCGAAGCACTGGTGCCTTTGCATTGGCAGTGATCACCAGGCCTTCAGGTCCAGATGATTCCCACAGTTTGAACAGAGGTGTGTGACTTGTTGCTTGTGCACCTGCCAGTGTGAGTGTGCAGGAGAGCATATCCCATGCCTTTCAGTGCACATGCGTTTCTTCCCTTGCAGGATAGAAATCTTGAAGCACCCGTTGGAATAAATAAAAAATGTGAACAGGTGCAAATATGTTTTAGTTTATCGCTGTGTCTGCTTTACTGAGGTTATTGTGGGATAATACACAGATCTTGCCTACAGGTCCCAGGGTTGCTGATGTGGATATGATGTGCATATCTATAATGTGGACATACTGCACTGGTGCAGGTTGCAAAAATACAGTTCTCGATCTGTTTTTATATATATTTTCTAATGTGTCTATCATAGTGTCACTGAAGTGTTGTCAGATAATTAAGAGAAAAATAATCTTTGCTTTGAGATTGGATTTTAGAGAGGATAGGCTGATTTCACCTGTTATGTATTAACATTGTAAACTATGTCTAAATAGAGCACTGGATGTAAATAATATATGTATGATTAAGGGTTCCAGTGTAAAAAACAATTCCAGTGGGGCTTGTTGGTATCAGAACTTTTGCTTGTAACTTAAATTGCATATGGTGCCTTGTTAGATTTGCAACTTCTTGTAAAATCATCTGTGATAGCTTTTAATCCTTTTATAAAAATCTTTGACTGAACATTTTAATATAGAGAATCCAATTAGTGATTTATAGGGACTCTTTTGTAGATCATTTTAATATTTCAAAATGTAATGCAGAAAACATTTCATAAAGCTTTGACCAGTGCCTTGGTTTTCCAAGGAGCAAAACAGTACATCTGATTTTACTTGAAAAATTTTCATTGGCTACCTGTACAAATAGTGTCTGTTAAAAAGACATCAACATACTGAAAATATTGTTTTCGTGCAAATTAAACATGAATTACTTGTAAGTTTGCCCTACATTTACTGAAGCTTAAAAGGATCAAAATTGCTGTGACAGTCTTAGTGCAAAGGCTGAGTCTAGTTTAACTTGCTCTGTGAAGTAAATGCCATCTGATGTTTTGTTTTTTTGTTGTGTAATCATAACTCAAAACAGTATTCATTAGTGAAGTTGAGACTTGCAGCCATCTTCAAACTTTTGGTCCTTATATAGCTGTAAAGCAGATCTGCTACACAAGCATACATGATGCTGTTTGTTAGTATGAGACAGTACATTCTGAGGTACGACGCACTTTAGTTTGTGGTAGTAAAGCAATAGCATTTTTAATAGCTTTGGGAAACCAGCTTTGGCATTTTAATTATGAACAGCCTAACCCCAAGACTGCAATCACTTATTCATTTCCAATATCCCAACAGACTAGCATATTTTTGAACAATTTTACTACAGACTCCTGTCAGCGGAGATTTCACTGGTGCTACATTTGAGATCCCTTTCCTTGAGGGTAAACGGACCTCTCAAGCTAAACCAGTCATTTGTTCTTGTTTAGATATAAAAATTTTATTAAAGTGAATGTTTAAAATTAAATATACACAAGTTAAGAGGGAAGGTACTGTACATCTGGGGTCAGGCTTGGGTTATGAGGGATTACAGGTGTCGGTTGCAAGGGTGAAGCGATACATACATATCAGATAACCAACATAGACCCAGATTGGGGTGCAAGCGTTTTTCAAGTGTCAGTGGATAAGTGGGCTCGCTAATGCATGCCAGACATGCTTTGCAGACTCACTTGTGCTTTCATGTACACTCTTGTTATCAATAATGAAAACACATCTATCCAGAATCTTTTTATCACTAAGCTTGATAAATGGTTTTTAAAAAAACCCTCTGTAAATGTGGAAATGGCCACTAGAATTTACTAGCAGAGCTAGATCATGGGAAATGGTTTGAAAGGCATCTGTTTTCAGGCATAACTGTTGCTGCATAAACTGAAGTAACTGACAAACTGATCAACGCATTGGGTGCCTTCCTCTTGAGCCTCCAGCACTGATGTCTGTAGCTTAGTAAGGGTTATTGTTGCTTTTTTCTTGAAATGTGATGGTGGTTTAAAAGAATCTCTTTAAAGGACACTGTCGGAAGTAATCCCACCCCATCCTCAATCTTGCTCTTTTAAAAAATATGTATATGATTCCTGATGTTCCATCCCACCATCTAAAATAGAGGCAACAAAAATAACTTCCTGAGTGAGAGTTGTAATGTTGTTACAATATCAGTTCCTCACTTTGGTATCCCATGGACCTGCTGTGGACAAAACCTCTATAGCCTCCAGGAGTGACAGTGAGTCCTCTCTGGGCTTGTATAAGCACAAGTGCTGCTTTAGCTGTACTGCTATAGTTTGAAGTATAAAGGTTTGTCTACTGATATATCTTTATACCAATATAGTTATTTTTATACTGGAAGGAAAATAAGCAATAGGGCATAAGGAACTTCCATAACAGTATCGCTGTGTCTACATTCTCTGGATTCTAATTATATAACTATTTTGGTTTATTTAAAAAAAAAAAAAAAACCCTCCTCAATCCTGACAGTTTTTATACTTGTACAGAAACTGTGTGTAGACCAGTCTCGTGCATAGTACTGCACCACACCCAACTGCAAAACCATCAGCTAGTCTTCAGCTAGGATTTTTAACTGTTCCAGCTCTAGATTTGGAGAGTTGATATTTTTCAGTATCAAGGTAAATCTCTTTTTAAAAGGAATGTTGTCAACTCATTTTTTTTTTTTTAAATTATCAGTTTCTGATAACAGTACCCTTTACTTAGTAAGTCTTGATTTAAAAAAAATTGTTTCTGTTCCCTTGTTATTTATGAATACCTATTTTAGCAAGTGAGAAATTGGCACACTTTTCAGCGGAAACAGTGAAAATTATACAAAATGTGGCGGAAAAGAAGTATCTCTTTTACTTCTTTCTGTTAGTAATCTTAACTGCTGCCTATAACTATAGTATGCACAAAATTTAGATAGAAATGTTTGGGTTTTTTAAATTGACTGTGTTCCTCTAAAGTGAAACTTGGGTGCTTTTTAAATGTTGGGCTTGTCAGCCTTGCTCTAGTTGCTTTATGAAGCTAATTTCAACACCAATCCTTTCCACAAATTGAACTGAATTTTTTTTTAAGCTAGCAGCTTTCACATATCCTCCCTAAAGAAGATGGGACAGGTTATTCAGAGAAGATAAAAACAATTGCCCATAATTTAATATTACAGATTTTCTAGAGCAATTATGCAGTTGATGTATTTAAGTACATACTGGACCTTTCACTGTTTCAGAACAGAGCGAACACAAATTTTGGCCTTCTATGGTGTCTGTACTGAAGGCATGTAAGCTGGCTTGAAAGTTCTGTGCAGCATATAGAGCCAATTCTTGCTACCTCCAACATCAGTTGCAAAACTCCCATTGCCTTCAAAGGGAGCAGGTTTAAATTTGTGACTAAGACCCTGATTCAGCAAGGTACTAAAGCAGGTGCTTAACTAACTTTAAGCATGTGACTACAGTAGTCCCATTGGCTTTAGTTTTAAGTTAGTTTGGTATATGCGAGCAGTTAAAGGCTCTCTAGCTTATCTAACGTTTAAATTGCAACCCAACTCTTCAATGGGGAGTATAGTTTACACATCATCTCTGGCTGTAGGTAGCTGTGGGAAGCCAGAAGTGTGCCTTTAAGGCTTAACCAAAGGCTTTTTTCGTATGACCCTATTCCCTTCTAAATTTTTTCAGCAGTGAGAAATGTCAAAATCAAAACTGTGTAATGTTTGCCTTTTTAAAAAAAGCTGTCTTAATTGTGATTGATTGTGTATCAGTAATGCAACGTTTTCCAATCATTAAAGCCCCCCTCTCTGTAGCCTATTTAACACTCGAGTCTTCCACGACACCGTAGCCACATGATCTGCTTTCTCACATTCCTATCATTTGTTTTTCTTTTCTCTTGCTTGTCTCACTTTTCTTGTCACTGTCTTTTGTCAGGTTAACTTACATTTTATGCTTTTGTTTCCCTTCCCCTCTCTGACCAGATCCCTCCTCCTACTCTTGCTCCCGTATCTGTTGTGAGTGTTTCCCATTGTATGTCTCCTCTTCCTCATCTTTCTGTCTACAAATTATTCCCTGCTTTGTTCTTTCTCTGTTGGAGCTGTTCCTTCACCCCACTCGTGTTTATGGGATGTTCTTTTTTATTTTCCTATTCTCCTTGTTTTGGGAGAAAGCTGTTGCATATTCTCTCACTCCTTTCTTTTTTTCCCCTAACCACATCTGCTATACAATGCTATTCCTTGCCTGGGATAGTGCAGAGCAAAGACCTGTGTAGCCCCACCTTAGTGGAGGAGGGAGAACAGAAACTGAAGACTGCAGGCACAGTTTCCAGGAGACTGTAGAGAAGCGGGTACACCCGTATGTTTAGGCGTGTATCTCAGATTGGGAAACAAAATGCTGTGCAGTTTTCTTGTTGGCTTTGGAGAGTTAAATGTGAAAGAAGGAAGAAAACAAAGGACCAAAAAACACCTAATTATGGACTCAGCAATGGAATATTTCCACTGCTGTATTGAAAGCTGTAAAGATACATGAAGTTGCGTGATATCTACTAAAGAATGTTAGCAGAAGTGATTTTTGTTTAGATTAAATGATTTTTAGATTTGCAGGTCTGCTTTGTTTGAAACATCCAACTACAGAATAAATTTTAAATTTGACTATTAACTGTTGTATAATTGTTTTCTGCGACAGGACTAGTTTTTATACCCATCAAATCTATGATTAAGGCTATGTTTTAGTCACAGGTATTTTTAGTAAAAGTCATGGTCAGGTCAGGGGCAGTAAACAAAAATTCATAGCCCATGACCTGTCCATGACTTGTACTATATACCCCTGACTAAATCTTGGGTGCTCTCAGGCTGGGGGTGCTGGGGAGGGTCTTGGCGGGGCTGACAGGCTCCCTACCTGGCTCCACACAGCTCCCCAGGAGTGGCGACATGTCCCTCAGCTCCAAGGCAGAGGCACAGCTGGGGGGACTCCGTGTGCTGCCCCCGCCCTGAGCGCCGACTCTGTAGCCCCCATTGGCTAGGAATTGTGGCCAATGGGAGCTGTGGGGGCGGTGCCTGTGGGCAGAGGCAGCACACAGCTGTCTGGCCATGCCTCTGCCTAGGACGGAGCTGAGGGACATGTCACCGCTTACGGGGAGCCCGCAGAGGTAAGTGCTGCCTGAGCCCTTACCCCCTCCTATGCCCCTACCCCAGCCCTGAGCCCCCTCCCACACCCAAACTCCTGCTGCTGGGGGGCGGGAGGGGCGTGGTGGCCTGAGACTGCCCCAGCAGCAGCCAGTGTGGCTGGTCCAGGGGCTGCCCGAGCTACTCAGGCGGCCCATGGGCCAGTCGCACCAGCAACTGCAGAAGTCACAGATGTCCTAGAAAGTCACAGAATCTGTGACCTCTGTGACCATCATGCAGCCTTATCTATGATTATTCAGTATTTAATAGAAATTTCTTCTTTTCAAAAAGAAAGCAACAAAGTAAATTGTGACTTAACAAGTTTTTAAACTCAACTCGGAATTTTTTTCTGAACTCATTGTAGAAGAGAAAGCAGACATCTTCAAGAATAAGTTTATTCTTATCCTGTTAGTGAAAGATAAGGCTTCTTATTCACTGAAGAAATTTGCCTGCATTCTTGAGTTGAAACAATCCTGAATCTACTAAATGAAGACAACTTTCATCCTGATTGAGGCAAAGCTAATTCTAAAATAGTCTGAACAGTATTTCATATCTTTTTCAAAATAAAACATGAATAAAAATTGTCCTACAGTTCATGTTTTCCCATAAGTCTTCATTAAAACTCCAGGAGTGAGACTTTAGATCAGAAATTAATCCTGTCTCTCCTTGACACTTGCCAAATGTATACCCATCAAGCAGAATTTTTGCTTATTTTGTTCCTCTACCACTTAATTAGTTGATTTGAAAAATTCTAAAAAATTGTGAATAATTGATTCATTTTTATGGTGTTTTGGGGTCATACTACTTGTTCACTAATATTCATGTGACAGCCAGTATACATGAAAACGTACCTGGTACAAATTTGTGAATAATGTCGAGACCCCCCTCCCCCTTCTCTAGTTAAGAGAGAAATGTTCAGTAGAAAGCAGAAAACATACTGAATAACCAGTCACACACCATTAATAGTAAATAGTTCATCAGCTTTTCACTGACTATCTGGAATAACTTTCAAAAGGCTCCTAAATCAGTTAGATACTCCCAGAAATTCTACTTGGTCTGAAAACTTAAGCATCTGAACTATTAATCAAATAACATTCTGAGCTGTAAGGATTGTGAATCTCTTCTTCCCCCAAAATACCATATTGTAGCCTCCAGCTTTCCTATGAAAAATGGGGTTCCTTTTTTGGGGCATCTGATTTTTCACTCATTTAAATCCATAATAAAACCTCCTTTGATTTCAGTGGCTACAGAGTTGAGCCTTTTGTAAAATCATTCTTAAAGGAACAGCTAGTTTAAAAATCATTTTTAAAAAAATCCTTGCTTACAAATAAGTGTCCCAAGAAGGGACTTTAATTAACCTTAAAAACCTAAATTGTGTCTTTAATTGAACATAGGGTTGACATTCAGTAACAAGGTATTTCTGCTCCTGAGGATGTGACATTGCCCCCTGGTTGGTTGGGTTTTTTATTTTTTTTCCCCCCTCCTATTCTGCACCCAGAGACTTTCAACTGGTCTGCCTCTTATTGAGGTCCAGAATGAGATAAGTAAATCTGAATCCAGTTACCAGATTTGCATGACTACTTGAAGATGAAAACTGATAAGGGTATGGCTACTTTCTACAAAGTCAACTTAATCTCTGAACAGGCTGGGTTGAACTTTTGCTCAGCCCCAGAATTCTGGTGAAGAAAAAATACTCCATCTGTAATCAGTATCTTCAGTCGTTTTCATGAAAACAGTATAGCCCTTAATGTTCCTGCTAACTTTCACTCATCCCCGTGTTGGATTTACGGTACTGCAAGTGCATTATGTTACTTAAAATTGTGTCTTGATCATTTGGAGTAATAGGTGAATTTCTAATCTGTGAATGTAATTCCAGTTAAAAATACAGTAAACCATACTGTGAAGTGTTTTATTATTGCTATATAGCAGTTTCTTTGAAGAGAATTGTGACTTGGTGCATCACCCCTTCTCTGCCCCCTGCTGGAAGCACTGGCACCTGAAGAAAGAGTGGTCACCTGGAAAAGAGGGGCAGTGAGTTGAGACCACTGAACGGACTGGTTTTTGTTGTGCAGTTTAAAAAGACCAGGCATCTATTTTTGAGTTGAATAATTAATTGTTACTGCATTAGCAAGGGACTTGCTGCACAAGACTCCTTGCTTCCGATGAGTTTTGACAGTGTAACAATTATTATTGCAGTGTAACAATTTCTTTAAAGAAAAAGAAAAAAAAAAAAGGCTTTGTTTTATATCCAAAGTAACTTAGTAAATGCAGTGGCATTAAATAGTAAGAAAATACTGTCATATTGCTAGAACTAATTTGTGGATACTTTTCATCTTTAAGCTAAAGATTTAGAATTCCTAGAATTTAGATTTGAGACACTTGCAAACACGTTCAGCATTCTCTTTAGTAGTCTAGTTAGGGTACATCTATACTGCACAGTACTGGCAGTGGTGTGCGGTGTATGCATAGCCACATGCATCTGTGAAAAGCAAGCTGTGTCTATACTGCGGAGTGTAGCTACACAAATCAGTGAAAGGCTTTGGTGCTGCCTTCTCCTGCTGCCTTCCCCCTGCCCGGAGCCTTTCAAAGCAGGAGTAGGCTATGGTAGTGGAGAAGCAGCAGGACACTACACAGCTAAAAATAGCAGTGTAGACCAGGAAAGCACTGCTTGGACATGTAGAGAACTGTGTAGGGTACATACCCACAGGGTTCAGGCATGGCTTTACTTCCAAAAGCAGTGCTTCACCAGCTGCTATTTATACTTGTGCTGGGGGGTGGGGGTGTAGCACATGTACTCTACACACCACCTTAAGGAGAGTGCAGTGTAGATGTATTAATGGTCTTTTATTCATGCATTTACGGTAGCTCAAATATTTTCTAATGTCATTCTTCTAGAAATATCAGTTAATTAGCATATCTGGTACCTATTTTGGAAAATAAAGCTTTAACTAACTTTCTCGGAAGTCCAGTGCACTTATGACTTATGGTTGTATATCCTTGTGTGTTTCTTAATTTCCTGTCTCTTGGCTTTGTAGCTTGCACCATTAGCAGTTAGCAAAATCAGACATGCTAAGTAAAGTATTGGGAACAGGAATGTTAACATTTTAAAGGAAAATGAGAATTCCCCCCCCCCCATAATTTTGTTGGATAAATGACAATGTCAAACAAATACAACTACTTATAGAAGGTCCCTGATCAGGGTCAGGTGATGGATCAAACAATTGTTGTATATGGATCAGTTGATATTCTGCATATTATTCTGTTTAATATATAGGTGTTTTTACAGAATTGTTGCTACTTGAGTTAACAGGAATGTAATGCCCATTAAGAACCATAGGAGACAAATCTGTAACAGAGTAATCTTATTTTAAAGCACAAGAACCAAACTTTAGCAAACCGTAAACTGAGTGACAATCAAGTAACTGCGTTAATGGACAGCTCTCTGCTTTGTCCCATAACCTCTGGAAACATTCAATTTCTAATTTTTCCTTTTTTTAAATTACAAACCGGAAGAACTAAGTTATCACTCTGTTTTTGTTTTTGGTTTTTGTTTTAAATTCTGGCAGACTGACTGTTTAACTAGCATCCTCTTCCTTTGTCACTGCAGGCTGTACTTAACAGTAAATCTGTACATTAATCTCTGTACTCCTGGCCATTAGCTCGGAATCTCAGTAGTAAGTGGTAATGTGACCCAATGACTAAAAAATCAAGCCTCTCTGTTACCTAAAAAGCTCTGTTGGCCATGGAGTGTTCAGACTAGAGTTCCCGCAGCATGTGCGTCTCACATAAACTTAATTATCATGATGACAGGGTTATAGTGATATAACTTATAAAATATTACCACAGACTGAATTGCATCAGGATTTCTAAGAGGAAATATTAAGTGGTGGACTAGGAGACCTTTTGAGAAACCAAATGATTAGGTTAGCAAATACCTCCAAGTAGCAGATTGCAAACAGTATATTGAGGGATGTGTGTTTTGGTCTCATGTTGAAGATTTTTGAGTGAAGAATACAAGTGGGGAGAGGAGGAAGGAGTAAGACAGTAGGAAGTCAAGTTTTATAGTAACAACCAAGTAAACATTGAAAGAGCAGTCGTTCAATTTTGCAGATTTGCTGTTAGAAACACTCTGTAGCGATACCTGAGGAATAGAATGTCCTGCATAAGCATGACCTAGTGATGCTAGTGTAAGAGACTAAAATGAAACTAATTATACAAAGAGCATAGCTAGATACTAAGTAAAAAATAAAGAAAATATTTGATCCTCTAATCTCTTGTCAGTTTTAGTAATCTACAATGTTACTTGTAACAGGAGAATATTAAAATGTTTGACAGATGAAATTTGAGTTGCATATCTCTTTAGTCATAATACTTACTGTCATGTCCCTTTCAGATGTCCTTCATCTATTTCATGACATCTGTGGTCTAGCTTCCATTGTGTGTGTGGGGGAGGGCAGATGGGGCAGTGGGGGAAGACTAGGAAGACTTTTCACCTTCCATCTGAGGACCTCAACTTTGTAAATCATTCCTCTTGGCAGTCCATCAGAGCTTCTGGGCAAGATGCATTTGTTTTGACAATTAACTTTTTTTTTTTAAAAAATTCTCTTTAAAACATCTAGCTGCTACTATAATGGGCACTGTAGGAAACAAGTGAAATAAGCTCATCAATCCCATGTCAGGGATTTATTTAATCTTGCAGGAATTCAATGACTGTTCAAATTTGGTGGTGTTGACAGAGAAAACATGGTGAAAATGGGCTTTAGTCTTCTGGTTAGTCAGAAGGATGTTGCTATGTGCTAGTGCAAATGGATACACAAATTTCCTGGACTTGTGGATTGAGACTTGTGTTAAATTATGCTTAGTGTAGCTGTTTAATTAAAACCCCACCCAAAATGTGGGGGGACTTATTTTTAAAACAATGCAGCTGATCAGCTGACTGCCAACTTCATTCTACCCTGTGTTCCATTGATGTGTGTACACAGCTCCTTTTTAACACTAATACGAGAATACAGTGCTTAGTGTGAATGTTTCTGCTTAGGAGTGGGCAAATAGGTACATATAACTGAGATGACTTTAACTACAGACAACTGTTTGTTAGTTGACATTTGTTTAAATGTCTCAGAATTGATTTTGTGTGGATTAACAAATCGCTTGTGCTGATACAGGCGATGACTCAGTTGGTGACAAGGGACTAACCGAAAAGGTTAGCTAAAAGGCTTTTGTTTAAATATTTGGATACTGTGCGTACCCTGAACTCCTCATTAGATACTTCCTTGAAGATTTAAAGCTTTATATATCATGCTGCTGATAACATATTTAGTGGTGCTATTTCTTTCACTTTTAGTGTGACCAAAAGCAGCTTTGATTAACTTCCACATTCTTCATAAACATGATATAAGAATATCCTATGTTTTGTAGATTAATGTGTTGAAATTAAACTTCCGTAAATCTGAATTTACTTTTGTTGAAGGCAGACAATAGTTTTGTTTAAAGTTAGTGTTCAATGTCCTTGAAATATTTCTAAACCATTTGAGATAATAGCCATTTTAATTTTTCTCTTTTAGTTAACTTATCTTTTTTTCTCTCTTCAGTCTTCATGAAGAAATCATTGATTTCTACAAGTACATGTCTCCCAGACCGGAAGAAGAAAGAATGCGAATGGAAGTGGTGAACAGAATAGAAAACGTTATTAAGGAGCTCTGGCCGAATGCAGATGTGAGTAGGACTTGGCGTGCTCTAACAAAAAGCTTTGTTTCTGCTTGTGTCTTTGTAAACAGCTTTTTTTGTTGTTGTTACACTACCACTTTTCCCCGTTATTCCATATATAACTTTATGCTCAAATTGTGATATAGAAGATATACACTATTTCTATGGCATCATAGTTGAGCTTGGTACTTTAGACATGTACAGTAACTCCTCACTTAACATTGTCCCGGTTAACATTGTTATGTTGCTGATCTATTTGGGAACAAGCTCGTTTAAAGTTGTGTAATGCTCACGTATAACTTCGTTTGGCAGCTGCCTGCTTTGTCCACTGCTTGCAGGATTCTCTGAAAGAGCAGCCCCTCCTTGTGGGGATTAGAATCGGGTGGCCAGCAGCCCCTCCCCCCCCATCAGCTCCCCTAAATTCCCTGTAAGGTATGTGGCTTGGCAGCTGCCCAGCAGCAGTTCAGCTGTCCCTCCCCCCCACTGCCATGCTGCTCCTGACCTGCCCTCTGCCTTGGAGCTGCTCTCGGGAGCTTGCTTGGCGGGGGGGGAGGCGGGGGAGAGGGGTGCTGATACCAGGATGTCCCCCTGCTCCTGCCGTGTTCCCCCCCCCCCCCCGCTCTGTACCCCCTCTCCACAAAGCTGAGGAGAGGGACAGAGAGGAGGGAGCTGGCTGGAAGCTGTTGCTTCCTGTCAGAACTGGCTGATCTGCTTAAAAGGGCAACGTACTTGAAGTGGTGTCAGTGTATTTAAAGGGGCAATGCACGTGTCTCTCACTCATACATCCACCCCCCACCACTTTGGAAAGTCAGCACCTGTGCAGCTGTGTGTGTGCTGTCAGGAGGAGGGAGTGGTGTGCTCCAGCTGGATAGGGTGGGCTCATCATCATGTTCAGTTGTTGCAGGGAAGTGTTTGCAGCTATTGCCCTGCATCGGTTGTGTTTCCTCCCTCCTGTCTCAGTCCATGCTGCCTTGCAGAGTGTGAGGCTACATTAACAGCAGCCTATTAACCCTTGAGGGCTCAGCTGAGTGCTGGTTCATCATTTAGCAGCAAGGCATTCCCTGGGAAATATTCCACCCTCTTACTCCACCACCTCAACCAAGCTTCACAATCATTCATTGCTGTATACCATATTAAACTGTTGGTTTAAAATTGTTTAAAACTTATACTGTATATGTATATAATGTCTTTTGTCTGGCAAAAAAAAATTTCCCTGGAACCTAACCCCCCCATTTACATTAATTCTTATGGGGAAATTGGATTCACTTAACATCGTTTTGCTTTTTCAGGAACATAATTACAACGTTAAGTGAGGAGTTACTGTATATGAACAAATGCCTTGGTTAGGGAAGCTAAATTAGATATACTGCCAACAAAGGAAGGGTATGAGATCTAACCAGAATTATATTTGGGTTTTTGTTACCATGCATCTCGTTAGTTCTTAACTTTTTTTTTAATGTTACTTAAGAGTGTGAGGTAAGGCACAAGTGTAGGAGAACATGACTGGTGGGGGAGGCCTACCTGATTGCATTGAGGTGGCTTGTCCTGCTGGAAAAGAGAAGCTTATGTGCATACAGGTATAAGAGATGGTGTAGGAAGGAACCATGACTTAGATCAGGGTTTCTCAGGACAATTTTTTTTTGGTGGCCTCAGAGTGCGACCAACAACTCTTGCTGGCCGCTCTCACACTTTTCCCTCAAATACTTATTCGTTTTAGGAAAAACAAATAAATATGCACATATACATGTCCAAAATCATTGTAATTTATTTGTTGCTAGCTTGTAAGTCCTGTTGTTAAAAGTGATATTAACAAACATACAAATATCACTTTTCACAGCATACTTACTCAACCCCAGCAAAGCTGGGGACAAATTAAGCCCTGGATTCAGGGGTAGGGGGAGACAGCAGGAGCCAGGGGTGATTCGGGTGGGGGGTCGGGGGAGATAGTTGGGGGTCAGAGCCTGATGCCCCGTAGCCAGAGCCCAAAGTCCCATGGCTGGGGGATGGAGCCCGAAACTGCATGGCCACAGCCTGGGACCTGCCATTGCGCAGTCGGAGCCTAGGGCCGGAGCCCAAAGCCCCATGGCCAGAGCCTGCTGCGCCACCACCCCAGGGGTGAAGCCCAAAGCCTGACCCCCACCACCCCTGGGAAGGTGGGGAACTTACCAGCTGCCTGCTCCTCCAGCGTTGTGCCCCAGCTGTCTCCAGAAGGGGCAGGGCCCGACCCCCTGCTTGCAGCCCTAGCAGCCAACACCAAGGCAGTGCATCCAGGAGCAACAGTGGTGTAGATGATGATGTAATGCTGTAGTTCTCATCTTGTAAAATCTTTGCATGTGCTTTCAAATTTAAACTGTTCACTCTGTTTTTTAATTTTAAATAAAGCATTACTACAATAAATTAATTCCATAGAATGTAATTTAGAAATACAATATCATTTCACTTGCCCCAAGGATATTAGTTGCTTGGTGTTTTACTGGGGGAAGCTTGAGTGGTGCCTGGTCTCTGTCCATGGCTCTAGCCAGTGCTATTCACATTAACTTCACATGTAAGTTTTTGTTTGTTTGTTTTTAAAACCCTATAAATCTCAGCTGTGACAAATCTAGATACAGTATAACTTGAATTTGAAATTAACTAAGATTAAGTGTTCTTGTATACTTTGACACCAAAACACACAACCAATAAGGTGTAAACACTGTGAACAAGCATGTTGAAACCATTTATGAGCACAAACAATAAAATAAAATAGCGTGTCCCCATGAATGAAACTTTAAAACAAGACATGGCACATACATTGTATGCTTCCCCCATAGCATTCAAGAAAGGGATAAAAAGTTGATTATGTAAAACTATATATCTTAACCTGTAACTTTATTTATAGACTTCAGAAATTGTCATTTGCTCTCTTACTTGAGGGGGAAGTGCTTAGAAGGAAACATTCCTAATAAGTGAGAATTGTTCTTGGCATCAGCTGGGTTCCACCATAAGAAAGGCTTTAATTACACTGAAACTGAACAACATTTAGTCATTTTTTAAGTGAAGGCATTTAAAATAAAATAAAAGAACTTGATGACGTGAACATTAAATCTTGCTAGTATTGTATAAACAAAAGTTGTCATCCAATGAAATTCAGAGGAAAGCTTGTCACATTATCCTTAACTGTACTTAGATATTACACAGTCCTCCGCGTTGGTCAGAGAACAGTTGATGTTGCATACCTTGTGCGATTATGACAATACCATAGTTGGACACAAGATGGGCAGTAGTAAGCTTAAATCTATTTAATCTGGCAAACATAAAATTCACTGTTTTAAATGTTGGGGTGGGAGAGGAATATAAACTGGCTTGCAAAGGGTTCCTATTTTGCATTAATTGTGGGTATTGTCAGGATTTGTTTGTTAGAATGAATACCTCTGGGTACGTTGCATGGTAAAAGTTCTCTTAGAAACATTAGCATTGTGTTAATGTCTGCAAAATCCAAGACAGAAGAAAGAAGTCAGTAAGGCTTGGTCTATGCTAGCAACTTCTGTAAAACTGTGTTGCTCAGGGGTGTGTGGAAAATCTATACCCCTGAGCAATGCAGTTATATCAACCTAACTTCCAGTGTAGACAGTGCTATGTCGATGGAAGGGTTTCGCCCTTCAACGTACCTACCACTCTCAGGGAGGTGGAGTACCTATGCTGCTGACAGGAGAGGCCTTCTTATTAGTGTAGGTGGTGTCTTCACTGAAGCATTACAATGGCGCAGCTGCATCAGTGCATCTGTGCCACTGTAGGATTTTAAGTGTAGACATGCACTAAGATTGTAAAGATGTTAGCAAAAATATAAATAGTTTACATGCAAGCAAAAAAATGCACCTGCACCAACACAATAAGAATGCTGAAGTATAGTATTAATAGCACTCCTAGCACACTCCAAAAAGTTAGTGCTTGCAACACTTCTCTAAAGTAGATGGTAATATATATTTGTGGTAGTACAAAGGTATAAATGGCTTGAGAGCTAGAACACAAACTCTTTTGCCTGGATGTTATATCAGACTCTTTGATGCTTTTCTCTAGTATTATTATTTTTAAAAATAATTTCTTACACACTTAAGTATTTTTAAAATGAGGGATTTGTAATGGAAAAGCTGATGGAGTTAGAACTCTGTCACGAGTAGCACTTTAATTAGAAATAATATTTATTCTGATATTGTCTTCTATCTGTACAGCTGCTTACTGTCATGTATATTTTTAGGCCTATTGCTGCATTGCTCTATTTCTAATCTTCTTTTAAAGTTAAAGATGTAAATACTTGAGTTTGCCAGACTCCTCTGTTTTATGGTCATGTTAAATATTTCAGTAATACCTAAAACTACCAGTGGAGGGTAGCAATAGTCAAACTTTTCTGGAAACTCGATTAGATAATTGTTCAGAAATTTAAAAGGTGCATTCTAATGCCCTATTTTTCTGTTACAGGTGCAGATATTTGGAAGTTTTAAAACTGGTTTATATCTACCTACTAGGTTAGTACCTTTTCAGTTACTTCTTCTTCTACATTGTTTAGGCATATTTTGAAGTCTCTTCCTCTGCTGTTTACCTTTATGCCCCATTGCTGTATGTTGAATTTTTGTGCACTGAGATAGAATAATGTTCCTGGGGTGGAATATGCACTTGTCATCTTACTGTTTTCCTAACTACTGACTTATATCATATGTTTTGTATCAATATATATATTCAAAGCTGACTTGTATACAGGCATTTGTATAGAGTAGCTGTTTTTCAGTGATGTTTAAGATATAGTCTTTTTTAAAAGATTGCCTCATGTTTTAAAATGTCTGACTATCCCTTAAAACTGCTCAAGCCTGAAGGTAAATATTATACTTTTATTCAGCCCTCCCAATAAATAGATTGTAAAAATATAAAGCATGATTGATGGATTATATGAAATAGACACATCCACCTGTTTAGATCCTGCTTGCATTAATTTAAAATGTGACCCCTTTGATCGTATTATCAAGTATAAATTTAATTTTGTAATTAACAAGATTAAATCAAAGTAAAATTTTAGATTTCTCCCACTTCACTGTGATTTTTCCAGTATGTGATACCC
Source organism: Terrapene triunguis (assembly GCF_002925995.2). Lineage (NCBI taxonomy): Eukaryota > Metazoa > Chordata > Testudines > Emydidae > Terrapene > Terrapene triunguis. The sequence continues at coordinate 30,500,457 of NW_020664481.1, read as the reverse complement.
TTTAAACCTGACATTTGAGGTCAAGTATTAAGCGATTTATATTAAAAGAGAAGCTGAATCCAGTTTCTAGAAGAAGAAATGAAAACATCAGCATATGACGTAGTCAGTTTGGTTGACATAAATGTTTGAAGATGTCTTTGTCCACAAAGATAGGGGAATAAAGCCTTTTGCAGAATCCAGGCTGCTGCTGCCTTTTTTTTTTTTAATACTGTATACAATGGGCCTAACAAAAGAGGAGGCTATTTTTTAGCTAACCACTTAAACCAAAAGAACTCTTAAAGCTATCAACATATACACCGGGGTCAGCAATCTTTCAGAAGTGGTGTGCCAAGTCTTCATTTATTCACGTTTTTGTGTGTGCCAGTAATACATTTTTACGTTTATAAAAGGTGTCTTTCTGTAAGTCTATAATATATAACTAAACTATTGTTGTATGTAAAGTAAATAAAGTTTTTAAAATGTTTAAGAAGCTTCATTTAAAATTAAATTAAAAGGCAGAGCCCCCCCGACTGGTGGCCAGGACCCGGGCAGTTTGAGTGCCACTGAAAATCCGCTCGCGTGCCGCCTTTGGCACGCATGCCATAGGTTGCCTACCCGTGATATACACTAATCAGATGCTGAAGATAAAGTGTGTCTATTTAGTCCCACTCAAGCTTCTATCACTGAGCAATCTAAAGTAGCTAACTGCAGACTTGGCTAAATACATTACTAATTTCCATCAAAAGAAAGTTCATCACAAGATCGCATTAAGATCTTGTATGCAGGAATTTGAAATAATTTTGCCAATTAAAAATGTAAAATATAAGTAATCTTCAAGCCCTAATGGTTACAGGATAAAGTCCTATAAGCAATTCAAAGGCTGTAGTTTATACTTTAAAGACCTTTTAAAAACATTTTTTCCCAGGGAACATTTCAGAATGAGTAATTTAGGGTTACCCTATTTAAAAAATAAAAAAAGAGGACACTCCACGGGCCCTGGCCCCACCCCCTTCTCCGCCCCTTCCCCACCCCAACTCTGCCCATTCCCCGCCCCTTCCCCAAAGTCCCCGCCCTAACTCCCCCTCCTCCCTCCCAGCCACGTGAAAAGGGCTGCCCGAGCGCTACCGGCTTCACGGTTTGCCGGGCAGCCTCCAGACCCTGCGCCCCCGGCTGGGCGCTTCCCCTCCCGGG
>NW_020664481.1:30481850-30498887 GCF_002925995.2 Terrapene triunguis | reverse complement strand
GGCGGTATTTTTCCCGGACATGTTCGGCTTTTTGGCAGTTCCCCCCAGACGGGGGTTTGATTACCAAAAAGCCAGACATGTCCGGGAAAAACCGGACGTATGGTAACCCTAAGTAATTAGTTGATTCCCAAACCTGACTACAATATTCTTCTCTGTTCACAATTATTGTTTCTCATCTACTCTTAGGAGGAAAATGCTTAATAAAATTAGGAACCAAATTAAAGAAACTTCTTCATATAATTGGCTTTGACTTATGAAGCAACAAGAAAGAAATCAAACTGAGTTGCTAAATTTCTGACAAGTTTCTCTCAGAAGCACAGGTCCCTCAGAACAAAGCCAAATTTAAGCAGGCAACATGTTTTCTTTTCTTCAGACAATTTGGATTAATCAAAAATAGATTAGGTGCTGATCATTCAAGAAATATATGCATCATTATTCACATGTCTAATAGACTTAATTCCCTTGCTGCTCCAGTCTTGATGCTTGGCATTTGTTCTGAGCCCTTCAGTGGTTCAGATTTTGATTACAATTTGTAAAGTTAGTTTTTATTCACTACCAAAACTCAATTGTGAGCATTTAATTGAAATCTTTCTGAACTCTGGATGCATTGGTTAGAGGCACTTCTGTCTTGCCTGCCTTTCTTCCCTGGTTGTGGTTGTTGCTCTGGAGCCTGCCTACTTTGCTATTCAGAAGAATTCCAATGCTTGGAGTATTTGATTTAATCAAACAGAATTGAGGCCAGCGTGGTGTACTGTGCCTCTTCAGTCTACTTGGTTATTAGTCTCTAACATGAACACAATTTTCTCTTGTTTCTTTAATTTTTTTCTTCATCTCTAGCTACACAGTTAGTCTAGATCTGAGGTTTTCCTGTTAAAACACCCTTTGCTGGCCTTTTTGATTCTATTGTTCTAAAATAGAATCCCTTGACTATCCAATTACCTCAGTGCTGAGGACTAATTAGATAATGATTGTTCGTCTGATGGGGGTCAAGTAGTGTTATCCTTCAGGTAATATGTATTCTCAGGGTGTTACTATATTGCTCTCTCTGGCCTGGTGCACGCTAGAAACATTCTTTGCTGCTACCAAATCTGTGTGAGCAATGAGTTGAGCACTGATTTAGCTGCAAGTGTAGATCAGAATAAAATAGTGTTCAGCACCATTTCAGAAGAGAAGGTTTTAACCATAGTTTTCTGAAATGTGCTGAGTGGTGCTTGTTCCTGGTCAGCTAAACAGTATATAGTTGGATTGGTGTTAAACCTGTCTGTTGCTAACACTGATTAGAATTTGCACACAGACAGCCAAGGTTCCTAATGTGGTTTCTGTAAAAGTACAAAATTCTAAAATCTGCATGAAAATAACTTCTGAAATAAGGTAGATTCTCCAGTATTTCTCTTCCCCCCCCTCCCCCCCGCCATAGTTTACTTTGGCAAGCCAGTTTATTGGTGAAGAATAATCTGTCTAGGCCTAAATCCTTCCCTCTTTACCCAAATCAGGCTGGTCTAGTACCTGATTTGGAAAGCAGACCTTAAACTACAAACCAAAAAAGAAGTTTGGAAAAATATATAGCTCAGCTTCTTCAAAGCCTCCAAAAAGTTTTCACTGTTTTTAAATTTTAAAGACTCTTTTGGACCCTAATAAAATTGCACAGTCATCTAGGCACCTTTAAAATTTCTATTAGAACGCTCATCAAGGCTGTGATTACCATTAGATGGATGCTATCCTCACTGGTTTATGAAATCTGTTCTGTCTGAAGACACTGCTAGTTCATGCACATAAAGAAAAAATTGTTTTTATTTTGAAACTTGTAGTGTAATACTGGATAGTTAACAATCTGTTCTACCAGTTTGATCCACTCCTTTTCATGCACACATCAGAGAGAAAAAATCCCCTGCAAATCTCATCTATAGCCCAAACTGGGCTCCTATCCATCTCCTCTCTCTCCTGCAGCTAAAGATGCTCTGACGGTTTAATTCTAATTAGGACTTGCTATTTTCATATTCAAAGGAAAATTACTGAGACTTAGTTAAAACACCTTAAATAACTAACTAACTTAACCTTTTTCAAAACTCTGCTTCAGTATTTATTTAGTGAATAGGTGTGTAATCTCTCTTGGTTCTATCTTTGATATTTTCCAGTTAATTGGTGGGGGGAGGGAGGGAAACCAGTTTGATGCAGAGTAGGCTGGAAAGCAGTTAAAACCCAAGGGTTTCAAGGTTGTTCTATATACTTAGAAATTACTCTGATTAATGTAGTCATTACATCAACTGTTTTCATACGTTAACAGCTCATAGTTCTTCTGAATACTATTTCCATTGTTTTTTAATGGAAAGGTGGATTCATTTATCCCACTTCACATTATCAAATTGTCAGGATGGTAGCTTGCTGTCTGATTTTAGTATATTTACAGTGTTGTAACTGTGTTGGTCCCAGGCTATGGGAGACGCAAGGGTGGGTGAGGTAATATCTTTAATGGACCAACTTCTCTTGGTGAAAGAGAGAACTTTTGAGTTCCATCTGAAGCCTGAGGTCACCTGAAGAAGAGCTCTGTGGAGCTCAAAAGCTTGTTTCTTTCACCAACAGAAGTTGCTCTAGTAAAAGACATTACCACCTTGTCTCCCTTAGCATATTTTAGACATTTAAAAAATGATTACTCTGATGTTGTGTATTAATTTTTATCTTCCTCCTGCTTAAGAGAATTCAGTGACCTGTTTTACTTATTTTACTTTCTATTGGCGTTTTTTCCAATCCTATACTTTTAAATGCCCACCAAACCTAGCGTCAGTACATATATTAACTTACTATTTTTATGTTCTCTTGCATTTTCAGTGATATTGACTTAGTTGTGTTTGGAAAATGGGAGACTTTGCCTCTGTGGACCCTGGAAGAGGCTCTTAGAAAGCACAATGTAGCAGATGAAGGTTCAGTAAAGGTTCTAGACAAAGCAACTGTAAGTCTTTTTCCAGTTTAATATCTTCAGGTATACTTCTACTTTGTAAAATAGTATCATTTTACTCAGACTTTGCTTTGTGATGGTCGGAATCAAATCTGCTTATTTAGTGACAATTTTATTACTCATAATGTGTCTTGTAATTTGTTTAATCTATGGACAGATTTGCTGTGATATTTGTGGATTTGTCTAAATTGCACTGCAAACCCGGGTTTGTGGACCCAACCTTGAGGAGTTGGTGTTTGAGCCGGGTCTTAAGCTTCTGTGCTGCATTGTAAACCTGGGCTTACAGTTACTAGACTTGGGTCTCACAGCCATACTAATGCATCCATACGTCACTATACAGACCACCTGACTCTGTCTGTGACTTGAGCTGCATCCACACTGCAAAATGACAGAGCTTGGACCCCAAACCACAGCAAAACTTGGGCTCTGACCCATCCCCTTAGCAGGGTCCTAGAACTTGGCTTCTGAGTGCTTGCTGGCCCAAGTCAGACTGATTTCTATGTGGATGTAAAGGGCGCTTGGGCTCAAACCTGAGTGGGAGCCCAGAATTAGTGTGCAGTGTAAACCTACACTGTCTCTCTTTCCTCTTCTCATTAAGAATGTCTGCATGAAATCAGGGATCTTTAATTGTTGTGCATTTGTCGCCCTCTGGTGTTTGCTTCTCACAAGAAATTATACTGTTTTGACTTCACAACTACCGTATATACTTGTTCATAAGGCAAATTTTTTAGTAAAAAAGGGAAGCACCAGAGAAGGGGGTTGGCTTATAAACGGGTATAGAGGGGGAGAGGTGGGACACAACCCCTCCCCCCAACAGAGGAAGGGAAGAGGCGGGGCCAGAGTCTCTCCACTTCTGGCCACACTGCTCTCCCCCCAGCCTCTGAAGCAGCTGCAGCTTTGGGGCTGGCAGGCTGCAGCCATTCCGCCCCTCCCTTCCCCCCCCCGAGCAGGCTGTGGCCGCGCCACCCGGCGCAGCCCACCAGAACACGCTGTGGCCGTGCCGCCCGGCCCAGCCTGCTGGAACATGCTGCGGCCACGCCGCCTAGTCTGGCCCGCCGGAGCAGGCTGCGGCCACGCTGCCCACCCTGACGGAGCAGCTCCAGCCAGGCCAGAGACATCCTCCCCAGATAAGGTGGGAAGGGATGAGATGGGGAGAGTGTGGAGGTCCCGATCTAGAGGTGGGGTAGTGGGGGGTGGTCACAGGGGTTACTCCCCTGACTCCCAGCTTCTCTCCCCCCTTCCCCCCCCCCCAAAAAAAAATTTCCCCGCCAGTTGCTGTCCTGGCCCGTCGGGGTAAGCAACTGGCGCGCTGGGACACTTTGTTTACTTGAGTGTCCGCAGGAATAGAGGTAAACCTAAGGTAAACAAACCATCTCGGCTCACCAGCAGCTTATCCTGATGGCCCGGGAGCCAAAGTTTGCTGACCCCTCAATTATAGGGTCGGCTTTTGAATGGGTCCTAAAAATTTTCCATTTTTACTTATCCATCTTGGGAGGGTCGGCTTATAAACAAACTGGCTTATGATCGAGTATATACGGTACTCACTTTACAGCATTTTAAAATGTTTCAGAACAGTGTTATGCATAACAGATTTTAAATTGAAAATAGTTTCAGTATGAGTTAAAAATCATTCCCAATTCAATTAAATGTATAAAAAAGGGGTGAGATCTCTAAATTCACAGCGCTCCTGCAATCTTTCTCTCTCCCTCCCTTCCTTCTACAAATCTATAAAACAGTTCAAATTTGCTAGTGTAGGTATTTGCACATCATCTTTTAGTAATGAAGCTAAATATATCTTGGAAACTTAGTAGATAGTTAAATATTAACTTTATCTCTTGCTCTTTTGTCAGGTACCTATTATTAAACTGACAGATTCCTTCACTGAAGTAAAAGTCGATATCAGCTTTAATGTACAGAATGGGGTTAAAGCAGCCCAACTCATCAGAGATTTTATCAAGGTTAGATAATGCTTTATGCTAGCACTATGGAGTTGTACATTGATAATTCACTTTATAATAAGAATGGGGTAAAGTAAAATGCAGAATCAAATATTCAAACATTCTACTTCTTTATCCTTTGTCAGTCTGGAACCAAAATATTGCCACTCTTAAGGCTCAAACAAAGTGAAGAACATGTTGCTATCTAAACAATCTGGAATTAAATATTCATGGAAAGTATACAGAGAAATTCTAACTGTATGTTTGCAAGAGAAGGTGCATTAGCATCAATATTAAATGTTGTGTCTTATTGAGAGTTCAGTTCCTTTATTGCTCATACAGCAGATAATCAGGCTCTATTAATCAAAGATAGATCAGCATAATATAGAGTTTATACGTTATCAAAATACATCTTCACTCTGTTCTAAATTATGAGCTTAACTGTGCTCATATTTGTTTCCCCTTGTTTACAACAGATTGGAGACACCTTTTCTTTTTCTAGGTTTTGTACGTATTTCAGATATTAGTAGACTGTAGAGTACAAGTAGCCTTAGACCACTGAGACATTTGCAGTAACTATACTAGTACACTGTTCATACTCGATAAAATTTACCAGAGCACACATCTTGCTTCTGAGGGATTCTGCATGTACAAAGAAAAAAGTTTACAACAATTTGACTGGTAGTGAATTTCCACAGTAAAGCTTAGCATGAGTACAAGGCATTCTGGTAATACAGTTCATAATTATATAGCTTAACCTACATAAAAAGTATTCTGGAAATATATGATATTGGCTAACTATCTTAACTACTTTAGTTATTCATGCCTGCAATGATTAATACCAGAGGTTGGTGCAGAAAGCCAAAATAATTGTGTCAGGCTTGTATAGTATTAGTAAATATGGCATTCATTATTTAATTGAAAAATGACATATTAAGTCATGAAAATGATGAGAACAAATCTATTTCCGTTATTTTTGTTTTTTGACTTAGTCTACAGAGTCTAACTGTCTGGTAGGTTTAATAGGTTTGGATATTAAAACCTTGTGCAAAATCTTTGAACTTACTTCCTTTCCCCTTTCTCTTATTCAGACCTTTAGACATACATGATAAGCCTCTTTTGGTAAAGCCAAAAAATATATAATATATCTGCTAGCTTGCCCTGTCTGTTCTATGTAGATACACAGAGAGATGCACTTCAGTCTCATTGAGTGTTGGCTATTCCTTCTTTAATGGTAACTGCTTTATTATATTTTCTTTCTTTAATCAAAACTTGTTAACCATGGTCAACAGTTGAAATGGATACTTCTACCGAGACTGACCTTAAGTATTTGTATGCAGTGTTGTAGCCATGCTGGTCCCAGGATATTAGGGAGACAAGGTGGGTGAGGTAATATCTTTTACTGGATCTACTTCTGTTGGTGAGAAAGACAAGCTTTCAAGCTTATTCCTGTGTAAGCTTGAAAGCTTGTCTCTCTCACCAACAGAAGTTGGTCCAATAATAGATATTACCTCACCCACCTAGTCTCTAACTATTTGAATAGTTATAACCTCAGAGCAAAATTCTTAGATCTTTCGACTCAGTAAAGCTTTTTGCATGGGTGAGGCAAGCAGGATTTAACCCTTAATGTTAAAAATTGATAGTATAGTTCTGCTGTAGTAACATCAGGTTGTGAGCCAAATTTTCAGACCTCAGGGGTTTCAATAGCTGACGAGAATGTTAGCATTACCTTTTGCTTGCTAAGGCTCCAATTTTACAAACGCTTATGCATGCGCTTAACTCAGAGGCATGTGAGTAGCCCCATTGGCTTCCACGAGACTATTCCAGTTACTGAAGTTGTGCATATGTGTTACAAGATAGGGTTCTTGCCTTTAAACTAGGGGAAGAGCATAGAAATGTATTTAAACATCTGTTCCAAAACTGTTCATGATCTTCCACCGGAAGAATTATTCTTTGAGTACGGTATTTGTCCACATGGATCACACTCTTAAGGGTGCATGTGCCCCAGGAGCACAAGATTGGATTCTTTTGTACCTGTCTCCTACACATCCTCATACTCCACCCCAACCAAGGGCCCAGCTGCCTCTCAGATTTTTCTTAACTCCTGTGGCAGAATGATGGATCTTAGCTGTGTCCACTTAGAACCCTGTAGCTCTCCTCTATTAGAGTTAGGATTAATGTGTGTTTAGTTTAGTACTATTTAGCCTGTTGGCAAAAAATATAAAATAATAATTAGAAAATATGAGCATCCTCTGTACTGAGGCATTGACTTCATGGATGAAGCAAAATCTGAGCTTTAAGTCCTGCCCTACCTGTGAGCTGGCTATGCCCAAATGAATGGGCATCCTAAATACCACTTTTTGCCTTAGAGAAGACCACGTTCCTGACAAATGTTCCATCTATAGATCTTTCTTCAAACTAGAAGCCTGAGATGCTCACCTGAAATTATTTCTACCAGAGCGATCAACGAGGGCACTTCTGACTCAGAGAATCGTGAGTCAGAATGTGGTTCTGCTGCTCATAAACAGCATTTGACCTGTTCTCCAGGAAGCCAGGGTGACACCTCAGGTACCTGGGTCTCCACAGCTACCAGAAGACCTCCTGCCTTGTCTCTAGGTACCAAAGAATCAGTATAGGCCTCGAGGAGTCAGTCAGTTTCTCCTGCTGACCATGGCAGAAAGGGGCATAGTTCTAAGGCCACAGCACAGATCACTTTCCCTGGTACTGTCAAAGAGGAGACCAAAGAGTCGTCATACTTGTCACTCTGCCACTGCTCTTCCTTCAAAGCCTGATCCACACTGCAGATCAGCTTTACTGCCTGATGCATGCTCTTTTGCACGCGACGCATCAGTGTCAATCTTCACAGTATCACTTTCCTCCGTACATGCAGTCTCAGTACAGTGTACATTTATAATTTCTAGAGACTTAGCTATTAGGGCATAACTACCTCTTCAACAGTAGTTATAATCAACCTGGCACTTACAGCATGAACGTGCAGGTTGTAGGTCCCTTAGAAGTCCTGTCCTCTCTACGCTGGTGAAAAGACCTGCAAAAAGTCTACCAAGGCATCATATTCATGTTCCCATCTCCCACCAAAACTCTGTTAACAGATGGTTCTAAACAAGACTGGGGGCACTCCTAGACAGTCTTCAGATAAAAGGTTGATGATCCCCAACAGACTCTTATCTATACATGGACTGGAATTCGATATATTTAGCATGAGGATCTTTCCTACTACCATTCAAGACCTGATGGACTACAGTGACACAGTATGTCAACAGAAAGGGTAGAGTGACATTATCTGTTCTCTGACAACAGGCGGTTTCATCTACACGACTAGTGCACACAACACTAAATCAGTCTCATAGCTCTACACTACAAGGTATTCAGAGGAATCTGGCGGACTGTTTTACAAGTTATGAGTAGACTTTCAAAGACAGTCCTCAATCAAGTCTTCCTCAAATGAGGTTTCCAACCACAGACCTGTTTGCCACCAACTTGAATAAGAAATGCTTGGCATTTTTGCTCCCAAGGACACATGAACCCAGGTTCCCTTTTGGATGCATTCCTGATCCAGTGGAACGGACACTTGATGTGTGCCTTCCTGCTAATCCCGTTAGTCTCCAGAAGAGTAAAACGGGACAATGGCTGGCTAATATTGATAGTACCAGCATCGGAGTACCAGAACTGATGTACCTATCATACACATGGACCCCTGGTCTGTACATCTAACAGAACGGAACCGCTCCATAGAGGTACAAGATATTTTGATTCAAAGCATAAAGGCTTCTACAAGACAAATATATAGTTCCAAATGGAAACTCTTTTCACTCTGGGATGTTCAGCATGATCTTCAATCCCCATCTATTCCTGTTGTTATGGACTAGTTACCCTTGAAACATTTGGGACATTCAGTCAGTTTGGTTAGGGTTCATTTAGCCACAATATCTGCTTGTCACTCTCCAGTATATTCTGATATCCATCTATGTCTAAGTTCTTGAAAAGATGTGATCCACACACTTCCCCCAGTAATGGACTTTCCCCTTCCTGGGACCTAAATATTGTATTCCTGGACCTAATTAATCTCCCCCTGACTCCTTTGAACCTTTATCTTCATACTCTTTATGCCACCCTTCTATGAAGACAGCATTTTTAGTAGCTGTTGCCTCTGCTCAAAGGGTGAGTGAGATTCAGGTGTTAATGGTAGAACCTCCTTATACTAAATTTCACAAAGACAAGGTAACTCTCAGACCTCACCAAACGTGGTCTCAGACTTACATTTGAATCAATACATAAACCTTCCAGTGTGTCTCTGTTCCCAGCTACAAAAACTCATGAAGGAGCAAAACTTGATGTGCTCTGTCTTGAGGGTCCTCTCCAAATAGCTCGGTAGAACAAAGCCTTTCTGCAAGTCCTAGACTATTTGTAGCATCTGGGGACAGGACTGGAGGGTGGACTGTTATGACCCAAAGACTTTCATGAAATAGGTATTGGATGGTATTAACATCTCCTATGAACTAAATTAATTAGCTTCACCCTCTCATATTAAAGTACACTCTACTAGGACCCAAATTATCTCCTTGGCATGCTTGAGGAATGTCCTTATATCAGAAATGTTCAGGGCAGCAATTTGGAACTTTAGTACATACTTCTGTCCAGCACTACTCACTAGTTGCAGGTACTAGATTTGATGCCTAGTGTGCTGGGGCCCTGCTGTCTATTTAGATAAGACCCCTGAAACCCTGCTCTGTAGAGAGAGAACTGGTAGCCAGAAACCCAGAGTGGGATCCCTGCAGACAAAACACGTACTAAGAACCAATCACTGTAAGGTAAGTGATTGTACTTTCTGAAATAGTTTGTAGATGTAATGACTTTGTATTTAATAGGTACTTCAATGGGCTACTCCAAAGGTGTTAAGTTATAAGTGTCTGCAGGATCGAGGCCTCCGTTTGTTTTGGATATCAACTGAGAAGTGGGGAGCTTTGTTACCTGTTAAGTGTCCTGCTACACGTTGGACAGATTTTCCCTTAGTTCTCAGTGCAAATTTGTCTAATCTTGTAAGAAAAGAAGTATGTCTGTGTTTGATTCAAACAAAACCAGCTCATTTCCTCTTTACTGCTGTATTAATTAAAATAGATATTAGTAATGGAAGACCACTGCCCCTCGTTAATTTAAATACAAAAACTGTTTTGTCCGTAAGCAAACTGCGTTAAGTCCACCTCTTCTCTGTTACATGTCCAAAAAATGCCAATAGATGTCTTTTGGCCATCACTTTACCATTTTATATAGTGAGTCACTGTTTATATGTTTATCTTGGTCTCAGCCAATTTCAGTGTAGTTTTCACAGCAAATGTGTTCATATGTACAATATTAGCCTAACATGGGTGTTGTTCTTTTTCAGAAATATCCTGTATTACCATATCTAGTTTTAGTATTAAAACAGTTCCTGTTACAGAGGGACCTTAATGAAGTATTCACAGGTGGAATTGGTTCTTATAGTCTTTTTTTAATGGCTGTCAGCTTCCTCCAGGTAAGTTAAATGAAATTATTGATGCCATTAGGGCAAAACGGATTTGTTTCTTGTTTTAAGTTACTTAAGCATTTTAACTTAAAATTAATTTTTGTTTCACATTTTCCCTCAAATTTATAGTATGGTTCTACTCTGAAAAGTGACTGTAAAAATAGCATTGTGGCATTGCATGTCTGTCACTCAGTGACTTACAGATTAAATTTGCTCAGTTTAGAAGTATTAAAATAATATAAATATTCCCCTTAACCGCCAGTTGAACCTTGATCTGAAAATCAAGATGTTCTTTCCTGCTCATGCAACATCAGAAACATTACCAGTGAAGGCCAGACTCTGCACTCTATGCCTGTAGACCTCATTGTCTACAGTTGAGTTGCACAGTTATAAATGAGGACAGAATTTGGTTCTACAAATGGAATTTAGTTAAAAACTTGGTGAAAATATGACCGATTATAATCCAGATCTCACGTTCATAGCTGTGTTTTGCTTTGGAGGGTTTAACAAGAGTAAAAAGTAGTCTAAACATTTTTATCTGAAATTGGCCACTTTTTAGAATAGAACCACTCTCAGGGTAATTTCTTGGCATTCCTTTAGCCTGAAATTATCTCTTTAAACTCTGGATACATCCTGAACAGTGGTAGCACAAGAGACATCCTATTCTGTTGGGGACCACCTTAGAGAGATGTCTACACCGGGGTCGGCAACCTTTCAGAAGTGGTGTGCCGAGTTTTCATTTATTCACTCTAATTTAAGGTTTTGCATGCCAGTAATACATTTTAACATTTTTAGAAGGTCTCTTTCTATAAGTCTATAATATATAACTAAACTATTGTTGTATGTAAAGTAAATAAGGTTTTTAAAATGTTTAAGAAGCTTCATTTTAAATTAGATTAAAATGCAGAGCCCCCTTGACCGGTGGCCAGGACCTGGGCAGTGAGAGTGCCACTGAAAATCAGCTTGTGTGCTGCCTTTGGCATATGTGCCATAGGTTGCCTACCCCGGTCTACACTGTACACCATTGGCATATTCATAGCTACACGTGACAGTGAAAGGCTCTGGGAGGCAGCAGGGAAAGGTTCTGGCCACAGAGAGCTGCCAGAGCCTTTCTGTGCTGCCGGAGTCTTTAGCTGCAATCAGGGGAAGGCTCTGACAGATCCACCCTGCTGGAGTCTGGGGTCCCTGCTGCAGGGAGCTGTCAGATCCTTTCCCTGCTGCTGGAGTCTTTCCCTGCTATGGAGAAAGACTCCAGCAGTGGGGAGACAGCGGGACACTATGCTGCTAAAAATAGCAGTGTGGCCATGGGAGGTGCTGCTTGGGCATTATAGAGAACCATATAGGCTATAAACCCTAAGGTTCTGGTGTGTGTATATGCTACTCGCTTAAGCAGTGCCTCACAGTCTACCCTGCTGCTTATACCCATGCTAGAGGGACATGCAGTGTATGTACTTTACACGCCGCCATAAGGAGTGTGCAGCATAGACATACCCTAAGAGTGAGAGGGTAGCTTAAGTGTTGACCATGTCATTTCTCTCTCAAGAAGACTCAAAAGGGAGACAGTTCAGATAGCGGAGGGTTTTTTGGCATGGAATACCACCATAAATTTCATTAACATAGGTGATTAACATCCATCAAAGGCTAACCATACATCTGCCTACGACCTATAACAAATTACGTGGAGAGGAGAAAAATTGTCTTCAGTGGTTTAACATCCTTGATAACTATGAACTTGAATCAATCTGTGGTTCATACAGATTTATGCTTTAAATTAGATGAAAACTCCTAAGGAATAAAGACTAATGTGCCCACCAACAATGCATACTAAAGCTGTATTCCATTAAGAGGTTTTGACCATATCACAGCCATGAGTAAAGCACAAGCGGTTTGTCCATGTTAAAGCCCCCAAGATCCAATAAAAGTATTAATTGTAAATACTTAAGGTATTTGCAGGATTTATTCTCTTGTCCGCTTCTCTTCCTTTCTTCTATCTTGTCTTCTCTGTACACAACTTGTGCATTTGTCAGCTGTACATAAAATATGCAAGTATCTAGGATAATCTTGTACTAATGCTTGCATAATGTTATCAAGAGGTGTCAGGTGGCATTTTAATGCTTTGAGTAAAGGAGTATTGTAATGTCCCAGAATCCCAAAATGGCAATATAGTATTACTTTCCTAAGTTGCTTCTATATTCCTTTTATTAAAAATAATAATAATAATCCCTTCCCCCTTCTGTTACGATTTAATTTCCTATTCATTCCTCCCATTTTTCAATCCTGGGAAGATATGTTCTTATATTGCAGTGATGATGATGATGATGTATCTTCAATTTCCTATAGCCCAAATACTTTTTAATCAGATTGAAACTAAAGCATAACATCTTCAAGACTTTAACATTTGATTTCACACCCACAGATAGAAGCACTTTGGTATATCAGTATCCGATATATCATTTATGGTAAACTAGGCTTACCTCCATAAGTTTTATCACTTTTTTTTATTTAATTAGAACAGAGACATAATTAGGTTAACATTTAGCTACAGATATCTTTATAATACCTGTTCATTTCGGGTTATACTTACTCATTATAGAAAATATACAGCATGTGACACACGGTTTTGTTTCCGTTGTCTTTGGTTAGTTATCCCAAACACAATTACATGGGATCACTTGTGATATTAATTTCTAGAGGATTCAGCTAATTGTAGTAATGAAATATTTTTGCACTAATTATATAATGCACAAATATCTGTTTAGCAATATTATGGTACTTCTGAGAAGTATTGCAGAAATTTGGAACAGTTAATATATCACGTTCTCGCTTTTCCATATATGTTTTAACTTTGAACAAATTATATGCTTTAATAGTAAATATATTTTCATATATTCATAGTAGTAGAATAGCTTGATGATCAGGCATTTTAGTCTGTTCCCAGCAGCTGTGAAATAGTGGTCAACTAAAAGAATACTCTGGGTACTAAGCAAATGAGCTGAGCAAGCATACATCGTTTTAAGAACATTGAGTTACCCTCAACCCAGATCTCTCTTTTGGTGACTAATGGAATTTTTGTGATCAGTAAAATGCATTGATACCCACTTAAGTTTTTACATATTCTAAAAGGCAGCTTCAGCCAGTTACTTGTACTTCAGAATCTATACACAATAGTGTATGGCCCATGTTTAGACAGCTGGCCAGGCTAAATTATGCTTGTGTTCCAAGCACAGGTCTGGGAATTGAACTCCAGAGTTGTAATCCATGCTCTGACACACACTTTTCTGGTTGCCTTGGAAATTCACATAGTTTCTGCATTGGTAAAATTTGGGGGATGCTTGCTTGCCTCAGGAGGATGCTGTAAAATGCTTTGATACTGTCAACTATTAAATACTTTAGTCAAGGGACATAATTGTATATAGATAGGTTATTTCTAGTCAATAAAAAGGAATATAAAAAACATTTGAAGTCTGGAATCTTTAAGACAAGAGAAAACAAATTTATTTTTCCTCGTTTAATAGCTACATCCCAGGGAAGATGCCTGCATCCGCAGTGCCAACTATGGTGTCCTTTTAATAGAATTTTTTGAATTATATGGACGTCACTTCAATTACCTGAAGACTGGAATCCGAATAAAGGATGGTGGTTCATATGTGGCTAAAGATGAAGTGCAAAAGAGTATGCTGGATGGCTATAGACCATCAATGCTATATATTGAAGATCCCCTACAGCCAGGTATCATAGCTTAATATGCAAAATGTCAAATATAGCATACTGACTATTGTCAAAAATTTAACCCAAAGGAGTCAAACAGGAAAAGTAATTGCTTTAACTATTTTTTTAAAAAATCCTCATTCCGTTTTTGAAGTGTGTGTTTATGAATTCCAAGAGAAAATGTTCATTTTATTTATAAAGCAGTCCAGAAATATGGGTTAGCCTGTCATCTCTGTAGAACCAAAAGGACACTATGGCATGAGTTAGTGACCCGAATACCTAGTGATTTCACTGTGTGTTGTTACAACACTGATTTTCCATTAATAGGGTTCAGTTTTTGGTATAATTGACAGTGACTAAAGGGTGATCATTGCTATTACAGAGGCTTATTTATCTGAAACCTCATGTGGAAGATGACATAAAAATAGGTGTATGTATGCTTTATACAGTATATGCTTTGTGTGGATTTTCCAATTTTGACATCTACTTGTATCATAGATTCCAGTTACCTCTGGGCTTTTAGATTCCTTTGTGTATTTTTCTCAGTTCATTAATGTTTGAATTTTTATCCCCCACAAGAAATGATTTAAGGTGGGTCAGGATTTCAAAGAAAGCAAATCCTTTTTTCTAAAAGCTCATTTTTCTGTGAGCTCTTACTCCAGTGTTTCAAAGTCAGTAAGCATTGCATAGAATTAATGGATTATCTATGTATTTATTTTTAAGGTAATGATGTTGGGAGGAGTTCATATGGTGCCATGCAAGTGAAACAGGCCTTTGATTATGCATATGTTGTTTTGAGCCATGCTGTATCACCAATAGCTAAATATTATCCCAACAATGAAACTGAAAGGTAAAAGTTTAAATGTCAAGTCAAACCATTAGTTACATATATTCCTGTGTATTTAAAACTAATCCGTGCTTTGTTTTTTTTTTGTTTTTTCTTTCACAGTATATTAGGTAGAATAATTAGAGTAACGCAAGAAGTGGCCTCATACAGAGAGTGGATATCAAAGCATTGGGGAATGCAGAGTAGGACTGAGTCTTCATGCAATGGTAAGGTTTGGCTACCCAGTGTGATGCTTGCTTTGCAAGCTTTTGGCATGGTCGGCAATGTAAAAAATTTTGCTGCCTTTGACCCAGATCAGTTAAAGGGCATAGTCTAAATATGAACAGTGCATTTTACATTTCATCTATAACTAAAGAAGTGGCTTCTGTCTATATGTAAGAAACAGGAACAGTTTAGTTTTATACAACAGTGACAATTGCCTTAACACAGTCTACCCTGTTTCGATGTGACTGATTCTCCCTCTACTCTTGCTCCTTATTTTACCAATTTTCACAAAAATACCCAGGGCAAGATTTTCAGAAGAGCTCTGCACCCAACAATTCCCATTAGGAACCCAAATAAAGAAGCCAGATTGTTTTGACTGAGCACCCAGGGGATCCCACTGAGGGGAAAATGGGTGATGAGCACTTTATAAAACAGGTCATTTTATTTAGACTCGTAGATAGCTGAGCACTCTTGAAAATCTATCCCAAAACAATCCTATCCAAGACAAGGAGAGGTAATTGATAGACCACAGAAATGTTTTTTCCCTTTTGAACTTTCATGTAGTTGGGCTATGCATAGTTGGTGGCAGTTTTTCATCACATACCGTAGTGGGGTTTTTGAGTATGGGTCCAGTCCTGAAGCTCTTACTCATATGTGCAGTTAATTGACTTCAGTGGGACTCCTGAGGAAATGCTGTGCTATATTTACAAAATGCAGCACTTAATAGAAATTAATACTCTTTCTTCCATTTACTCTTTTATTCCAGGTAATGGAGTAACTTTGATAGTAGATACTCAGCAGCTGGACAAGTGTAACAATAATCTCTCTGAAGTGAATGAAGCACTGGGGAAATCTAGAAGTAAAACTTCAGAAACACTCAGTAAACATTCTTCAAACTCTTCATCAGGTCCATTGTCTTCCTCATCTTCCACATTGTCCAGCTCTAGTGATGTAGTAAGTATTAAACATTTTTGTTTGAAACTTGATTAGATTTTTTTTTCTCTTTTTGTATATGTACACAGTGTAACAATATAGGCATAGCCAATCATTTCTTACATATCTCAGATTTGTGTAAGGGGAAGCTCTTCATATAATTCTTATTTATTCTAATGAATTGTTTTGCCAGAAAACACATATCTGACATAATGTACCTCTACATTTGTATGAAAAGTGCTCTCCCTTATATGAGTACAGTCACATTCTTTGCCTTCTTTTCATCTGTAAAATACCTGTGTTTCAAAAGAGATAGGTAGAAATAAATATGATGTAGGAAAAATTTCAAAAATGCCTGATAAACACTTGTTTGAATAGACTCTCCATTTTTATTTCTTTAATCTGGTTTGATATACTAATTTAAAGATCTCACGGAATCAGTCATGCATCAATGTATTTGCAAGCCAGTGCCCATTTGTTGGTTGTTTTGAGAGTCCTGGATTAAGAGAATTAATATTTAGCAGGACCAGCATGTTTATCTCCTCAATTTTGTCCACTTTAGTTTTATTTAAAACATATAAATTTACTAATACCTATATTTGCATGAAGGATTCTGACGGAACACCATGCAAAACCTCTAAACAGTTGAGTTGCCATCAATCTACTACAAACAGAGTGGGGTCACAAGAAATAGCACTGGAATCCTCCCAGTCCAGTGGGAAAAGGCAAGGCAGCCAAACAGCTAATTCATCCAACAGCACAAACAAATCTCAGGTTTGTGAAATGTTTAAAAGAAATCTTAAACGTTTTAATTACTTTAATGGTATCTGTTCTCCTGAAAGTATGAAGACCTTATGGAAAGGACAGCTTGTGGTGAAAATGTGGAGCCTTTTTTTTTTTTTTTTTTTTTTTTTTTTTTTTTTTTTTTTTTTTT
>NW_020664481.1:30479663-30481750 GCF_002925995.2 Terrapene triunguis | reverse complement strand
CTGATGTTCATTTCTACTTTTAAACCACAGTAGAGTAAGAGGGCTATTTTCCTTGCGAGGTATTGCACAAATACAGTTTTGTGCGGTTACCCCCAGAGAAAATGAGCCTGACATGTTAGCTATCACCTGCTTGTAGCTGTACTATAAGGATTTATATTCAAATTTAAGACCTGCCTCCCAAATTAAGAGTTTCAGTTTTTGTTGGAGAAATGCATATTTAATTAATTTAGCATAAAGATCAAACTTTCACCCCTGCCTCCCCCAAAAAATTATGATCAAAAATAATTTGACTGACAATCTCAAACACCAGAAGGCTAATAAACCCCCCCAATACAGTAGTCTGGAAAATCATGATTTCAAAGCAGTGTTCGATTTGCACAACTTCAGTTTATGGTGATGTCATTTTTTACAGGAATATAGTTAGAACAGCTTAAATATTAAAAATAGTCTGGAACTTTATTCCTGAATGGTGGAGTTTCAGAACTATTTTTCTACTTATTTAGATATAAATATTTTTACAGACATCTGTTAAAGATTTCCAGCGGATAGTAAATTAGACACTTTGCAAACTATGTATCTCAAAGGGTGCACCATAAAGCACTTTCTGTGCATTGTGATGTGGGTGAATGTTGCCCTCTCCTTGTGCAAGAAATACCATTGGGTGTTCCTCATCTCTCCCTTTTTCTTGACTCTGTTTCAGTAAGGTGTAGTGCAACTGTTACCATTCTGGCTTGCATGTAGCACACAAGTAAAACCAGTCTTATCCTTTTTAAAACACAGGACTAATACTTCACTTTGTACCTTGAATTAAGTTATGGAATCCTGTCTCTCTTTTAATTGTATTATTTAAGGGCTGGAGCCCAGCATCTTGTTTGTCTCTCTTCTGAGGTTGCTGAAGTGAAAGAGAACTTCTTGTGCTGCAGGCTAAGCACAGACGTGATTCTTCCCTTCATGTCAAGCTCTTTTCAAATGCACTGCCTCTTGAAGTTGTAGTGTTTTTTTGTTGTTGTTTTTTTAACCAGTAATACAAGTGTTGTAACAGCCATATTCTATTTACTCTAATGTTGATTTACCATGTCCTTTTTCTTTTACAGCATGGATCAGCAAGGTTATTTCGCTCTTCCTCCAGCAAAGGCTTCCCGGGTCCAACAAACTCAAACCATGGTACCTCAGTGACAAACAAACAGCATCAAGGCAGCAAATCACATCAGTGTTTCCATGTCAAAAAGAGGAAACACAAGAGAGACGTGCCCCTTTCTGACCTTTGTAGATAGTTGCCTATTTTATGACTGTTCTTCTGTGTGCAATGATCTCATGCTACAGGATAGTTTGATAGTGACTCCTTGGATCTCTTGTGGAGCTTCAGACTGTTCAGACATTGATTAGCAACTGCATTTTTTTCCCAGCTCGCCACGGAATGGATCATGAAGATTGATCACTGCAAAAAGAGGAAAAAAGGCTGATCATTTGATGTCAGATGCTACAACAGGGTCATTTAGCATATAAAATCTTGAATGTAAAATAAATTTATTTCCCATCAGCTCATGCTGAACTGTAGAGGTAGTATTCAGTGTGTTTGGCAGATTACAAACAAAACACAAAAAAAAGGAAAAAAAGGTGAAAAATTGTATTTTGAGGGAAATCCAGCCTTTAAAGATGAAAAAGTAATTCATGCATGATTTTTTATTATTTTTGCATATACCATTTTATTGTGTGTGTATATATAGATGACCATATAGGAAAATTGACATTTGTAATAGTGGATTTGTTAATACTTTTTACATAACATTACTGTTTAAATTGTAAACAGAATTTTTCTCAGGATTAGTTTGGAAAATAATCTGAATTGTCATCTTAACATCTATATAAAGACACTACTAGTTATATTGCTCAGAATTGCTTTTCCTTCACATTGAAATGACTTAATAGAACATTTTATGATCATCAGAAGTTGTTCCTCTAGAAAGAAAAAGGTTTATGATGGCAAATGAAGTCTCATTTGTATAAAGTGTACATGTACTTTTGTGTAAACACTGACCTTTTGGTCAACTCTGACAAATAACCTTTACCTTATTTTCTAGAGTTCC
>NW_020664481.1:30453783-30479563 GCF_002925995.2 Terrapene triunguis | reverse complement strand
TTTTTTTTTTTTTTTTTTAATATATATTTGCTAAACTCATGTGGGAAAGAATAACTGTTAAACTATAAGTAAATTTTCCTATTAAAATATTTTTTCTCATTTCCCTTTTATGCATTTTTATATTGACACTAATAAAAATTAGTCTTCAAATAATAGAAATATAGTTTGTATTGCCTTAAAGACCCAAACTTTTCATAGCCTCCTAGTACTACTTCATTGAATGTTACCTTTAATCAAAAGTTTTAACACTGTCTGGTTCAGTTACACTTTAAATTTTGGTTGCAATAAATTAATGCCATGAAAGCAAATTAAATGTATGATTACATTCACATGTATACTTTGAAAAAGAAGTTGGGGGCACTTTAATGATAGAATGTTAAGTGGCATTTACTTTAACATTTTTTTCTTTAAAGAGGAAAGAGTTTGTGTTCAGCATACCTGCATGCATTTAATGCAGCTGTCTTGGAGATGTTTTTATAAAAAGTACTGTTGGCTTTTAGAACTACTTTTTTTATATACATATACAAAACATTGCAGACCAACCTGACCTTTAATGGGCAGTGATCAGTGCAATGACTTTTTAAATAAAATAATGCTAAAACAAGACCCAAACTAATGTCATCACTGAAATAAACATTTTCAACAACATATTAGTGTTTTACTTCAAAAAGGAAAATATATATTCCAAAAGATGGAAATCCATAACATTTACTCATACAAACATTAAGAGCTTAAAAAGTGATGTTAATTTGACAATGTTTTAAATTTTAGATTCACATTTTTATTCTGATCAGATAATTTTTATTAACGAGATGTTGCGCTTTTGTTCATAGAAACTAGTACACGTTGTACCACATTATGCATAATCACAGTATTTATTTTGTTTTAGATTATTGTGAATGTGTAGATTTATGTTCACCGCTTAGGGAACAATTATTTATAAATTATATTAATCCAGTATTGTTAGCTGCTATTAGCAAAACTGTTCCAAACACTTAATACTTGCAAAGATCTGTATCGCATTTACCACACTGAAGTGTTTTTAAAAAGAATCACCCTCATTGTTGAAAGCAGATGAACTCTTAGGGTGCAGATATTAGTGTTCCAATAAGCATGTGATAATTTTAAGGTGGTGGTAGCGGGAAGATAATCTTGATTCCGTTGGGAATTTTAGGATTGCCTCAATTTATGGTTTTCATAAATTTAATGGAAAATAGCTTTTCCAGGACTGCAAGTTTCTTTTTGGTAAACAGTATCTTTCTAAAAGAGAAAAGAAGCATGAAGGAAAAATTGAGGTGTATTTTACATTGCCTCAAATGACCAGCATTGTATTCATAAAATACTGTATATCTTGCAAATCTTTATTTAAACAGAACAGTTGAACTGTTCATTTTTCAATCTGAAGTAAAATACTTTCAAGACCTTTTAGTTTGCCTGCTCATTTGTCTTGTATATTTCATCTCTGTATTTGATTCAAGTCTAGTTCCTTTTTGAGTTTCAGTACTTTTGTGAAGATTTTGTGACTATATGAAAAAATAAATGTTTAATCTAAATACTCTAGTTTATCAGCATTCTTGACATTCACACATTTTTTTTCTTCTGCAATATTGTAGCTAGAACAAGGTATTTAAAAGCTCCTGTTCATAGTATGATTTTTTTCTCATTCATTTTTCCAGATGTAGTACTACTTTGTATGACTGCTTCTTCTTTGAGTGATTGTATATGTCCATTCCACTTCGGGAATGTGCGTACCCAGTGCACTAGCATCGGAGACTTTTCCGTCTGCAGTACCTGATGGTGGCACACGCAACCTCTGCTGCCTCATGCTTGTGTGTGATGGTTTAAAGGGCAGAGCCAACCCCCTTTTGTTCCTGTTTACTGCCCATGACTGTTATTGGAGCATTCTACCTTACTGCTGCAAGTTTTACCTTGTTCTTAAGTTTATTAGTTGATAGTTGAGTATGAGGATATTTTTAATATTAGGTTTTCTTTTACTGGAGTACTTTGTGTACTCTTCAATTCCCGCTGTTTGGGTACTGGTGCCGGGGCTTGCCTCAGACTCCAGACTTGCAATGGAGGCAAGAAGCCAGTGCTGGTTAATGACACACTCCAGGTGCCTAGGAGAAACTCAGATCTGGGACAGGTGCTAAATCTGCAAGAACTTTAAACCGAGAACTAAAAAGGACAGGGAGATCATGATGAAGCACTTTCTGATGGAGGCAACCCTATGCCATCCTCAGAGCCTCCTTGTTCGGGGCATGCACTGAGCATGTTTGCTTTGAGTAGGAGCACTCCTCCGGTCTTGGCAGAGGCTCGACATCAATCTTTTCCAGTACCAAAGAAGAGGCACCGGAAGACAGCATCAAAGAACACAGCATCCTGAACATTGGGGTCTCCAGCACTGAAGTCCAGCAAACATGCTGGAAAGGAGGGTAGAGTGCATTCGACGTTGACAAATAGCACCTCAGACAGGGTAGCTGACTCTGGCCCTTGTATCTGCCTTGTTGAGATCAACCTCTAAGGTGAAACCATTTGGCTCAGCCGTGCCGTCTTCGTTAGCTCAGCAACAGCAAGAGACTATCCCAATGCATTCAACACCTGAGGCCATATGCCATGGCACACAATCTGCCAAGTTTCAGTACCAGCATTGCTGGCGAATCAAGAATCATTTAACCTGCTTTGGATGGTCATTCACGAGGATTTGCAGACTACTGGAGTTGGGCACTCTAGTGCCCTTGTACAGTGTTGCTGAAAGGCAAGCTGGCAGTGATTTCCCCAATCCCATCCTCTCTGGACCCCGGCACCAACAGGAGCTGCACTTCCTTGCTCAGATGAATCTGGTTCATCATCAGAGTTGGAAGTTGGCACTTGTGCCACAGCTGCATCACATTAGCCATGTATTTCAGTAGCAGCAAGAGGCCCTATTCAGGATTGGGGCTCTCTGTGTTACGTGTTGTACAAAGATATAGTACAAATCTAGAGATGGTCCTTGTATCAGAGTTTAATTTTGATTGGGACCAGGGCAACTGAGAACTTCAGACTTTTTTCCTGAAACAGATCAATGTACTGTACCAATGCATGATCCTACAATTTTAAATACAAAAAGAGGGGAAAGCCAGCCACTAGGTAGGTACATACTTTTTGAAGATACTTCAATGCCTGTTCTTTTTTGAACCTTTCAAAATCCAGAATAACAAAGCTCTTTCTGTTTCCTTGCTGCTTCAGCTACCAAGAACATATAAAGTATTTAGAAGAAAAAATTAGAAATATTTTTAATATTATTTCATAGGAAGACTATTGTAAACGTAAAGGAACCTTCCTTACTGATGGTTTTAAAAAAAGTTTGAGTATTTTTTACAAGGATAGAACTTATGTAAGCTGTTGGTTCTCATACTCAGACCATTCTTGTAGTGTTATAGAAAAAAGCCTGATTCTTTTCCATACAGAGTTCTTATTTTATAATGAAACAAGTTAACCAGCCAGTAAACAAAATTTCTTTGAGTGATGGTCCCTGTTGTGTTCCACTGAGGGTTTTATGAATGTGCACAATGCATCCTGAGCTGGGGAATTTGAAAGTAGCATCCATTGGTCTGTGCATGCGCCCTGGATTGCCTCATGGTTTCGTCTGAGGTGATAAAGGATGGGGTGGACTGACTGCGTCTCCAGTTCCGTCTCACCACCTCATGGTTCGGATCAGAACTTTCAGTGTCCTAGTCTGTGACTCACCTTTTAAAAAAAATTGTACCTAGTTTTAGAATTTTGCAATTTATAGTGTTTTTAGCTGTTTTATTATAGTTTTACTGAGTAAGGTAAATAGTTTGGGTGGGTTTTTTTTCCCCCCTGTACCCCCCCACACCCATGCCGAAGACCCCAGGCTTTAAAATCTGTACTTCCTGCTCATGTTCCCTTCTCTGTCAGCGATGAACATCAATGCTGCCTCTACCGCTTGGGAGAAGCCCACATTCCATCCAGGTGCAGTATCTGCCAATCATTCCCCAGCTGTACCTGAGAAGGCCAGGCTCTCCACCTCTGGAACTGTGGTGCAAGATCTGTGTCTTCCTGAACTTCACATTCTATGCAGGCTCCTGAGGATTTACAAGGCTTGTTTCTTATTTTAATGATATTTTTTCTAACACCTTTTTGCTAAACCAGGGGTCGGCAACCTTTCAGAAGGGTGTGCCGAGTCTTCATTTATTCACTCTAATTTAAGGTTTTGCGTGCCAGTAATAATGTTAACGTTTTTAGAAGTTCTCTTTCTAGAAGTCTATAATATATAACGAAACTATTGTTGTATGTAAAGTAAATAAGGTTTTTAAAATGTTTAAGAAGCAGTTTAAGACGGGGGGAAGGAATAGCTCAGTGGTTTGAGCATTGGCCTGCTAAACCAAGGGTTGTGAGTTCAATCCTTGAGGGGGCCGGTTAAGCATTTGGGGCAAAAATCTGTCTGGGGATTGGTCCTGTTTTGAGCAAGGGGTTGGACTAGATGACCTCCTGAGGTCCCTTCCAACCCTAATATACTATGATCAAAATTAAATTAAAATGCAGAGCCCCCCAGACCAGTGGCCAGGACCCACGCAGTGAGTGCCACTGAAAATCAGCTTGCGTGCCGCCTTTGGCACATGTGCCATAGGTTGCCTACCCCTGTGCTAAACCTTGTGGGAGGTAATTTGTAGAAAAACAAATGACTAGAAAATATCCATGTTTCAAGTTCTTTGCTACGTCTGATATTTTAAAAATGGACTCTTCCCACGTGTATGTGGGGCATTCCTTATGATCCTGAAACAGATCACACAACTATGTGATCAGAAGTTACTCCGCCCATCCCAGTGATAAACTGAAAATAAAAAACACCCAGTAATTTAAGATGAGGATTGACATTACATAAATAGAGTGTTTTGACTCCAGCTTTAGTCTCAATAGATTGACTCTTCTGCATAAAAGTGGATAACTAACTCTAGAGCCAAAGGTCTTTAACTGATAATTCTGCATTGCCCTTCCACTCTGCTCTGTGCTATCTGTACAATACTAGGTGAAATCTTTGGTTGACATTCTGTGCTATACTTTGTTTTTCCATAGACTGCTATATTTTCTGCTTTTCCATTTTAGTCACATCATCTCTTATTAGTGCATCACTCGCCACTCCTACAGCTTACTCATGTCTACCAGCCCCACTGTGGTTACTCTGTATCTAGTCAGATTGAGAGGCAGAAGCATACCAACCATTTAATCTTGGGTCGCTTTAGACCATTGACAGATCCTTCTGCTTCCCTCAGCAGCGAGTGGGCAGGTCTAAATCTTCTGTATTTCAAAGTCCAATTATGGTAATTTATTCTTAAGAGGGGCGGATGGCATTACGTTTCTAAATGATCTTTTGGTGTGGGTGTTGCATTTCTGAGAAACCTCCGTGGATATGTTAGGCAGGCTCCCAAATGGCTGCTAAAACACATGAGTAGGTGAAGAGACCTAAGCAGCACCTCAGGAAGAGTTCAGCCTGCAGAAATCCCCTCCATCTGTGTAGCTACTGCTTTAAATCACAAAGTAGGAATGTCAGCCAGGCATACGCTGGAGAGAGATTTGCATTATTTAATGATTTTTTTTCTCATGTGCAGGTTTGGCCCACGTGCATATTTTCTGTTCAACTTGCATTGCTGATGGAATAGCTGGATAGATCTTCAAATGCTCTGCTCTGTGAAATCATAAACACCATCATTTATTTATTTAGTGTTGTTATAGCTCTGGATGAATTCAAGAAAGGATCTAAAGAAGCATGGCTGAGCCCCACATTTGTCTGGTTGTGCTCCCCAATCTACGTGGAGGGGAGAATGGATACATCTATTGCATCTCGGGCAGAGTTGGAGACTTAGAGAAAATTATCAGGTAAGGCACAAGTTTTGTTTTTCAATCCTGCTGTCAAAGCTTTTCAACACTGCATATTGGAAGGGAAGTCTTGTGTGTCACAACCTAAAGAAGCTACGTTACGGGGCATAGGCCTGTGCTTTGGGAGCCAAAGGTTATGAATGCTATTCCCAGTGCTACATATGTGGTTTACATTACAGGATGCCTGAGAATGTGTACGTTATGCAGCACTGGCTCATTAAAGATTACTCTGGGCAACTTCCAGCATAAATTTAGAATACAGGCCAATGATGAGATATGCACCCCACTCAGGCCCTGAATGGGTTAATGTGGACCTGTGAGGCCAGTTGTGTTACCTAGCTGCACCTGAAGGGAGAGCCATGCTTACCTGGGGCATGAAGCCCATCTGGGTAGGAGCAGACTAGTAATTGTAAAGAGAGTAAGCTTGTACCAAGAAGGAGCTGCAGGGAGAGTGTCTGCAGTCCCTCTTTGGCAACAGAGAGGTGGGGAGCAGAAAACCCAGGGGAAGGAGAGGACAAATAAGTTCAGGGATTCTAGCCCTGAAAGAAGTGTCAACCTAGGGAAACTGCAGGGAAGAGAGCCTGAGAAAGTCTGGGTAGGAAGGAGCCCAGGGAGACTGCAGTGGGGAGTGGGACTGCACCAACCTTGGTTGTTGGTTACAAGGTCCCTGGGGTGGAACCCACGGCAGTTGGAGGGCCTGGGTTCTCCTACTTGCCACTGGCAAGGTGGCATAAGTCTGGAAAAAGGGACAAGGACACTAGAAAGCCCCAAGGCAAGGGTCTGAGGAACAGAGGCCGAGAGTTGGGGCCAAAGATCCTCTGGTGAGGACATTGGACTGTTTTTGTGTGGGTGTTCTATTACCACAGAAGAGGTGGATTAAATTGTGACCTGGCTGGTGGCCCAAGTTACTGAAGAGAGACCATCGCAGTGAAGGAGTGACTGTCACCGGGGGCACCTGAGTGAAAGACCGCTTCTATGCCACACCTGGCCATGAGGAGATGCTCCTGCAGTGAGTGAATTCCTTTACAAGGCTATTTAGGATCATGGCAAGGGATCCGAGATCTTCAAACAATGGTGAATGGCACATGAAGAGCTCTTATAGAAGCCCCTTTCCTAAGCCCACGGTATGCTGTCCAAATTTTCCCTCTTCATCTTTGCTTTAAGGATATAATGCATGTCAATTTTTTTAATACTGGTGAGTGTTATACTGCAGCTCCCTTTCCTCATCTGTTAGATCCAATTGAGGATTATCATAGCTTCATGTACTTACCTTTATTAGTGTTGAATCTCTGAGTCTATCAAGTGCAGAATCCTTTGAAATATGAAAGGTCTGAAATACCCTGAAAAACTCCTATTTTGTTGTAACTACAGAGGCATTGAGCAATAGGAAAGCAGACTTCTTAATTAAGAATGCAACATAATTTCTAAAAGATTGGAGAGACATAATTTCTTGAAGCCACATCACTGGGCACTAATAGTGCACAGACCTTTTGTTTGGTCTGTAAGCTTCATTTTGTAGCCAAATAGTGCTTACGCTATTTACAATTCTGTGGATCTCAAGAATATTTTCGAGTTATCAATGGCATAAACATTGGAGTTTTTTACTATATTTCTATGCGAGTCATTTTTCAAGGGTTCTGATTCATAGTTTAGTCTATAAGTTTAAAGCTCTGGTGCTTTGATGGTTTTTAAATATAGACCTAGGCAAACATTGAGAGTGAATTGGCTAGGATTTAAAATCCAAATAGCCTTCTTTACTCTGTATCCCATTGTACCTAAGCACTCAGCCCAATGTTTGTGGATCCAAGAGGCTCAAAATTGGGTTGTCAGCAAAAAGGGTCTTTGAGCTGCTAGCTGTGCTGGTTAGCATTCCAGCATTAGATTTAAACCCAATCAGTTTTAATTTGAACTGATGTCTGTGGTAGCGTACATTAACTAGTAGAGCACGATCAGCAGAAAGACCCTCAGCCTAGAAGCCAGTCGTCTTCACCATTGTCAACTTTTCTTTATCAACTGCCATCAAAGCTGTTCAAACTAGCAGGGGCACTCTATACCCAGGCAAATTGGCTTGCCAAAGAGCCACATACCGTGGGACTCTGAGCAATGAATCTGCTCATTTCCCAAATTCTACAACAGATTCAAGGAGCTGGAAGCTCCTGTCATAAATACCTTGACAATCCTATAGAGAAGGAGCCTGAAATCATGAGTCCTTTATAAAGAAAAATCTTTTAAAACTCAGGCAGTCAAAGTACTCATTGCCCCAGCATGACTTCTGTGGTCTTTGGTACTACAGCCTCCAGCACTGTGCATCAAGGCCTCAGGTTGTCCGGCTTACTCCTTCCCTTCTAACTCAGGGTCCAGGCCTTCGCCCTAGGCCAGAGAAACATTCCCTAGTGGTTGGGAGACTGAGAATCCACACTTCAGGACCATCATATCTACTAGGCATCTAGTCACTTCCCAAAAGCCTGGGATGGGGTGAGGGAGAGTTTGATTGTGCTCTGATAGAAAATCTCCCGCCACTACAACTCCAATCACCTCCATCTTAGAATTTTTCAGGCAGATTTTGAATTTTGGGTTGTATTCTGGCATGCTCAAGGGAGAAACTTCTGCTCTTGAGGTAATATCTCTCAGGACCATGGTCAGCTACTCCACCAGCACCTCAGATCCCTTCACCTGACAAGCTGGAAGCTCTATGGCTAAATCCCAGAGAGCTGGTTTGCTCAGAGCAGGTTCATCAGGTCCTGTTAGGTAGCATGAAGCTCTTCATCAGGGCTACTTACCCCTCTCAAAGTGGAAGCAGTTCTCTCTCTCGGCTTCCCAATGCGGAGTCTTCTCACTGCAGGACATCCTCGAGTACTTACTACATTGAAACAGCAAGGTTTAGCTGTCTCCTATACGTATCCGAAGAAGTGGGTTGTAGCCCACGAAAGCTTATGCTCTAATAATTTGTTAGTCTCTAAGGTGCCACAAGTACTCCTGTTCTTTTTCCTCGATCAAGGTTCGCCTTGCAGCAATATCGGCTTTCCAGCCTCAGCTGGACAACCAGTAAGTTTTTTTTTGTTTGTTTGTTTTTCACTAAGTGTCTATCCGTTTCCTCAAGGGCCTAGAAAGATTATACTTCCAAGTGTAAGAGCCTGTCCCTCCCTGGGACCTAAGTAGGGGGTGTTAAAGGAGTAGGAGTTGGAAAGAGAAGACTTTTTTTTAATTTTATTTATTTATTTATTTTTACAATCTATATTGAATGATTTGTTACAGAAACTAGATTTAATCTAGAACCTCCACAGGCCTTTATATCTGGATGCTGTTAGTTCATTAGCTGTTAGACATATTATTTAGAGGAACACTGAAAAACTATATTCTATAGATCTGTTTCTGTATCTAATTGAGGTTTCTCAGAAGAAGAAGAAGAAATCAACTGAAGAATGTGCAGAAACCAGCTTGTAGAGGGGGGGACAGCTGGGTGGTGGTAGAGGAAATCTGAAAAGTTGGTCATTCTGCCTGGCAAGTACAAACAGCAGAGGGAAACCCATTGATCCAGACTGGTTACTGCTTTGTTTGCAGAAAACGAATTTACAGATAGGAAAATGTCCTTTTTGTTCAAATGTATGGATGGGGCAGGGTTTGACTCTTCACCCTATGGGTGCTTAACTAACCAAACCGTTCTGATATATTCTTACATTAAGGTAATCAACATTCTACTGCAATACTCTTCATCTCTGGTTCAGAGTTTATTCACTGTAGCAGATTATTTTCAGCTCTCGCTATCACCAAAACATTCTTGCTAAGTTGATTGATTGTTTATGCAGACTTGCAATCTAGCACCAGAATTACCTCTGACACAAAAGCTCTCCTTCTCTCTTTCTTTAATTTCTTTTGATATCTGCATAAGGGAGATTGCTGTGTAAGATTTCTGTGCAAATACTTTCTCTTGCTTTTGATTAGAACATGGCTGCATTTGATAGTGTATATTGTGAAGTAAAAGATCTGAATTAATAATTGTTGTTTATATTTCCTTTCCCTCATTTATAACTTCCCAAATCTGCCATTTCTTTGCAATTCTCCTTTAACAGCCTATTCTCAAACAAAGTATTTGTTCAATCCCACAATATCTAGGAGACAGTTAGGATTTTTTTCTCTTCACTGGAATGGACCTTGAATCAAAATCAGCTGTGGTTGCCTGGCAATCAGTAACTGTGAAAAGACCACAGCATGTCAGAAAACCTATAGATGGCTACTCCAGCAGCAGCTGGAAAACTCTACTATATTTCCTTCCTCCACCAGTAACTGTCTATGTATTTTCTTTTCAAACCCTTTGGTAACACATATCAGAAATTAGCATTAGTTCTGTTATAATAAAATAACTTTTCCATAAGGATTTCCATTGACATTAGACCTTTCTTCCTATGTTACATGTTATCAACTCATGCTAAGATCATTTTATTATGTTACCTTGTTTTGCATAATAAAGTCCTGGAAATCTTATTTATCAGTCTAAATACACATCATTGGAGCATCCTGACACCACTTAATGAATTAATAACTAGATCAATAATAAGCTACCTATGTACACAGACAGGAAAAAAAACTACTGCGTAATCTTAGATACAGTATTACCAACCGCAAGCATTCAAACATAATGAGTCAGGCCCCCAAAGAATCATGAGATTTTTAAATCTCAGGATTTTTAAACCAAACAAGAAAAGAAACAGATTTAGGGATTTTTTTCATTCCTGCTTGTTTCTGAGGCTTTATGATGCATGTTCATTCATGTTCTCAAGCTATCCTGTGTAACCATCATGGCTAGAACTTTCTTTTAATGAAAGGAGAGTCTCTCCTCAAACCAAATGCTTCCAGGAGTTGCAGCCTTGAGGAGAACATCAAATATTATGTCCTGTGGCACCTTTAAGACTAACAGATGTATTGGAGCATAAGCTTTCGTGGGTGAATACCCACTTCATCAGACGCATGCAATACATCTGTTAGTCTTAAAGGTGCCACAGGACTCTCTGTTGCTTTTTACAGATCCAGACTAATACGGCTACCCCTCTGATATCAAATATTATGAGACTCTCTTGATAAAAATCACAGGAGTTGGTGACATCGTGGACACAGCAGTATTGCCAGCTTTAAGGGATCAAAAATTGTGAGTCAGACCCCCAAAAATCCTGAGATTGGCCCAAAAAATCATGGCATTTAAAAATATGTATATTGTGGGGTTTTTTTAGGCCGGTCTCTTGATTTTTGAACAATTAGTGTTTTCCGCATGTACTGGATAATATGATTTTGGCTCCTGCTGCAGGAGTACTCCTCCCCCCTCTGCCCGTCTCCTGCCAAGCAATTAATCCTGTACCCCAACCCCTCAGTTCTGTCCCCACCCAGACCCCCCTCAGTTCAGTTGCCCAGCCCTCATCAACTACCACTGCCCTCAGTTCACATGATACCTTACAAGACATACTTTATAAAAACAGTATTACAATGGTGTGTAGGGTGTGAATACAAGGGTATATTCTGTCACACTCGGCCAATCTTAACCATGAGGAACTGGGATTTTCATGGGACATGTAGGGTGCATTGCGGGGCTGACAGCCCAAGTCCCAACTGCCCAAACTGACAGCTCAAGACCTGTCACGCCTGGGCTGACAGCTCGCAAACCCCACGTAATAACCTCACAACCCCCAGTTTGAGAACCCGTGTGTATTAGAGCCTGCTCCTGTATTCCTTGCATGTTCAAACATCCCTGTGATGTGTTCACCCCACATTTGTCCTGAAGGGGTTAATTAAGCTAAGAAAGGGGACAATTAATGAGACAGGCCACAGCTGAGGGGAATCCGGTGGCTTAAGTAATCCCCTGACTGAACAATGAAGGGAGCCTAGCTGAGGAGGAATGAGCTGGGCTGGGTTTATGAAGACAGGAAATTGGAAGCAGAGAAGAGACTGCAGTGAATTAGTCTGCAGTCATTCCCTGGGAGAAGGGAGGCGGGTTTGGGGGGCAGCAGAGCCAAAGTAGCCTACAGTTACTCCCTGGGAGGAGGGAGATTTGGGGCTGGCAAACCCAGGAGGGTTGGGGAGAGCTAGAAGGCTAGGAAAGGCTCAGGGAAAAGGCAGTAAGGTTCAGAATGGAACAGACGTTGGCTGCTGCTAAGAGGGTCCTTGAACTGGAACTTGGAGAAGAGGGTAGGCCTGGGTTCCCCTACCAGGCACTGGGGAAGTGGCACCCGGCTGGGCAGTGAATGGGAAGTCTGCCTGAGCCTGTTTGTAAGAAGGGACTTTGATACCTCAGAAGGGGAGTATATATGTGACTTGGCTGGAGGGCTAAACCATGAACACAGAGCATCTTGCCTTGCTGAGAGCCAGGAAGAAAAGTAAACTGCAGCAAGAGGCGGAAAGGTGGCGTCAGACCTGGATCAGCTAATCCACAGAGCAACCAGGAAGAGGCGCACTAGAGGTGAGCAGACCCCATGATAATCCCACAGATGCGTGGCACTACCGTGTATGTTAATTGTACACACGCATGCTTCATGGATGATGAAAAGCCCATAGTGAAGGTATAATAATAGTGTGGAAAGCAAAAGGCATAGAACCACCAGACAATAAAAATCCTGAAATACTTCTAAACTTGACACACAATGTCAAGACAAACACCCCTTACTGTTACTGTAGACTGTACCTGAAAAAAATGCAACTTCTGAACTAAAAGATGGTCTAAGTGATGACAAAGAAATTGTAGCTGGGCTGTATATCTGTTACTGGTTCAGACTGGTCTCTAAATTTGCAGAAAAATCTTTTGAGGTTTATCTGTAGGTGGGAGATAAATACCCCTGTTTAAAAATAATAAATAATCTCTGAAACTCTTGAGTTTTGAGCCATGTTGATGAGTCATCCATCAACCACAGAGCAAACTTCTTGGACAGTATATTGAAATATAGAGGTTGAACATGGAAGCTGAAGAGTTAGGAGAAAAGGGAAGGAACTCAGTTTTTTCCAGTTACTAATGAAAAAGTGATGATCTGCTTATCTTATGCACTGATAGTTTGTTTTAAAAAAAAAAAAAACTTAGTACAATGATAGCATTTAAAAATTATTTCTGTTGAGTAAAAGAAGTAATGTTTTACATTACAATGGCAATTTGAGGGTTATTTTTGAAGTAGAAAACAATAGAAAATAATTCTTGAAATAACACTAGTCTCATAGCTTTTCCTGCATTATTAATTTCTCATTATCAGCACTTAGAAGTAAAATTTCTCTGTGCAAAAACAATGTTACCCATGTTCTCCACACTAATTAGAATATTTGTATCTTTAAAGACTCTATACAATGTTACTTATTGAAGAAAAATTATCACCATCTATTTTGGAGAGCAGTCGTGGTCACTAGAAGGATTATTAATTAGGATAGAGTGTTCCAGTTTAATTGTATGGTCCCATTATTAGAAAGCGAGTCACCTTTCATTTTTTGTCCATTGATTGATATTTTCATTGATTGCTTCCCCTCTCCCCCCACTTCAAGTCTTCATGGAAAATCACATTGTTCACACCCATGTTCTAGCTGGCCGTTGGGCTGTGCTTCAACTCCCAGAGAATATGCAGTTTAGACCTCATCACGGGCTGGCTGGAAAACAATAATTCAGTTTTGCAAAAAATCTTGGGGCTTTGACAATTGTTTCCAATCAAAAGTGGAACAAACCTAAGACCCTTTCAATTTTGGGAGAGTGAGATGGAGGAGAGAAACCCCCACCGCACAATAACCAGTAGCACATTGGTGAGGGCACTCACCTGGGCTGGGGGGAGACAGGTTGAAATCCCTGCTCCGAATCAGGCAGGGCCCCCCTTTAAAACTTCTCCATCAGTTTAGTCTAAACTTTCATCTGGAAGTTCTCACTGGTTTTGACCAGAAATTCCATCCTAGACCTGAGAAAGAGACTACCAGCCCCGAATAAACAATAGCTCAGTAATTAAGGCACTCACCTGGGCTGTTCCAGTACCTGCTCCAAATCAGGGAGAGTGCAGGGACTTGAAAACACCCCCCCACATACACACCTGCCCACACACATTTCCATTCTGCACCTCAGAAAGTTTAGTTGAAATCAATGCTTCTGTGAAAAGTTTTGGTTTCTATGAATACGTTTTTCCAACAAAAACATTTTGCCAAAGTGCATGACTAGCTCTACATCTTTAAACAGCTGTTAATGAACTGGAAGTATCTATGCCTTGGTCTTACTTCCAGCAAGACAGTTCCACCCACAGTTTCTCCTCCTCCTTATGCCTTGTCTAAATAGGAAAGTTCTACCAGTTACACCAACATAGTTACATCCGCATAACCCCTCACAGATACTCTTATTCCAATATAAGAATCACTTTTTTCAGTTTTGCTCAGCCCCTTTCTTGCACAACATAAGATAAAACCAAATAAAGACACTTTTATATTGGAAGAAGAGTGTCTATGGGTGAGGGTGGTGATCATATTGGTAAAACTATATCACTTTAAATTCACACCTTAGCAAAGGTGTTTATATATATAAACTATGTAGACAGGGCCTGTGAATCACCTCCTCTGGAATTGCTTTGCACACACAAGATACACCGAAGAGCCAACAACACCTTTCTTATCAGCTCAGTGCCTGTCACTGTAATTTCAGAGACACCTAGCCCCTTTTATTTCTCTCTAAGAACTATGGGTGAAATTCTGGCTCTGTTGAAGTCAATAGGAGTTTTGCCATTGATGTCTATGCAGCCATGATTTCATCCTTTTTTTTTTTTCTTTTTTCTGGCGTTATAATTTTTCAATCTCTGTTTTTCAGTGCTTTGAACACTTGTAATTTATTGATAAATACAACTTAATGGACAGTAGGAGGAATAATCTGAAGTACTCATACACATTGGTGGGTTCTACATGAACCATAACCATTCAGGAAAGAAGACTGAGGTGTCATATGGACTGTTCAGTGAAAACTCAGTAAGCAGCAGCAGTCTAAAAGCAAATAAAATGTCAGAAGCAATACCAGAGTCAGGAAATGAAATAATCAGAAGCATAGGATGATGTCCATATGAAGAGAGGAGGTAAAGATTGTGCTTCAGTAATATCTAGTGATACTACGTTCCACAGGTTAATTATGTATTGTATACATTATTTTTTATCAGTATTAAATTCTATGCCCTTATTTTTATGTGCCCTTGCTCTTTTATTATAGAGGAGGGTAAATAGAAGAGGCTGATCTACCTCATTCATAGTATTAATCTTTTTGTATATCTCTATCCCATTCCCTCTTATTCTTGGTTGTTGAGATTTTTAAAACAGTGCAGGAGATTTTGCCACACCTCTTCCATGTACAGCTGAATCTCTTCCCTGGCTTTGAAATTAAAATATACTTGGGCCTCCAGCATCTCTTTTTGCCCACATCACAAAATCACTTCATTTGGCCTCTTTCTGGCAGTATCAAAAAAAGACCAAGGACTGAATGGAGACTGAACAATCCTCTTCTCTTTGGAAGTGGTCTTTTCATGTCAGGTTTGGGGTACTTCAGTGTGTTTGACGATGGACATGGCATAGAGGCTATAGAGTCCCTGCCTCAACAGAGGTTGGAGGATAGGTGCAAGCCTACACCTTGTTGTATCTATTATTATCTTTTGGGATTTATTTAAAACCAAGAAGTCTAAATGAATCTCTAAGAAGCCAGAACCTTTCATGAGCACTATAAATTCACATTCAAGGCCGGACTCCTAGCTGATATAAAATCAGTGTCATTCTGTTCATTTGATCTTTGTAATGGAGCTATGTTAAGGTATACCAGCTGAAGATCTGGTCCACTTTTTAAAAAAATGATTTAAAATAAACTAATCAAAGCTTGGTAAGTTCACATTATCTAGTAAGGAGAGATTTCACCAAGAGTTTTCTGCAATATGCTAATTAGATCTAGGTTTCTGCAGCTCATCTGACTCATGATTAAATAAAGGTATTTTCCACTGGAAAAAATGTAGACAACCACTTTGTTTCTTTCTGATTATTCTACATAGCTGTGAAAAAGCCAGTGTTTTGTTTTAGTTTCTATATGTTTCTGGCTGCTACCTCAACGAAGCTTTTAGAAGTGTAAATCAAAAACTGTTTGCAGTATAATTTTGTCATTCTGTGTGAAAATAAAGAAATCTGTTTTGTTCTCTCTGTTGCTTAAATCCACAACTTCTTTCATTTTATAATAAATTTAGCCTCAGTGTTAGGGAGCCAAATGGAAGGTTAATTTTTCTCTTCTCATTTCTTCCTCCTGTCTCTGTGTCAATTATTCTCTTGTTTAATATGGGCTTGCTTTAAGGAAACTAAAAAATATCCTTTCATAGGCCCTCATAAGAGTTTTTAGACAGGGAAGGACTAGTTCTTCAGCATTTAGAATTGCTGACAAATGTTCAGATTGCAGAAGAAAATGTTACATTTTAATACAGTCAAAACAGCTTTAGCGTAGTCAATTACTGTAAGAAAGGGATGACATACTATTTAAAACTCTCTCTATAGAAGAATACTAATTTGTGATCACTTTGGATCAAATTATGTAGTCCTTACTCAGGCAAAAATCACATATATGTTTAAAAATAGAAGGGATTATGCAATTAGACAGGCAGCCTCTCTCAAGGTACAGCCCATGAAAGAGCAAAGAACCAGTTCTTGTTTTACCTTTTAGCCTGCCCATGACAAAGAATGTTAAGCATGAGTAGGAGGGAAGATAGGGAGAGTTTCTGGTTCTTAAGTCCAAGAAAGTCAAACACAGCATCCCAGTCAAGGCCACGGTTACAGAACAAAATTTTAAGATCCAAACGTGACCCACATGCTCAACACTCTCATCCACTTTATGGTGTGAAAACTGATTATTTCTAATCAACACTATAAATGTGTCATTTTGTCTTGCTGTAATAATCATTAGTGCACCTTTGCAGCCTCGAATGGATCCATCATGCCAATAAGGGACAGCAGGGGCACGTGTCCCATCTGCCACTCCATGATATTAGGTGCACTACAAACAAAGAGCCGGGTAGGGCACATCTTTCCTAGCATGCTCTGCTGTGAGGCTGCATGACTTCAGATGAACAGGATGTCTTGAAAATGCATTGTGCATTTAAGAGCACATTATTGTACTTATTAAATAATAACCACCCCACATGCAAAATATTTCAACGCACAATGCATTTTCAAATCACCTCTTTGGCTTTGAAAAAATATTCTGAGAAGTTGCAGCCCCGTTCCTGCTGTGCCAACAAAGTGCTGCAACAGAGCAGTTTGCAATCTAGGAACATTGCCCATGTTTATTTGCACAGCAGTATTTTTCAAAATCCTGGTATAGATCTGTTTGTAGAGCAATCAGAATAATCTAGGGAAGTGCTTTAAATAAAATCTGCATACAAAAAAGTCTGCAAATAAAATAATGTGGAAGTGGACTTGCTGGGACCAAGTTCTCCTCTCAGATAAGCACTGATTACTTTTACTGAAGTCAGTACCTGAGCTGTACCTGTTCTGAAGGCAAATTGAACCCACAGTGATTTAGCAGTAGGAGAGGTTTCCTTTTATCTGTCTCACACAGTTTTGATGATTAATATATTTTGCCATTTCAGCTTTTTAAATTATGGACCTTTGTCTCTTTCATGTTTTAATCTTTGGTGTTCGGCATTCCAGCAGTTTAAATTTGAACAGAAATGTCTGTAAAACTGAGAGACTTTTTGTATTTTTTTTTCCATTCTGGTTTTTTTGAATGACATAATTTGCATTTGGAATAAAACAGCATCACAAGAAACCTAGTCTGAATTTTAAAAAGTAAAACTTGCTGGTGTTTGCTATATTTAAATTTTATTTTATTAGTGTATTATATTAATCAATTTCAAAAAGCATTTTTAAAGGAATTCTGATTTTTAAAATCATTAGTTACAGTTGCTTTTAATGAACTCTGGAAACATGAACTTTAAATTTCTTTATCTCTTCCATATGCACACTGATTTAATTATTGTAAAGTTGTGGGACTTTCTTAATTTTTAAGATACTTGGTTAGAGAAACAAACCTTGCCAATAATAACTTTGTTCACAGATGCAAATTAAAAACACAGATGCAAATTATATCCAAAATATGGCCCATGTAATTTCAGATGTGTTCTGGTGACTAAGGGCCTGGTTTTTAAAATAAACACCTAGGGCCAACAACTGCACTTTGCACACTCAAATGCACAGTTATGCATCTATATGACTCTTTGGGCGTGGAATGCTTTTCCTACGCAAACTGAAGGCTAGATTCTGCCACCCAGATTCATGTGGGATAGTCCCTTATACTGAGTTCAATGGACTACTGTTACCTGTCAGCTCTGTGTTCTTGGGGAACCAGGGCACAGTATCCAGCATGTCTGACTCACGTACCGGCAGGGCCGCCGATGGGGTGGGGGAGGGGAAGGGGCAGCAACGTTAAAGCGCTGCCCCTTCCCCATCAGAGAGTCCAGCGGAGGGTAATGAGGGGGCGCAAAGGGGGCAGGGAAGTTAAAATGCTGCCACGGCAGCACTTTAAGTAGGGTGCTTTAACGTTGTTGCCGCTTTTGCCCCCTTGGCCACCGACAGGAGGGGAGCAAAAGGAGCAGATGCCCCGGGGTCCAGTGATTTAAAAGGGTCCGGGGCTCTGGCTGCTGCTACCGAGGCAGCGGCTGGAGCCCTGGGCAGAGCAGGCCAGGGGGCGTGGAAGGGCTGGCTGGGGATTGCTCACCCCCAACCCCACCCCTTCCGCCCAAGGACCCCTCCTTCTGGGGGCCAGAGCCGGCTCCTGTACCGGTAAGTCTTTGGAGTTACTTTCTGTGTGTGTGTGTGTGTGTGTGTGTGTGTGCGCGCATCTGATTTTGGGTTTGGGGGAACCCAGCCCTGGGCAACCGAAATCCTGCAGGATAGCTCCATTAGAAGGGAACTTGCACAAGGGAGAAGTAGAGCTCTGTATGAAAACACAAGTGACACAAGCAGTACATTGATAAAATTACAGACCTCCCCCCCAAGACGAGTAACCCTAATAAATGAGTGTACCCCAAAGTAATGGGCAAATCTGGTAACACTACTCATCGCATGATGAGATAACTGGCTCTGTGAATATGGGGAAAGCAGTGGATAGGATATATCTTGACTTTAGCAAAGCTTTTGATACAGTCTACTACAGCACTCTTGCCAGCAAGTTAAAGAAGTATGGATTGGATGAATTAACTATAAGGGGGATAGAAAGCTGGCTAGATTGTTGGGCTCAACGGGTAGTGATCAATGGCTCGATGTCTAGTTGGCAGCCAGTATCAAGCGGAGTGCCCCAGGGGTCGGTCCTGGGGCCGGTTTTGTTCAACATCTTTATTAATGATCTGGATGATGGGATTAATTGCACCCTCAGCAAGTTCGTAGATGACACTAAGCTGAGGGGAGAAGTAGATACACTGGAGGGTAGGGATAGGGTCCACAGTGACTTAGACAAATTGGAGGATTGGGCCAAAAGAAATCTGACAAGGTTCAACAAGGATAAGTGCACAGTCCTGCACTTAGGAAGGAAGAATCCCATGCACCGCTACAGGCTGGGGACCGACTGGCTAAGCAGCAATTCTGCAGAAAAGGACCTGGGGATTACAATGGATGAGAAGCTGAATATGAGTCAGCAGTGTGCCAAGAAGGCCAACAGCATATTGGTCTTTATTAGTAGCAGCATTGCCAGCAGATTGAGGGAAGTGATTATTCCCCTCTATTTGGCACTGGTGAGGCCACAACTGGAGTATTGCATCGTTTTGGTCCCCCCATTACAGAAGGGATGTGGGCAAATGGGAGAGAGTCCAGTGGAGGGCAATGAAAATTATTAGGGGGCTAGGGCACATGATTTACAAGGAGAGGCTGAGGGAACTGGGGTTATTTAGTCTGAAGAAGAGAAGAGTGAGGGGGCATTTGATAGCAGCCTTCAACTACCTGGTTCCAAAGAGGATGGAGCTCGGCTGTTCTCGGTGGCAGATGACAGAACAAGAAGCAATGGTCTCAAGTTGCAGTTGGGGAGGTTTAGGTTGGATATTAGGAAACACTATTTCACTAGGAGGGGGGTGAAGCACTGGAATGGGTTATTTAGGGAGATGGTGGAATCTCCATCCTTCAAGGCTTTTAAGGCCAGGCTTGACAAAGCCCTGGCTGGGATGATTTAGTTGGTTTTGGTCCTGCTTTGAGCAGGGGATTGGACTAGAAGATCGCCTGAGGTCTCTTCCAACCCTAATCTTCTATGAGGTGCCAACCACTAAAATTGGCAGAATGTTGCCGTTTGAAAATCAAGCCCTAAATGTACGTCAAGTATAGTGACCTTTGCCTGGAAGATAAGTTGGCAACAATAAACAAGCAGAAAAAAAGCATGAGGGGACAATCTCAGAGTAACATCTACAATGAAATGGCTTTTGCATATTAATTAACATGACTCCATGTCTAGCATTTCCCCTTTTATATTTGTCAGATCTGTCTGGCTAGCACACTTTATTATGGAAACTAGTAGCAGCCACACTCAACAGTTACATCTATATAGTTTTTGTTTATAGAATGGTTTAGTACCAATGATAGAACTATCCAAAGACAACACTATATTGATTGCATTGGCAAGTACAGGGCATTTAGATCTTAGTTTACGATGGCATATAAAGGCAGTATATATATATATATATATATGTATATATGGCACTGAATAGTCTGTCCACTCTCAAGTGCCTCAGAATTTTGTTAAAGTGGTAAATGAAGTCCATCTGTTCTGAAATGAGGCCACTTATGATCTCAGCACAGCAGTATACTTTCCATTTCCTGCATTTCTTTAATCTTGTAATCTAATCCAAGTTTCAATAAAAGGAAGGAGTTCTTTTTAACAACTTCTTCACTGAGAGATTTTATTTTTCCCTTGCAGTGACCAGGAGACTATAAAATGGATATTTTTCATTGTTATTGAATAATACTGTGCACTTATATAGCTCCTTCTGTCTGATGGTTTTAATCTTTTTTCTAATGCTTTTTAGACGTGATGTATGGAAATTATAATTAATCTCATTTTAACAATGGGGAAGCAAGATACAGCAAGGTTAAGTGACTTACCCCAGCTTGCAAATGAAAACTGTAGCAGAGCTGGGAATATAACCAAGCTTATTGATGCCACAAGATCACTCTTTTTCCTCTATATCCTTTTTAATATTCCCCTAAATAGGTAAAAGTGGATCATAATTTCTTTCCAAGACTAATTTAATTCCAGAAATATTTTAATCATTGGGCAGCCTCAGAAAATCCATGACTTTATTTGCCCACCAACTCTTCAATGAGACTCAGAGAATTCAGCCAAAATGTTGTGTGTGTGGTATGTGAGTTCTGTATTAACAGATTCATTCTTTTGATGATAAGCTCAGATACATGATACTGGCCTACAGTACTTTTATCTGCTGGCTAACATCAAGTGTACTCTTCAAGAATGCACTATTGAGTAGCCCAATTTCTGCAGCTTGGGAGGCATAAACAGCAAAGATACCTTATTATGCACTAAAAGTACAATGTTACCTTACTAAGATGGTTTAACAAGTCCCACTGTCTTTTGTGGTTTTCTTCTCTCTGGTGGGAGGGCCGGGGGGGGGGGGGTTGTCTATAGCATTTCTGCTGCCTTAGGCAAACTCGCGAATATCCACTTTTCACAGTCTGAGAGCAATCACTCCTGGCTAGTAAACATTTTGCGATAGCTAATATTTTGCTACTCTGTATGCCCCCAAGGGTCTGATCCAATGCCCAGTGAAATCAGTGGAAAGACTCCCATTATGACAGAGCCAGCCTTGGTCTGAGTCAGTTACCAGATGTCCAAAGTCTATCTAATTAGAGCTGCAAAATCCACTGGAGCACCAAACTAATGCCCACTGACTGGACACTTGCAAAAGAACCTTGTGAGTGAAC
Source organism: Terrapene triunguis (assembly GCF_002925995.2). Lineage (NCBI taxonomy): Eukaryota > Metazoa > Chordata > Testudines > Emydidae > Terrapene > Terrapene triunguis. The sequence continues at coordinate 30,457,765 of NW_020664481.1, read as the reverse complement.
AAGCACTCCTTTGGCTACTAGAATAGAAAAGCAGGCTCTGATTACATCACAGCCTATCCCGATGACATCATTCTTATCTCTCAGAGAGATCCCAGAGGATAGGTTTAGGTAAATTGCTGTTCCACATGGATGGCTCTCATCAGGAGAGTCTCATGAAGGGTTCCACCTTTCACCCCTGCTCTTCCAAGTTTATATATGGAGCTACTAGAATGGTGAGGGAGGAGGCCTGGTTTAAAGTGCTTTCAGTATACTGATGATACTCTGCTCTATTTCTTCATTTTGTCTGATTCAGAGAGTTCATTTGAACACCTTTCTCAAGTGTCTGGAGGAAACTGAGGACTGGCAAGAGCACACTGGCTGAGGCTCAGTCCAAAGACTGAGGTGATGGTAGATTAAGAGAAGCAAATAGGGGACATGGCAAAGATTGTCACTCCCTCTTAGCAAGAATGTCTGTCCACAATTATTCAGTTGAGTTTGCATTTTAGGCACCTAGTTTGTCTAACAGCAGATTGGAGCCTATAGCACAGCAGTAGTTACTAAAGCTGCTTTTTCCCTTCTGCATCTAGTCAGGGTGTTGCAACCCTTTCTCTCAACCGCTGACCTCACTTACAGCCATTCATGCTCTGTCACTTCAAGTTTAGGTTGTTACAATGTAGTCTAGAGGGCTACTCCTTAAATCAATTGAAAGCTGTTGCAGAATGTGGCAGTCACTGATAGGAGGTATATATTACAGAGCACATGATGTCAGCGCATCAATTGTCTGCACTGGCTGCCTGTCGGTTTCCAGGGAGGTGGCCCATTGATTTCAATGGGCTTTGGATCAGGCCCTATACTGGAGATTAACAACTCAGTGTAACTATTATTTTATTATTAGTAAAGCACAGGCAACACGATTGGCCCTATGCAAGACAAAATGAAAAGAGTCCCTATAAATCAATATTGTTTCAAAAAAAAAATGGGAAAAAAAATTCATTTCAGAAATAAAAAGCCCAATTTAGAAAGGTTTATTTCTGTGATCCTTCAAAAGTAAGGAAGCATTGCATTGCACAAGGGTAGGGTGACCAGATAGCAAGTATGAAAAATCTGGACACTTTTTTTTTTTTTTGGGTGGGTTATAGTTGCCTCTCTGAGACAAAGCCCCTAATATCAGGATATCTGGTCACCCCGCACAAGGGCCCCAGAGGCTAACATGAGCAGTAACCTACCTGTCACTTTTGCAAGCCCAATACCCCCAGACTATACAGAGGAAGGTGGTACATGAGTCACATTTGTTATTTTGCGACCACGTGGCACTTCATGGTGCCGTCCCCTTTTTTATTTTCACTGTAAAATACATACCTTTCCTTTGAGGAATCTTCCCTGGACTGCTATGATGTCTAGGTGCAGGGCATTTGTTAATTTAAAAGAAATCCAGAAACATTTACAGCTTGTGGAGCAACACTAAATTGGTATGGAATCAAATTAATATGTCCTTTTTCGGGGTTCTGCTCCCATACAGACTCACTGTGCGGGACTTGAGCAAATCTCTAAGGCATTTTCACTCCTCTCTAACGTTAATTATTCTACTTGAGCCTATTTCAGAGACGCTGTGTATCTTCCTCCAGCTGAAATCAATGGGAGCCGTGGGTGCTTAGCACTGCTGAAAAAGTAAGAGCCATGGAGTCTGGGCACGCACAATCAGTGTCCAGTTATGAAAACATTGGCTGTAAAGTCTCTGTGTTTTCAGGGTGTGATCCTGTATTCAGTGGGAGTGAATGTGCCCAGCCCTGGACAGGATTAGTCCTTTGTTTTCCCAGCTGTAAAAGGGGGGAACAAAATATTCAATGTTTTCACAAGGGTGTCATCTAATTTATTGGTAAAATGCCTTGAGACCCTTAGCTGGATATCACTAGAAAGGGGCCGTGTTTTACTGTTTCCATCTCTAATTTCTGTGACTCTGGGCATGTTTCCTGAGCCAGCTGACTTCTGTAATAACAAAGCAGTTTTTGAGAAGCCCAAGTTGATGAAATTATATATCTTATCAGCCCCAGTAGAAGAGTCTGTAGAAACAGGAGAGGGAGAGCAGGTTGCAAAGGTCAGTAGATAAAGGAGCCTGTGTTTAATACACTCCAGCCCTGGGGGGCAGCAGGAGAACAGAGTGGAGGGGAGGCAGCACAAAACAGCATTCAGGCACTTCTAGTTTTATGTGTTTTTAGAAGTGCAGCAAATTAAAACAGAAAACAAAGCGTTTGGACGCATAAGGAATGGGATAGTAAATAATGCTGAAATATAATACCCCATATAAATCCAGGGAACACAGTGCTCAGTTCTGGTAACCCTATGTCAAAAAGGACCTAGCAGAACGGGGGGGGGGAATTCAAATACGAGCAACAAAAGCGATTAGAAGCCTGGAAAAACAACATATGAAAAGGCCTTGGATTGTTTAATTCAGAAGGCAGCTATTTTTTTTTTAAAGACAGGAAATATTTATTTTTCCCAACATGGAAACAGAAAAAGAGACAATGACCCCTCTGATGGGGAGACAAGTATCAGTGTAGAATTGCTGTTCAGTTTTCATCCGTTCAGAGGAAAGTGCTCTAGCTTACACAAATGCCATTAGAAGGCAGCTAATAAAAGGAAGATATGATAAAGGTATACAGAAAAGGGAATGGCATGGAGGTGATGAATTGGGTGTCCTGTTCGCTCCATACCACATGAATAAGGTCATTTAAAAGCAGCACATTTAAAAGGGAGCCGCAGAAGAAATAGTTCTTTTACACAATGCACAGCTAGCCTGTGGAATGCCTAGCAACACGGCATCACTGAGACCAAGAATGTAGCAGGCTTCAACGCTAGGCCACTGCCATGGATAACAAGGCAATCCGGGGGGCGGGGGAGAGACAGGCAGGGCACAGCCAGAGCGAGTGCCTGTTTTGGAAGAGAGAGAAATCTCTACCCATAAACCAACTTCTAACCCAGACTGTTGGGACGGCACGTCCCTTGCGGGCAGGCCATTTGTGAATGTCAGGCTTCTGGCGCTCTTGTGATTGCACTTGCTGAAGCCTCGGGTGCTGGCCCGGGGGCACTGGACAGGCTGGCTCTGGGATCTGATCCAGGGTGCTGCCGAGTCCCAGGTTGCCATGAGCAATGCCTCGAAAAAGAGGCCGCTCCAGGGTCTTCAATCTCTCCTCTCAGCAGCTCCCAGCCAGCTCCTGGGGCTTTTGCCGTTACCCGCACCCCTGCTGGCGCCACCTGTTCCTCTCGCTCCTCCAGCCCCCCGGGCAGGTTCCCAGGGGTCCTGCGCCCCCCTCGCCCACCCAGGGACTCCTGCTGCTCTTCGCACGGCACCGGGCGCCCGCCTCCCCCGTGCCCCGCCCCGCCCCCCCCCCCCCCCCCCCCCGGGAGCAGCGAGCCCCCTTGCCCAGCCCGGCCCGGGACCGCCCCCGGGAGCAGCGAGCCCCCTCGCCCAGCCCGGCCCAGGGCCGCCCCGCGCCTCGCTCACCTGGCTGGAGGCGGCGCCGCTAGGGGGCAGGGAGCTCGCGGCGCCTTTCCGCCCCGGGGAGCCGCGGCTCACCCAGGAGACTCCCCGGAGCGAGACGGGAGGCGCGACCCGCCGCAGGTGAGTGGCCGGCGGGAAGGGGTTCCCGGGTCCCCAGCCGCGCTGCTGCCCGGCCCCGGGGCTCCGCGCGGGCCGCCTGGGCAGACGCGGGCTCGCCGGGCGGCAGCGCCCCGCCGCTTTCGTGGGCGCGGGCAGGAGAGCGAAGGGCAGGCTCCGGAGCAGCCCGCCACACTCGCTTCCTCCCTCAAGCGCCTGGCTCCGCTCAGCCCGGGGCAGCCGGCCCCTGCCCCGCTCCCCCGGGGGACCTGCCCTTTCACAGCGCCCCGCTGAGCCCCGCAAGCCGGCCCCTGCCCCGCTCCCCCGGCGGACCTGCCCTTTCACAGCGCCCCGCTGAGCCCCGCAAGCCGGCCCCTGCCCCGCTCCCCCGGGGGGACCTGCCCTTTC
>NW_020664481.1:30432841-30453773 GCF_002925995.2 Terrapene triunguis | reverse complement strand
CCCCGCTCCCCCGGGGGGACCTGCCCTTTCACAGCGCCCCGCTGAGCCCCGCAAGCCGGCCCCTGCCCCGCTCCCCTGGCCAGTGAGCTCCCCCGGGGGACCTGCCCTTTCTCAGCGCCCCGCTGAGCCCCGCTGCTGGTCCCGCAAACCGGCCCTGCCCCGCTCCCCTGGCGCACCTTGGGGCGTGAGCTGCTCCGGGGAGGGGACGGGACCGGACCGGACCCTGCCCTTTCACAACGCCCCGCTGCTGGTCCCGCAAACCGGCTCCTGGCCACTGATCCCTAGGTTGGGCCAGCCCATGGAAAGGGGGTTGTCGGGCTGGAGCCGCTGAAAGGGAAGGCGAAAGGGTCTTTTTTTAACATTTGCCAGAGCTAACCGGTGCTCTGATCTGTTCAGTGTGGAGCTGTGTGTTTCCTCTGCTCTACCGGCCCTCCTCCCCCTGTCATATTTTCTATTAAACTCATCCTGGGGAATAGAAGTTAATTTTGGGTCATAGGGCCAGTTGCTAGTTGGACTGAAAGTCAGCTTCTCTCTAAAGCAAGTTCAATTTGAGACAGCTGTGTGTGTATTTGTCTAGTGTCTTCCATTATCCTGTTCCCCAAATGTTAAAGACAAGTCTTCCAGTTCTAGGCCCTGGTTCTCCAAACGCACCCAGGCCTAATTTTACTATGCTGAGTAGTCCCTCAATGGGAGTAAAGTTAAGCAAGTGTGTAAGTGTTTGTAGCATCAAGGCCCTAGAAATAAGACTTTTAGCTGACCTATGTCAGAATCCCTTTGAATTTCATACAGTTTAAAGCTCTAAAAGTGGTAATGACCAACATGTAAAATATTTTAAAACAACTTATAGCTTTACAGTAACCCAGGCATACATGGAAGTTAGTGAGTCAAGCTGTCTCACTGTATGACAAATACCAGACAAACTGCACCCAAGGAAGCTGAATAGAGATGATGTAAGACTTGCCAGAACCTGTTTCTGAAGTTGATGCACTTGATGTTAGCAAATTATAGTAAAATCAATTGTGACAAAAATATGTGGCGAAGTATGATTGAGAACAGAAAAATGGAGTGATCCAGATCATACGTTCCAATATGCATGCAAAACTCCCATTGAAGTCAGTGGGAGTTTTGTGTGTGTACTGGAGAGCAGAAGTTGTCCTGTGTGTTTAAGTATTAAGGGTAGAAATTCTCAATCCATAATCAGTGATTGATGGGCCTTTCTCTGTAGAAGAGGACAGCAGCAGACAAACAATATTATCAGCATCCGAGAGTGGAAGTTATGGTTTAGCTGGTAAATCTTACTTGGGTCAGGAAGTTCTAATAAAACACTGAAGATATAGAACCTTTTGGTCCTGATCAATGTGTGTTTGTTAACTGAATGGAGATATTCTACAAACTACTTTCTGCAAAGACTTACACATGTGCTTAACTTGATTGTATTGTGAGTAGTCCTATTGAAACTGCTTGCAGTGTGTGAAGCTAAACAGCTGTGTAAATCTTTGCAGGATCAGGGCCTTAGTTAATGATGACTCATTTAAGGTATAAATGACTTTCCATTAAAAGTAGTCTTCTTGAAAGGAGATACCACTAATTACATTTTACAAGCTATAGCAATCAAAAAGCCTACATGCTTCTGATAATAAAAATGCCTTGCTTTTGTAGATGTGAGGAGATCTGGTAAACTCAGGGGTTGATGATTGTTCCTTGTTTACACAGGCCAGATGATTGAAAACATAACTTACTGGCCTTGTCTTTTGCACCGCAGAACAGCATAAAGTCAGGAAGTTGTCTTAACAGTACTGGAGTGTTTTGGATGCCTTTTTCTAATATTTCTTCATAATGTGGCCTGACACATCACTGAAAGGGGTATTAGGAAATCAGAGCGAAAACTTGCAAACATTTCTAAAGAGATTGGTCAATGATTGGTAGGCCAAAAGAATCATATATCTGTGATTCACTTCTAATTTCAGTGGGAAGGTTTTACACTATGGAGACTTATATGACAACTTCAGCTTAATAACAGGATAAAAACATTCCAAAAGGTTACCATGGCAATCAAACTCTATTATTGGTACTTTTTATTTGTTTGAAATAAATCAAGTACAACATTTTGTAATGTCATATCGTTAACACTGAAGACAGGGATCTCTCCAAAATCTATCGAGCCTAATGCTTATTTCATAAGTAAGTCTCTCTACAACTCTATGGTCTTTGGAAGTAATTTAGAATCTACTGAAGAAACCAGGACTTGGTCAACAGGAGTGCTGACCATTGGAAAATACACTTGAAAGCAGTTTTGAACTGTTTTAATGTAAATACTAACTACAGTATTTGAATTTGGCTCAGTAAGGAAGAATCTGCTGTTTTGTAGTCAGATGTAAATACTAAAAACATTTAGACAGTGTTTTGTGATTATGATTCGTTACAGGAAAAAAGTGTCCTGTCTTGTAACAGGGACGCTGGAAGATGACCAAGCATTTTGAAGATCATTGATTAGAAAGAGAAATAACCAAAGTCTTATTGTGTATACACACACAGACTAGCAGTCTTAATACCCTGTTCTGTATTTCAAAATACTGAAGTCAACTCTAAAGAGGGTATATGCACTTAAGGCCAGCACCAAAATACAAATTTAGAAGACCTACAGCTATTATAATAAAATATCTTTTGAAGATAGGTAGACACTGACACTACTGTAATATTCTTATTTATGTTTTAATAACGTAAGTACTGAGAAAGAGAAAAGAAACTTTCTAAAAGGCTTTAATTATGTCCGAAATCAAAATGCCTTTTATTTAAGGCATCCTAGTTTAAGAGTATTGGCTTATGAACTTTTTATTTGCACTTTCCATCTCCTTTAATCAAAAGATTAGATTGGTATTATGTCTGCTGTTAAAACCCATGATGGATTACACTTTGTGTGTGTGGTGACACAAGTGCTTAGGTTTTGAAGTTATTTACTTTGCAGTGGTTGCCATTAAAGTCAACAGGGGCCAACAATCACCATGTGTGATACTGCAATTTTCCATTGTACTCAGAATAGAAAATAATAGTGATGTCCAGAATGCGACTGTCTGGTTATAGTAAGTTAAAGTTGACTTTTAATGGTTACCACTGTATGTCATGTAGGATGCCAGAGGCTACTGATAACAGACATCAGTATCCGTGGGCATTCTTGTAAAACAGCCATTGCATTTTTAAAATTGTTCCTAGTAGGGCCGTTGATTAATCACAGTTAACTCACGCGATTAACTCAAAAAAATTATTTGCGATTATTAGCAGTTTTAATCGCACTGTTAAACAATAGAATACCAATTGACATTTATTAAATATTTTGGATGTTTTTCTACATTTTCAAATATATTGATTTCAGTTACAATACAAAATACAAAGTGCACAGTGCTCACTTTATATTATTCTTATTACAAATATTTGCACTGTAAAAATGGTAAAAGAAATAGTATTTTTCAATTCATCTCATACAAGTACTGTAGTGCAATTTCTTTGTCATGAAAGTGCAATTTACAAATGTAGGATTTTTTTGTTACATAACTGCACTCAAAAACAAAACAATGTAAAACTTTAGAGCCTACCAGTCCACTCAGTCCTACTTCCTGTGCAGCCAATTGCTAAGACAAACAAGTTTGTTTACATTTGCAGGAGATAATGCTGCCTTCATCTTATTTACAATGTCACCTGAAAGTGAGAACAGACATTCACATGGCACTTTTGTAGCCAGCATTGCAAGGTATTTATGTGCCAGATATGCTAAACATTCGTATGCCCCTTCATGTTTCGGCACCATTCCAGAGGACATGCTTCCATGCTGATGACGCTCATTTAAAAAAAAAAGTTAATTAAATTTGTGCTTGAACTCCTTGGGGGAGAATTGTATGCCTCCTGCTCTGTTTTACCCCAATTCTGCCATATATTTCATGTTATAGCAGTCTCAGATGAGATTTAAGAACACTTTCACTGCAGATTTGACAAAACGCAAAAAAAGGTACTAATGTGAGATTTCTAAAGATAGCTACAGCACTCGACCCAAGGTTTAAGAATCTGAAGTGCCTTCCAAAATCTGAGAGGGATGAGGTGTCATAGAATCATAGAATATTAGGTAATTAGAGTTGGAAGAGACCTCAGGAGGTCATTTATCCAATCCCCTGCTCAAAGCAGGACCAACACCAACTAAATCATCCCAGCCAGGGCTTTGTTAAGCTGGGCCTTAAAAACCTCTAAGGATGGAGATTCCACCACCTCCCTAGGTAACCCATTCCAGTGCTTCACCACCCTCCTAGTGCAATAGTGTTTCCTAATATCCAACCTAGACCTCCCCCACTGAAACTTGAGACCATTGCTTCTTGTTCTGTCATCTGCCACCACTGAGAACAGCCTAGCTCCATCCTCTTTGGAACCCCCCTTCAGGTAGTTAAAGGCTGCTATCAATTCCTCCCTCACTCTTCTCTTCTTCAGACTAAATAACCCCAGTTCCCTCAGCCTCTCCTCATAAGTCATGTGCCCTAGCCCCCTAATAATTTTCATTGCCCTCCGCTGGACTCTCTCCCATTTGCCCACATCCCTTTTGTAATGGGGGGACCAAAACGATGCAATACTCCAGTTGTGGCCTCACCAGTGCCGAATAGAGAGGAATAATCACTTCCCTCAATCTGCTGGCAATGCTGCTACTAATACAGACCAATATGCCTTTGGCCTTCTTGGCACACTGCTGACTCATATCCAGCTTCTCATCCATTGTAATCCCCAGGTCCTTTTCTGCAGAATTGCTGCTTAGCCAGTCGGTCCCCAGCCTGTAGCGGTGCATGGGATTCTTCCTTCCTAAGTGCAGGACTCTGCACTTGTCCTTGTTGAACCTTGTCAGATTTCTTTTGGCTCAATCCTCCAATTTGTCTAGGTCACTCTGAATCCTATCCCTACTTTTCAGCGTATCTACCTCTCCCCCCAGTTTAGTGTCATCTGTGAACTTGCTGAGGTTGCAATTAATCCCATCATCCAGATCATTAATAAAGATGTTGAACAAAACCGGCCCCAGGACCGACCCCTGGGGCACTCCGCTTGATACCGGCTGCCAATTAGACATCGAGCCATTGATCACTACCTGTTAAGCCCGACAATCTAGCCAGCTTTCTATCCACTTTACAGTCCATTCATCCAATCCATACTTTTTTAACTTGCTGGCAAGAATACTTTGGGAGACCGTATCAAAAGCTTTGCTAAATTCAAGATATATCACATCCACTGCTTTCCCCATATCCACAGAGCCCGTTATCTCATCATAGAAGGCAGTCAGATTGGTCAGGCATGATTTGCCCTTGGTGAATCCATGTTGACTGTTCCTGATCACCTTCCTCTCCTCCAAGTGCTTCAAAATGGACTCCTTGAGCACCTGCTCCATGATTTTGCCAGGGACCGAAGTGAGGCTGACTGGTCTGTAGTTCCTTGGGTTCTCTTTCTTCCCTTTTTAAAATATGGGGACTATATTTGCCTTTTTCCAATTGTCCTGGACCTCCCGCCGATCACCACGAATTTTCAGAGATAATGGCCAATGGCTCTGCAGTCACATCAGCCAACTCCCTCAGCACCCTTGGATGCATTAGATCTGGACCCATGGACTGTGTTGCCCAATGCAGCAGTCTGGGAGCTGACCTAGCCTGTGAAGACTGAGGCAAAAAAAAGCATTGAGTACTTCAGCTTTTTCCACATCATCTGTCACTATGTTGCCTCCCGCATTCAGTAAGGGGCCCACACTTTCCCTGTCCTCCTCCTTATTGCTAACATACCTGTAGAAACCCTTCTTGTTACCCTTTACATCCCTTGCTAGCTCCAATTGTGCTTTGGCCTTCCTGATTATGCCCCTGTCTGCTCTAGCAATATTTTTATACTCCTCCCTAGTCATCTGCCCAAATTTCCACTTCTTGTAAACTTCCTTTTTGAGTTTAAGCTCACCGAAGATTTCACTGTTAAGCCAAGCTGGTCGCCTCCCATATTTGCTATTCTTTCTGCACATCAGGATGGTTTGTTCCTGCGCCCTCAATAAGGCTTCTTTAAAATACAGCCAGCTCTCCTGGACTCCTTGCCCCCTCATATTAGCCTCCCAGGGGATCCTGCCCATCAGTTCCCTAAGGGAGTCTAAGTCTGCTTTTCTGAAGTCCAGGGTCCGTATGTTGCTACTCTCCCTGTCGAGCATCCTTTCAGAAGTCTTAAAAGAGCAACACTCCGATGTGGAAACTATGAAAACTAATCACCAAAAAAGAAAATCAACCTTTTGCTGGTGGCATCTGACTCAGATGATGAAAATGAACATGCGTCGGTCTGCACTGCTTTGGATCGTCATCGAGCAGAACCGATCACCAGCATGTCCTCTGGAATGGCGGTTGAAGCATGACGGGACATATGAATCTTTAGCGCATCTGGCACATAAATATCTTCCAACGCCAGTTAAAACAGTGCCATGTGAACGCCTGTTCTCACTTTCAGGTGACATTGTAAATAAGAGGCAGGCAGCATTGTCTACTGAAAATGTAAACAAACTTGTTTGTCTGAGCGATTGGCTGCACAGAAAGTAGGACTGAGTGGACTTGCAGACTCTAAAGTTTTACATTGTTTTATTTTTGAATGCAATTATTTGTACATAATTCTACATTTGTAAGTTCAACTTTCATGATAAAGAAGTTGCACTACAGTACTTGTATTAAGTGAATTGAAATACTGTTTCTTTTTTACAATGCAAATATTTGTAATAAAAAAATAGTGAGCATTATACACTTTGTATTCTGTGTTATAATTGAAATCAATATATTTGAAAATGTGGAAAACATCCAAAAATATTTAAATAAATGGTATTCTATTATTGTTTAATAGCATGATTAATCACATGATTAATTTGTTTAATCGCTTGAGAGCCCTAGTTTCTAGTGACGCTAACGACAATGGGATTAAAAGAAAACAAGAAAGATACTTAGGGACTGAATTATGGGCATATCGACACCCACATGGCTTGTGCTAAGTGAAAGAGCAGGTGATAATTTGGAGATAATTAGTTTAGATGCTAGCCTAAATAGAAAACAGACAGCAGTGTCTCCACTTAATACATATGTTTGTGTGACTGGGAGTTGTACGTTCATCAAAAAAGATACTATATCTTTGGGAATTACAGAAAATCCTGGGGCCTCCCACTCTGCCTGGCTACAGATTTATTTCTTGAGTTACATCTTTGATTGAGGAATAATATAATAGATAGGACTATTATGATCATCTGGTCTGACCTATATAACACAGGCCATGGAATTTCACTCCGTTATTCCTTTGTCAGTTGCATACTCCTGGCTGAGCTGCAACATTTCTTTTAGAAAGCCAGCCAGTCCCTTTTGTAGTTGGGAATGTGTTTTTGTTGTTGCTCGCTTTGGTGTTTTGGATTTATATAATATAACATATATGTATATAACATATGTATATCTATATAATGCATGTCAGACTTCACTAAGCACCTAGGGAACTTTTATGTTGAAAGTCTGTTGTGGAGCTTTTAGATGTAAATGCTTGTATTTTTACTCTGATTTTATTTTTAAAAAGATTGTTTTATTGATTATAGGTGCTCAGGTACCTGCCACTGGGCAGGGATATAAAATTATAAATAAACCAATACTGGAGACACAGGTTTCTTTTCTTGTCATTTGCTTTTCAGAATATCAAGGGCTGTCTGTGCTGCACAAGCATGTAGACTGATTAAAGAGTGACAGGGGTATAGAAGTAAGCCTCTGCGTTTGCAGATTAAAAAAAATTCCTGGGTTTTACAAAAAGTATTATTAGTTTTTCACTTCACTTTTGTATCATTCAAATATATACAAAAACCTTGTTTTATTAGGAAATTACAGTACATTGCATGAGATAATGTAGGGCCCTACCAAATTCACAACCATGAAAAAATGCTATATAGATTTCACTGGGGATACCAGTTTCTCAAATTGGGGGGTCCTGACCCAAAAGGGAGTTGCAGAGGGTCACAAGGTTATTTTAGGGGGGTTGCAGTATTGCCGCCCTTACTTCTGCACTGCCTTCAGAGCTGGGTGGCCAAAGAGTGGTGGCTGCTGATTGAAGGCCCAGCTCTGCAGGCAGCAGCGCAGAATTATGGGTGGCAATACCATACCATGCCAGCCTTACTTCTGCGCTGCTGCTGGCGGCAGCTCTGCCTTCAGAGCTGGGATCCTGGCCAGCAGCTGCCACTCTCCAGCTGCCCAGCTCTGAAGGCAGCACCAGCAGCAGCAGCTCAGAAGTAAGGGTAGCAGTACCGCAACCCCCCCTATAATAACCTTGCGACACCCCCCCCCCCAACTCCTTTATGGGTCAGGACCCCTACAATTACAACACCGTGAAACTTCAGATTTAAAGAGCTAAAATTTACAATTTTTAAAATTCTAGGACTGTGAAATTGACCCAAATGGACTTTGCGTTTGGTAAGGCCCTAGATATATGTATTACGATAATACATTAGGCTGTGTGTGTATATGCAAAGCTGCCTGTTGAAGTAAGGCTATGTATTAGTCTAGAAGATACACATAATGAACAAACAGGCACGCACGCAAACTCTGAAGTGTGTGTGCATCTGAATGTACTGATGAATCTCACACCCACCATGTGCACATTTCAAGCTGTTAGCAGATAAAGATTTAAAGATTTGACACACTAAAATGGGAAGAAAATGAAAATCTATATCAGAATACGTTTCAGAACTCAAGGAAGTATTCAAAAGTTTAAAAAAAACAAAAACAGGAGAAAAGGATGAATTTGAGTGTATGCACTACAAATGGTGTGACCCAATTATTACATGTAAATATTTATAGGCTAATAGTTCTGTGTCTAAACTGTTTATTCAAATGAAAAGTTTTATTTGGGGATTAGAGAGAGATCGTTTTCTTAAACTCAGAGGTGGCATTGTGTTTTGAGTTCTGTTTTAGTTCTGCTGCAAACCACATTGATTAACAAAATTCAGAGCATTAATCTATTGAATACTCCCCCCCCCCCCGTCTTTCCGTCCACCGAAATAAATCCTAATATTGATCCAGAAAAATTAATAGTTTTTTGCACTGATTTTTACCTGTGTTTGTTGTGGTGGTAATAAACACTGATAAATCCCTGGGAAAAAATAAATAAAATTAAAACTGAAAATGAAGGGTCCTATACACCTCTACCCTGATAAAATGCTGTCCTCCGGAGCCAAAAAATCTTACCGCGTTATAGGTGAAACCGTGTTATATCGAACTTGTTTTGATCCGCCAGAGTGCGCAGCCCTGCCCCCCTGGAGCGCTGCTTTACCGCGTTATATCCGAATTCGTGTTATATCGGGTCGCGTTATATCGGGGTAAAGGTGTATATGAGAAGTACTGCATACCAGCTATGGGTATTTTCTGGCTCTCCTTAACTAGTATTGAAAATGGTTTGGTTATTGTGGAGACATAACACCTGATACAATCCTGATGCTTCATTCTGGGTTGACGTGGAGCAAGGTTTTCCAAAGGTGGGTTATTTTTCTATCCACATGGGGATGTGGATCCAAGGGAGAGAACATGAGTAGAGATGCAATGGTTAGGATTTTCAGAGGTGCAGTTCCTTGAGGCTTCTTCTGAAAATCCCAGTTTATGGTTCTGATTCAGCACACCTTTACTTCCACGCATAATGCTTAATACTGCTACTATTATTTAGAACAAGATTTTGATACCTGTACTATCACTCAGTTGCACCTTACTTCATGAATTGTTCCATGGACTTCAGTGTGGTACACTTTTTAACATGGGTTAAGATATTAGAATCTGCCCCTTAATGAGTAGTCCCATTTGAAGTCACATGAGGACTGGACTCTCATTGATCTAAACCAGCTTTACTATCCTCCTCTCCTTCCTGGAGAAGGTGCCCAGTCATTACTAAAGTTCTTCAGGAAAGTCTCTTTAAATGTCTGAACTACAGTATATTTCATTTAAAAAACTGAGTATTTCTTTTAGGGATTATAAGCGGTGGACAGTAAATATTAATAAAAGAAACAAAGGTTCTGTTTTTTAAAAGAGATAAAAGCTGCAAAGATTCAAGATGATTGTTTGGTAGGTTGACAGGATATTACAGCTGATAAGCTTGTATTTTTGCCTGTTAGTCAAATCAGATCATAATATATTAAAATCAGGAAGTGCATTTTCATCCTCAGCTTAATACATTTTCAGAAACAGAGTAATTTGTAAGTAATACCTCCATGAAACCCCAAAATCTAGTGTTCACTGATACATACATTTTACTGTTTGAAATAGGAAAAAAGAGGAAACATTTTGAGTATTTCAAAACTACTCAATAGGGTTCTTAATGGAAGATATGTAGCAACATACTTTTAAAAATGCACCGTTGTAGCTTTTCCTGTGCATACAAGTGATACTGAAGATACTAAATCTTTATCATACTTGAATTTACTGATCTTATTGCTTAGTAACCATATTGTAGGAGTCTTTTTTTTTCTTCTTCTTCAGGAAAGCGTTAAAAATCTGTATTAAGTTTTGGATATTTTTGTAGATTTTAGATCCAATACTGTGAAGACTTATGTACTGCTTCACTTTGCGCTCAGTGAATAGTCTCATTGACTTGATGTGTCCAAACTAAGCATGCATGCAAGTCTCTGTGTGATTGGGGACTTTATTAGGAATATATCTGTATTTTGAACTTCATCTTCAGATATATTGCTTATCTTCTTTCCAACTGTCAACTTGCGAAGAATGGAGCTTTAAGTAGCCAGGTGAACAATTTGATGTACACTGACTTTGAAGTATGTGGGGAATTGACGTAAAGACCTTACAAGCACTCATCTATTGAATGTCAGAATCCTTTATGCAATGTTTTGCAGATCCAGGCAGCTGCCAGTGCAAGTTATGACTTATGCTGATGGACTGTATTCAGATGGAATTTAACTTCAAAGTTAAATTGTTTAAAAAAACTAATTTTCAGTCACAGTCCAGTGAAAGTTCTTGGTGAGTTTCACAATTTATTAGTATTATCCTAAGTATTCAAATTTTTTTTAAAGTGGCACAACTTCAACTTGTCTGTGCAGTGTACACTAAAACTGATATTTCAAAATATTGTGCATATTTTCTCTTACGTAACATTAAAGGTTGAGCTGTTGAACCGTATAATTTAGGTGAGTGGCTTTTTGATTGAAATTTTATTAGGGTTGACTTTAGTGTTATCAGTTGTTTTGTTGAATCTGAGGAGTAAATTTCCTTTATTGAAATTTAAAATGTAAGTGGTTTAACATACCTGAGGTATAAATGAAAATATGAAACTGTAGTCCTGATTCTGCAGTGACCTGTGCATAGACAGAAACCTCTGCCTATGCAGATCCCCATTGAAATCACTGGGGAGTATATTGGAGGATCAGGGCCTTTATCGATAAATAAAGTACAAAAATAAACTCTCTTCTGATTGATAAAATGCTGTGAAAGTCTTGGTGATCTGGCTTGGTGCTTGCGGCAGTTCTTAGTTGATTTTCAGTCTCTTGGTGCTTTAGCTAAAAGAAAAGAGCTTCCCCCCAGGCTTACTGGGTCATTGTGGTTAATTTCTTGATCAGTTTGGAAGTTCATTGTTAAAGTTCCATGTGGGAACTTGTACTTTTCTGTCATTGAAGAGTTCCAAAAGAGGTACTTCCCAAAACGTTTGGAGAGGGGCATGTTTCCTATGTTTTTGGAACATATGAAACATAAATGGAAAATCATAGCAGTGTTACCATATGTATCACAGTAGAATTATAGAAAATAACCAACTGATACTGGTTAGATGCATGTGGCAAGTAGGCATTACTGTTATGATTAATATTTTTGTTTGTTTACACCTTTAAAAAAATGGACTCAAAACTACAAACCGTGCAGATAACTTAGGAACCTGTGGCTATGTACACGTTCCTGTGGCCTTTCTTCTAGCTCCTATCTTTTTGGGCAGGTCTACACATAAAAAGCTGCAGCTGCACCTCTGTAGTGCGTTAGTGAAGATTCTGCTATGCCAATGGGAGAGCTTGTGTCCGCACCAGGGGTTAGGTTGGTATAACTGCATCGCTCCGAGGCATGGATTTTTCACATGCCTGAATGACGTAGTTATACTGATATAAGTTTGTAGTGTAGACTTGGCCTTACTAAGCCCACTTGTTGCATTGCCTTAAATTGGACAGAAAGCTCTTCAGAATATAGACTCTCTTATTATGTGTAGGGCCCTACCAAATTCTCGGCCATGAAAAACAGGTCACAGACTGTGAAATCTGGTCTTCCCCCATGAAATCTGGTCTTCTGTGTGATTTTACCCTATACTATACAGATTTCAGAGGAGAGACCAACGTTTCTCAAATTGGGGGTCCTGACCCAAAAGGGAGTTTCAGGGGGTCACAAGGTTAATTTAGGGGGGTCACAGTATTGCTACCTTTACTTCTGTGCGACCTTCAGATCTGGGTGGCTGGAGAGCAGCGGCTTTTGTCCAGGCACCCAACTCTGAAGGCAGCGCCCTGCCAGCAGCAGCGCAAAAGTAAGGGTGGTAATACCATACCATGCCACCCTTACTTCTGTGCTGCTGCCTTCAGAGCTGGGCAGCCGGAGAGTGGCGGCTACTGACTGAGGGACCAGCTCTGCAGGCAGCAGCGCAGAAGTAAGAATGGCATGGTATGGTATTCCCACCCTTACTTCTGCGCTGCTACTGACTGCGGTTCTGCCTTCAGAGCTGGGCTTCTGGCCAGCAGCCACCATTCTCCAGCTGCCCAGCTCTGAAGGCTGTATCACCACCAGCAGCAGCGCAGAAGTAAGGATAGCAGTACCGCAACCCCCCCTACAATAACCTTGCAAACCCCTCCCCCCCACACAATTCCTCTATGGGTCAGGATCCCTAAAATTAAAACACTGTGAATTTTCAGATTTAAATAGCTGAAATAATGAAATTTACGATTTTCAAAATCCGATGACCATGAAATTGTCCAAAATGGTCCATGAATTTGGTAGGGCTCTAAGTATGTGGTTGTAAGAGCACTGACTGGGGCCTCTGGGCGATGCTATAGGCACATTGAATATATACTAATGTGCCTGATGAACACACAGATGTGTGATTGGTATAATTGTTTCGTTCAATAATACTTCTAACACTTTTCATGTGTAGATGATTACCAAGGCAAGTATCATCTCCATTTCAGGCATAAAAAGTTAAGTAACTTGCCCACACTCATGCAGTGATGAATGGCAAAGGCAGGATTAGAACTTGGATCTCCCAACCCTCAGTTCGTGCCCTGTCCACAGGGATTGCTCTGTCTCATAGCTTGGTAATGGAGTTAAGATGTGTGTTTATGTTGCAGGGTATCCTTCAAACAGAAACCTCCTTTGTTTTCAATAGTTTTAATATAAACCAAACATTCTCTTCCATAATAGTTAGCCTATGACAATTGGATTGCAGTATCACTGGATTATGTTGGAATCCTAATAGTTTACTGTGCGTGGGTTTTTCAGTGCTTTCAAACAAACAAAAAGCAACCTGATTCAAGGTACTGTTTCCTTCAGGATCAATGGCAAAAACTCTTCCCTCCTCATGCTACCGTGCACTGGCTGCTGTCCCCCGAGTCAAGAGATGGCTGTTTCATTACTACTATGTGTACGTATGAGTAGCTATAAGGCATTTCAGGATAAATGTAATTATTATTCTGTAACTAGAAATGAGGATCAAACACACTTTGTTGCATTTAGCCCACTTTCTTTTCTTACATGAATAAATGGCAGATTCTGGGTAAAAATAACAAAGGCCACTAAAATTATAATGAAACAGTTAAATAACAGATAGGAACTAGTTGTTCCTGTGAACCTGACTGAACATACTCCTGGCAATGAAGAATCAATATTGCACTGAAGTTTCCATACACTGGAGGTTTATAGGGTATATTTGCTGGTCATAGTTAAGCAGCTTTCTGTACCCTTCTACTAACGAGTTGCTGAAGCTGCATCTGAAGTTGACCTTGCTATGTATTCATTCTCACTAATCTATGTATTCCTTTTTGCTAAAAAGTAATATAGGGCCTTGTATCATTTTCTGTTACAAGAGCAATGTAGATAACTGCCAGTTAGCATGTGAATTGTACAAGCCAGAGTTTTCTAATTTGCAAGATTATAACACTTTCTGCTAGGGAATCAGATCATGGCTTTGTCAGTAATTGAATAGGACAACATTGAATCTTTTCCTATGCATCTAGATATATTGAACACGTCAAGGCACCAAGTCTTGTTACCCTGCTGTATAACCCAGCCAAACCCGTGTGGTTCTACTGCAGGAAGAGTGGGCAGGAACTGGCAGAGGGTGTGCCTGGAAATTAAGGGCATCTGGTGGTGGTGTGTAGGGACATCTGCCTTGATGGATCTATTCCGTCATGAATCCACTGGAGATTCATTCCTGTGGAGTGGGAGCATACCAACAGCAGGGGGCTGTTGCATGCCTAGGACTGAAGAATTGGCTTTAAAGTACCTCCACTGCGGCTCCTCAGCCAAAGTGGTGAGTGAAGGAAGGATTTTTTCATGCTACTGTGAAGAAGGCCAGTGGAAAGCCTGGTCCCTCTGGGATGTGGCTTGAAATATCTACCATACAGTGTACTTGTTACAAATTTACTGAAAAAATATCCCCTAAAATGGCTTGCCTAAGTTTCTTAAGACTTTACAGAAAAAGTCTCCTGGGACAAATGACAGGCCAAAAGAAGTGTGTGTGTTGGGGTCAGAAACAGGGCTTAAGTGTGTGAAAGGGTACAAAGGGTCAAACAGCATAGCAAACTGAATCAGCAGCCACATAAGAACAAGAACACTTTCATGCACACCAAAACGTCAGACTTTTTTCCACTCATTGGAAGTGTAAATAAACTGAAAGGCGGTTGACTAAACGAGGCACGTTGTTAGCGTTTCCTCAGCGACATTGTATTGTCAGGAAACCTGCCAGATGTCTCTTGGCAATACGTTGTGGCATCATTGGAATAGCAGAAAGTACTAATGAGACAGACATGTATCAACAGCCTTTTGCAGGTGTGTGAGTCACCACGGAACAGTCAAGAATTTACCAAGAGTGAAGGAATCATCCAATGCACCATAAAACACTCTGTATTTCTCTGAGACACTTAGTTAATAAAGTAATAAATTCCTGTTTATAATACTCCCTTTATAAAAGGCTGGTGTTCAGAGCCAAGGGCTTTGCATCTAATAGCAATAGAAGTAATGTAAAGAGGGTTTTGTAAAAGCGACTTTGATTAAGCTGGGAGGTCTTAAAGTACATGTCATGTATCAGGAGTAGCCTTATCATAAATGCCTAAGATAGGCAGATAAACTTGGAAGGAGACTACATGTGACTGATGACTATATTGGTAGTGATTTTAATCTGTTTTTTTTTTTAAACCAGTTCAAGGGTTTATTGTAATGGTATTTTGCAACTCACGGTCTTCCTTTGCACTGTATTTGCTGGATGCTGGGAGTTTATCGTGTCCAAATTATTGTTAGTTTTGCTTTTATATGGAATTCATTTTAGTGATGCTGGAGGCTTATTTTCAAAGAACTTTGGTGAATGATCAGACCCCACCTAGTGATGACTCACTTTAACTCAGACATACAGTTTCCCATCCATATAACCTACATGATGAAGAAAAAAATAATTCCAATACAATGGCAAAGTAAACCACAAAAGACTGGATAGTGGATACAGGTATGCAGAAGTCGGAGGGCTGGATCCAAAGCCCACTGAAGACAATGAGAGCCTTTCCATTGACTTCAGTTGGCTCTGGTGAGGCCTTATGGTCCTGATTCTTCAAGGTGTTGAATGCTTCATGCAAGGCGCCAAACATAGTTAACTCCTTCTGCAGTCAATTGGAGTGGAGGGCACTCAGCACCTTGTACAGAGTGAGCCTAACAGCCTAAAGGAGGACTTTCATGCTGAAGCAAACTTGAGTTGGAGGCAGTGAGAGGAGAAAAACATTTATACAGAGAGAATAGTTGGCAGGTTGTGTGTGTGTGTCTCTCTCTCCCACCATCCATTGCTGCAGTTGAAGTTAGATGGGGTTTAATAAGAAATGTGTCCTAACAGCAAAACACGGATCCAGCCTGAATTTCCTCAGGTTGAGGGAGAGTTTGGATCTGGGATTTGGTTTACAAGCTTGTTTCTAGCCTAATAAAATGCCTGCCTGGTTTTGCACTTTAGCCTTATTTTATAATGGCTTCAGTCTATTGCCATGAAAGTGAGTGAAATTTCACTGCATGGTCAGATAGGAGCAATGATCTCTTGGCAATAAAGGTTTGTTTATACCAACAGCTTTAATATTTAGCAAATATGCAAAGAGAAATGTTGAAAAACATGTGACAGGTGCATATATTTGTTTAATTTTGATAGATTTGAAAATTTTGTTCCAGTGTGAAAGCTCTTCTTTAAAACAGCTTTAAAAGAGGAAAATCACATGGATTAATTCAGGTACTTTTTACTTTAATCTATGTAAATGCTTAGCTCTACATCTTGGGATCAGCACTGGTACAGCTACCCCCACTGATGACTGAATTGAGGCTATTTCTGAGCACTGTCTCTTCCTCTCTGAAAGTGGAACCTAGATGTGAAGAAATTCAGTTTTTCCCCAGAAATCAGCAAGATCTAAAAGTAATTTCAGATGTTCACGAACTTGTTTAAGTTTGGCCTCTTGGGGCCCAAGTCTGCTCTTTTATACATCTGATGTCAGGCCACGTCTACACTACCACTTTTGTCCGTATAATTTATGTCTCTCAGGAGTGTGAAAAAAACACCCCCTTGAGTGACATAAGTTATACAGACAGAAGCGCCACTGTGAAATAGCTACTGCCGCTCATGGCAGTGGCTTTATTATGTCGACGGGAGAGCTCTCTCCTTCTGACATTGCTTGTGTAGCCCCTCTATCTTACAGCGGCGCATCGGTACAGCTGTGCTGCTGTAAGCTCGCTAGTTGTCGACATGGCCTCAGTCTCACTGAAGTCAACAGGAGTCGTGCATATGTATGAAAGGGCAGAACTGGTTCTCTTTGGAATAGCCTAGAAGCATAAATGTGGCTTTGTTGTGAGAAGTGACTATGTAAAATGACACCTTTTTTACTCAGGTTTTGTATGCAGAGCCACACCTGCATGTTTTAGTGACGAAAATAAGGTTTTATGTCTGCTGGCACTGCAGAAATACTACTCTGAGCAAGTGAAAGTGAATTGGATTGTATTCTGGCTCAAGTATCATCAACAGAATTGTCAGCAAAATTCCAGTTCTTTTCACAGATAAAAGGATTTGTGCATTTAACTCTGCCTGTACAGCAGGAAACTAAATGTAAAACATATTTCAGTGTAGCCTTTTTAAAATGATCTGTACTTTTTTTACAAGTTCCTGATGAGCATCCTGTTTCAGATTTAGTCATTTTTATTTTTTATTTTTAGACTGCGCTCTGCTTAGCATTTTCACAGTAACAGCTGCAAAAAAAAAAAAAAAAAAAAAAAACCCAAAGCAACCCCTAAGGAAAAAAAAAACAAAAAAACCCCCATTTTTGTCCCACTACAGTGACAAATGTGTTGGTTCATATTGTGATGCAGGTTAATGAAATGCATTGTTTGGATGTTACATTCACTTTTTCAATGTTCTTTGCCTGCATGCATTTGAGATTTCTACATTTTAGAAAGTAATTAAATTTAGGAGTTACTCTGAGATTGTGATTTAAAATATATATATATATATTTTTAACTTTACTTTGGTGCAAACACCACTTCAACTTCTAAGGGAAGTGGAAAACAATGCAATTATCTGAAAAATCAAAATGAGATTCAATGGAATATTTTTATTTATAGTCCCACAGACGTGCATAGTGCTGGACAGACAAAAGGTCCATTCCCCAGAGAGCTTACACACTGTTAAATTATTTATGTATTCAGAACTCACTCAGGTTTTTAGAACACCCCATGGCAGTATGGGTAGATACCTCCAACAGAACTGGCTGAGGGGATTAGCTGGATGATTCTGGTATGACGATGACCAGTGAGACAGTTTCCATGGTGGTATGTAAATTGACTTACACTGGAATTCACAGATAATGTACAGTAGAACCTCAGAGTTACGAACACCTCAGGAATGGAAATTGTTCGTAACTCTGAACAAAATATTATGGTTGTTCTTTCAAAAGTTTACAACTGAACATTGACTTAATATAGATTTGAAACTTTATTATGTAGAAGTAAAATGCTGTTTTCCCTTTATTTTTTAGTAGTTTATATTTAACACAGTACTGTACTGTATTTGCCTTTTTGTGTGTGTGTTTGTTTCCCTGCTGCTGCTTGATTGTGTACTTCCGTTTCCAAATGAGGTGTGTGGTTGACTGGTCAGTTCGTAACTCTGGTGATAGTAACTCTGAGGTTCTACTGTACTGAAAAGGATGGTTGGGGAAATCCTGTGTTTCTTCATGCTAGTGTTGCAAAGCTCTTGGTAGATTTAAAACACATTTGTGGATTGATTTACACTGGCCTTGTTTTCACTTGCGAGGAGTGTTTACAAACCACGTTCAGACAGAGTTCAAATGTGGTTGCAGCCAAACTGGTTTCTCAGACTAGCCCTAAATACTGTTTTTGAGTATGGGATTAACCTAGTTTGGTCTCCATCCACACAGGCTGGCCAAACCATTTTATAAACTGGTTATTAACTAATGTCTAACCCCAACCAAATGAGCTTAGAACAGCAGAACAATTAGACAATTAAGGAAATAGTAATATTGACACAATATTTGGATAGAAACTCATTCAGGCATTAACCTATGTTCTCTTTCCAGTGACATTCTTAAAAAATAACTCTAACATCTGGATATCTTGGACCAGTTCCTTTGTGCATCTAACATATTGCTCTTGTACGTCCTTCTAGCTTGAGATCATGCCAGTCCCCCTGTATGTAAAACTAAATTTTTGGAACCAGATTACATTTTTGAAGTCCTGTTTTTCCAAGGTGCCAGGGGTATTTCATTGTGCTCCCATAGTTTTGTATAGATGAGTAGCTACTGCAAAGTCCCTGCACTGTGAAAATATAGCCTTGCAGATTTCAGGGCAGAAAATTAGGCAACAGTAATTTAGTATTGGTTATTTATAAGTTTTTTTATAATGGGGGAAACTTTTTACAAAGCAGTGATCTGGGAGAAGAGAGAGTTGAATTACTGTGTTGAAAAAATCATGATCCAAGACCCCAAAATCATGAGATTGTCTTAAAATCCATGAGATTTTTAGAAAAAAATAATGTTGGTACTTATTTACCTTCTGATTTTTTGAGCCTTTAGGGAACACTCGACCCCATTCAAGGTTTTCTCCACTGCTCTGAGAACTAGAAACTTACCTTTTTTTAAAGTAAAAATTTCATCTTTAAATAATCACTCCAGGAGCTTGTCCTGTAAGAAAACTGCCACATATTGCAAGACGCACTATAAAAATCATTTGAGTCTCCAGCACTGACCTTGTGAACAATGTTAATGTATTTGTGTAGGCTCTTTCCTTTCATCACAGAGAAGTCAACTGATTTGCAAGACATGTTGGTGTGACACAACACTGCTACATCTTTTAGCATATGAAAATATCTATGCAAATGTATACAACTTGAGTGGTGCATGAAATAGAAATATCTGGGAAGGGCCATATACTCTATTTTCTGTAGCATGTGAGATGTCTTGGTATTGATACTGCTACTCTTTTGTACTTGTAACGTAGCTCATAGTGGGAGTCTTTTATGAGTGTATCTGAGCTCTGAACAGGAACTGGCTGTGGCTTGTCATGGGTTGTGGTGCAGAAACAAACATCCGTTTGTATCAGTGAATTTCATGCCTAGCATTTTGCAGTAGTTCCTCCCAGAGTAGTGCTGTTCTTTTATTCTGGATTTACCAGCCTGAAACAGTGAAGTTATTCTGGACTCAGAAAGATTTCCATGCACTCTGTTTTCTTTAATGTGGCTTTTACTGAATCCTCTCCAGCCTCATTGTGCTTGTAGCAAAGATAATTGCAGAAGTTCTTTCAGTTTGTACTATGGTAGATCAGGCCTACTTCAAGACCCAGAAGCCCACACAGAGTGATAATGAAAAGGTAAAATGGGAAATAGTTCCATTGTTTGCAGTGGCGCTGGTCACGGACAGGGCCGGCGCTTGCATTTAGGCGACCTAGGCGGTCGCCTAGGGCACCAGGATTTGGGGGGGGGCGGCATTTTGCCGCCCTTGGTGGCAATTCGGCGGCAGGGGGTCCTTCCGCGCTCCGGGTCTTCGGCGGCAATTCTGTGGCAGGTCCTTCACTCGCTCCAGGACCCGCCGCCGAAGTGCCCCGAAGACCAGGATCGCGGAAGGACCCCCCGCCCCCCTGCTGCAGAATTGCCGACGACGACCGGCAGCGCGGCAGGACCCCCGCCTAGGGCGCCAAAAACCCTGGCGCCGCTCCTGGTCACGGAGCAAGCTTCTGCATAAAGCTAGGAGGATCAGAACCTAAGACCTGGAACTTGCATTGGATAGTGTGAAGTTAGATGTTACCCATACTACGAGGAGCCCTGTTGAAGTCAGTGGGACTCTGGAGGGGTTCAGTAGTAACAGTTGCTAGATCAGAGCCTAAATGTCCATTCCTCATGGCACAAACCACATGCAGAGACTGGAGTTATAAAGTTATCTACAGGTGTTTATAGCTGTGAGCAAAAATGCCTTTTTAAAAAAAAGTTTGGGTATATATTGTATTTAATAATAAATGATATATCATTTGTATTATTGTTTTCTGCTCACCTCACTGAAAGAGAACAGATTTCTCATATTTTCAAAAAATTTTCCCTCTGGGCTGAGATTAAGCATGGAAACACCAACACACAAGGAGAGGGGGTTTTCTTAAACAAAAAACACAACACCCCCCCC
>NW_020664481.1:30402115-30422841 GCF_002925995.2 Terrapene triunguis | reverse complement strand
AGCCAGAGCCGGCCCTGGTCAAGGGCCACACAGACGTGCAGCCATGGACCTGGAGAGGAGAGAGGTAGTGGGGTGGGCGGGGAGCAAGTTGGGGTGTGCAGGGCTGCGGTGGGGAGGGGCACCTCTCCCCAGGCCCCAGCCCTGGAGCTGCCTACACCCCAAACCCCTCATCTCTGGCCCCACCCTAGAGCCCTCTGCCCCAGAGCAAGAAAGTTGCCTCGCTGTAGACAAGCCCTGGGTTTTTCTTTTCAGTTTCAAGTTGTTTCAATGTTTTCCCATTACCTTTAATGGTCAACCATTGTCTCTACCTGGCTGGACAATGGTAAGTTCTTGGAGCTGGTTTTGTTTAAACACCTGGCCTGGGAGGTGCCTTCCCTGCCTAATTGACTCACCATGCTGCTGTGAGGTGATGCTGCGTTACAATTTTCTATGCCTATATACATGCGTTCATTCATAACCATAACCTATATACATGTCTCTTAATGACCATCAAGTTCAGGGCATTACAAGCTTTCATAAAAGATCTTATTTGGCATATTTTTATACACCATAACATTGTCTACAATTGGTTGGTTCAATTGTTTATTTTTGGGATTCAGACCAGCCTGTTCTCCCATTGGGGTGACTGGACCTTGACTGTCATACCTCCTCTTGTGAGTTTGTTGCTGGAGTTTTGTTCATTGGCCATGACGTAAGCTTCACCTCCGTCCCCTCTTTTCTGGACAGGGTGTTGGGTACCTTGTTCTCCTACCCTCAGTAGGATTCATCTCCATATCCTATTCCTGCGAAGCTCTGCTCCAGCATGGCAATCTGAAATTGGTTCATTTTGTTTCATGGAGAATTCTTTTGTCAAGTATTTACAATTACTGTTGCTGAGACTAATTTTGTATAGATAGTTGAATGGGAAAGTGTATAACTTTATCAGGATATGGGAAAAGTATGTGTTTGAGAGCCTGCTTTGGATGCTGACCAATGTGTGTCATTAATGTGCATATTTAATTTTTTTTTGTTTTCCAAAATGTTTTATGATGTATATATTTTGAAAATACTGTTGAAAGAATAGCATTTATTTTTGTTCAGCGTTAAGCTTGTTATGGTAAAATATACTACATATACACACGTGCATGCACACACATTTACACTTGATAAGAACAATATGCCCAGTGCTGTTCCTGATAAACCAAATGAAAAACAATGTTTTATCATGATAGAGACAGACATAAGGTAAATATCAACATTTCTACTCAGAGTAATTTTTTAATGAGTTCTAGTTCAAAAGCGACTGTTTCTGCAAAGACTAAAGAAAATCATCCTTCTTTGAACTCAGTGTAAACGTAACAAGTCTCAAGCCAAAATTATGGGGGTGCTAAAATAGGGATTTATCACAGAAGTTGGCTGAAACCACAACTATACAGGGGCAGCTGCCTCTCAGGAATACTGAAGATAGTGTTTGGAATGGGAGTCCTGTTATTGTATTATGCCAGTGCTATGTAAACCTCCCATACATACTTTCTTCGTGAGTCCATCCCAACTTTTGTATATACTGGTTTTAAAAAAAACCAAAACACTTGTAGAACTGAGATCAGTTCTGAAGTAGGCTTGTGGGGAGCATGCTTTGAACTAATGGGAAGATTCCACAGCTAGTAACCGTGCAGTACTTGAGTAATCCTATTTGTATTTTTTTTTATATTTTCAAACAGTTTTTACAGCAAGTATCTTTAAAGTATCATTCGTGTTTTGAATAAAAAATGAACTTACAGGTCAGGATAGCAAATACATCTCATAACTGGTTTTGTTTGATTTTACTCTTTCCTTTTTTACCATTTCCTATTCCCTTTTTTCCCCCCTCCAATGTATTGTTAACACTATTGACATAAATACCATATAATGAAATTTGTGTTTCCAAAATTTAGTTAATACCATGCCAGTGAAAGTTCAGTCAATGACCTGATGTCTTGATTAGGTCTGGTAAGGATCAAATAAGTTTGGAAATGTGTATTGTGAATCAGACAGATGTTATAATTGGTCCAGTGTAAGCCTAGGGTTTCTTAATACAGACCATATCTATCCTGTATTCAGTATTGTAGCTGTATTGGTCCCAGGATATTAGAGAGACAAGATAGGCGACGTAATATCTTTTATTGGACCAACTGCTGTTGGTGAAAGAGATGAGCTTTTGAGTTTACACAGAGCTCTTCTTCAGATCATCTGCACAGTTTGGGATTTCTACAGATTTTGAATATTTATAGTTACGTAAAATTTGTTAATTTTTGTAGCTAGTAAAATATCCCTAAAGTTAACATGTAATTGGTGTGTTGTCTTGTTCTTTTGCTATCTAGTCTGATTCTCAAAGTCTCAAATCTTGATGGACAAAGGAAAGGTTTGCTCTAATAAGTAACAGACTAAATGTGCTGTTGAAGAATAAAGAGAAATCTGCTTTATATTAAAACTTGGCTAAACAAAGTTTGTCTTTTAGCGTTACTGTTTAATATGGATTAGTCACTTTTATTTGTAATTTTTTGTCTTAGGTTCTGTATTGGCCCATTCAATACTATGTAAATAACATTTGGGTAAGTGTGAAAAGCAGCTGCTGTTACAGCACCAACATGCAGTGCTCCTTATGTAACTTGTTAAATGTTCTTCAGTCAAAATGAAATTGGCCTGCAAACTGTTGCTAGGGAAATAGGTGCCTGTGGTTAGTGCTGAATGCAGAGGGGTTTGTGTGACTTGCAGATCAGAAAGTGGTTTAAAGTACACAGGCTGCATGTCACTTTATTTCCTGAAACTCACCTCTCTTGATGAGCAGCAAGAGACAAAATGCTAACGTTTCTTTGAGTCTTGAAGCTGTTCTTCACAAACATACATAAAACCTTTTTTTCTGTTCTGTCCTGTAAACTAAAATACTTTGTGTATACTGCTCACACTTGCTACCTTTTTCTTTTCAGTGTCTTTATATGCTGTTAAATACTTGTTGGGTCTGATCCTGCAAACGCTTTTACGCACATGAGCAACTTCCCCATTTGAACATAAAGTTGTTCACATGCATAAGTGTTTGCTAGATCAGAGGAGCCAGTGAATATTGTATTTTCAGTTCATCATAAAAATTCAATGTACTGTAATGAAACTGGATGGAATCTTGGCCCTACTAATATTGTTGAGAGTTTTGCCATTTATTTTAATGGGGCCAGGATTTCCCCCAATAATATCCTTTTCCTAGAGGTAATTTAATGTTACAAGTAGAGGTTGCTGCATTAGCTCCCTTAGGAAACTTTGAATTTCTCAACCTCGGGCTTGGTCTACACTACCAACGTACGTTACATTGGTATAATTACGTAGCTCAGAGGTGTGGAAAATCCCCATCCCGAGTGACGTAGTTGTACCGACCTAACCCCTGGTGTAGACAGTGCTACGTCAACGGGAGTGCTGATGGGAGAAGCTCTCCCGTTGATGCAGATAGCGTCTTCACTAAGTGCTACAGCAGCACCAAGCTGTGGCGCTGTAAGCATAGACAAATCCTTAGACACCCAGCTCTTTTAGGATGTTTTGGAGAGCCCACACTGAAGTGTTACATTGATTTGGAAAGATTTCTTGTTCCTGGAGTGACAGAGAAATCTATCACTGAAGCTTTAACAAAATGCCTGAAATGTGGTTAGCCAAATAATGGGCCACTTCACCTTGAATGGTCAGTTGAAATATGTGTTAACTACTTACGCTAAACAATCTGTTCTATCTTGTATTTCACTGTGACATTCTGTGTAAGTTCCCCAGACCTGAAGAAGAGCTCTGTGTAAGCTCAAACGCTTGTGTCTCTCACCAGCAGAAGTTGGGCCAATAAAAGATATGACCTCACCAACCTTGTCTCTCTAATATCCTGGGACCGACTCGGCTACAACAACACTGCAAGCAGTTAGCCAAATAAACATTCTTAGCACGGCTCGGTGAATCCTTTTGCAGTAACAGAACGCAGAAATAATTTTCCACTAGGGAAAAAGGTTAGTCCCATAAAGTCTAATTTCAGAAGTCCCATTTAAAAAAAAAAAAAAATCAGGTTCCTTATAGATACCTGGCTGCTATTCGATTCGTCCGGATTCTTATACCTTGACTGTCAGTACATCTTGTATACTCTGCTTAGGATGCCACAGTGTCCGTTATACCTTGGCAGATTTTAGCAGTGGAGAATCTACAGCCTTTTCACCAAATCTTCGTTCCATTGATGTTAGTGGGAGTTTTCTTGTTGAATTTAGTGAGATCAAGATTTAGTCTGTTGTGTATACTGCTGACATTCTGCCTGATTTTACGTTTAGAGTCTAT
Organism: Terrapene triunguis; assembly: GCF_002925995.2. NCBI lineage: Eukaryota > Metazoa > Chordata > Testudines > Emydidae > Terrapene > Terrapene triunguis. The sequence goes on along the minus strand of NW_020664481.1, from coordinate 30,418,530 downwards.
AGGACAATGCACTTAGGTAGGCTTTAGATTTCTTCATCCATTACCATGCTCATCTCACTACGTTTTGCGTTTTCCCTACTCCTCCTGTTCATGTGATATTCACCCTCTTTTGCAGCGTGTAAGCCATGCTAGATGTCCTGGCAGGGAATTTACCTTTACTGAAATCCTCCTGCCTGAAGAGGCAGAACCTAGGAATGTAGAACATGGGGTTTTAGTAAATATAACTTCGCTGCCACCACACGAAGCAGAGTGGCTCTGCTGTGGAGAGCAACCTGAGAAGGTAAATCTGAATAAAACATCTCAAGCAGACCTTGGGTATCATGGGACTTGATATTATGAGTTACTGGAAACACGGGGGAATGCCACAATAGTTAAGTAGAGAGACAAGGGGAGGTTTGAAGTAATATCTTTTATTGGGCCAACTTCTGTAGGTGGGAGAGACAAGCTTTCGAGCTTACACAGGTGTAAATTTGAAAGCTTCTCTCCCACCCACAGAAGTTGGTCCAGTAAAAGATTTACCTCATCCGCCTTGTCTCTCTAATATCTTGGAAACCAAACAGCTGCAACAACACTGCATACAACAATAGTTACCATTCAGATGCATATTCAAAGTGTCTGAATAGCTAACCAAAGTCTGAGAGCCAAGCATCTAGTCTATGGGTATAATTAGCATGTGAGTTCTTTGGCTGCATAGGTGGAATTGGCTTTTACACACTATCAAGTAGCTTAGCAGCGCAGTATTTTGAGATTTAGAATAAATCCCTATGGGAAAAAGCCAAACGTGGGGAATGGTGAGAGTTAGTCTTTGATAGAAGGGTCTGTCTAACTTGTTCAGTGTTAAGAGTAAAATTGCAGGGAGGATAATATTTGGCAGCATTGCCTTGACCGATCCTACTAAACTGTAGCTGGAGGAGCCACAGAGACCACAACCCCAAAGGGGAAATGAAAATGTTGGTGTGCTACGTACTGCATGTGTTCCAGCGCTCCACGGAGTTTAGCGTGAGACGCTGCTCTGGAACTGGGAACTGACAACTTCTTGGTGAGGTTCTCTCCACCTTAATCTTGGCCTTGCCTGAGCATGTTGCTGGTTCTCTCCTATTGAAGAAGAAACTGGGGTTCCATCTTCTGTTTCACTAGCTCTCTTTGTAAATATACCTGCTGGTTTTAGGCACGTTCTTTGTTGCCTCTTGTGGGCTTCAGTCATGCTTCCCCAGCTGGCATAGGAGTTTGTAGCTGGCAGTGGGGCAAAGCAAATTGTACATTATATCTGGGTTTTTTAGTGGGTGGCCCAAGCAAATAGATTCAGTGAGGGCTCCAGAGATTCTTGAACTGCCTGGGTGTTTAAATAAATCTAAAAGATGTAAGGTCACCTCATCATCTTGCATTCAGTATCTATGCAGGAGAGGCGGCCATATACTGGGTTTACTATACAGTTACAAGAAGAAGAAGGAGCGAGGAGAGGCAGGAGGTAGTTTTGTTATGGCCACTGAGCCTAAAATAACAGTGCCATTAAAAGAATGGTGCCAAAGAGAGAGTGTATTCAGTTTTTGTGGCATCGGGATGGGCGCAGGGCAATTTTTAACACTCGGTGTCTAGTTAAAACAATGTCATTTAAAATGAAGAAAAGCTAGAGTTAGAAAAGAAGAGAGCGGGCGCATGAGTTACATTGTGGTGGATGTGTGAATCCCCACCCTTAGCAATTATATATACTTTTAACGTTTCTTTGGTGCTAATTCTAGCATTTCTCACTTTAACTGGCACTTATGTACACCTCTGTGTTAAACTAACACTAGTGATGTGCTGCCATGTAAGAATTGTGATATGACCAGTGAATAAGTCCTATACAAAGCCAATCCTTGGCTACAGTGAGATACCACTGTTCGTTCTTTCTTTAAGTATAGGAAATGTAGTGTCTCAGATACCCGTCCTGGTAACTGTTGGTAAATACTTTTGAATACTTACTTACATGCTATATTTATGCTACCTTCCGAGTAACTAAGTTTGGGAATCTAATCCTTCAGCGAGAATATTCTTGTTGCCAGAAAGACTAAGTGTTGTCAATACCAAGTTCTTCCAGTTCCCAAATTAACATTAGTATGTAAAGTTAGGAAGTATTTTGAAATAACACTAAATTTAATGTTTTACTGTAAATCTTCACAGCTATTAAGTTTGACTGAGAAAGTGGGAAGTGCACAGAGCTTTGCGTCCTGTGGCCACTGGGTTTGTTTGCACCTACTGGGGGGAAAGTAGCCTTCCAAAAACACATTATGTAAAATTTTAAAATCGATCATGCTGGTTTGGCTGTTATGTTATGCTGTGAAATTATGTCGAACTGCAAAACTTCTGCTCCTTAGCAGAATGGCTCACTCAGGAAAGCGTGCTCTTGTGCCACTTGATTTTTTTTCTTCACCTAAGAGAAGAGAAATACTTGCTTAAGCGGAGGTTATAGTTTTAGTTTCACTTTTTAGTTTTGACTGTAGAGTACAGATGTTGTGGTGTAACATATATTGCATGGTTGTGCTTTGATAAAGGAGCTTGGGGGGGGGGGGGGATTAAAATGTCCCTCTAAATAAATGCTACTCCTTTACAAAGCGTATTAAAACCACACTTCAAAGACATTTACTTCATTTTTTGGTGTTTGTAACAGTTTACCTCAGAGGTGATTGTGTTCCATGGTGATTGAGGGATTCTTTTCTTATATTAGAGTATCTTTTTCTTTCTTGTTTTAGGACTGTATAAATAGCGATCAGGCTTTTTTCTATCTGGAATTGGAAGGTATTTAATACCTTGATGATACAAAATATGTATCTGAGGGCCTCCTTATGCTAGGAAGCTTTTTGGTCCCTGCCCCAAAAAGCTTACAATCTGATTTGAGATAAGATGCAACAAGTGAGTGTGTCTGGCAGTAGGAGTGAACAAGCAATGGAGGGCACAGATAACGATGATGTGCTTACGGGACTTCATAGGTTATTCACCACTCAATGTGATGGCTTCAGATAATTCAAAACTACTTTTAAAGGCGAAAAGTTATCCCCATCAGTCTCCTTTCTCAGCAAAGTGGCACTTCCTTGCAGACACAATAAAATCATGTTATATTGATTTACCATGATGTCTCTTTTGGGGATGTCTTCACCGCAGCAGGGAGCAAGTCTCCCAGCCCAAGTAGACAGACTAGCACCAGCAGGGCTGGAGCTAGCATGTTAAAAATAGCAATGTAGCTGTTCTAGTTTGGGCTGGAGCTTGAGGGCTCAAGCTACGAGGTCGGATGGACGTGGCAGTCTGATCTTCCACTCAAGCCTGAATGTCCACATTTTGTTGTTTTTAGCGCACTAACTTGAGTCCTGCTAGTGCGAATCTGTCTACATGCGCAGGGAGACTTGCTCTCTGCATCAGTGCAGGACATACCCTTTATGATTTATGGGAGTTGTTGATTCATCTTGCAGCTGACTCATGTTTTGTGCTGCATAAACACATTATTGCCAACACCAACCATTCAAAAATCAAATTGTGGGGTCAGGCCTCCACAAATTATGAGATTGACTAAAAAAATCATGAAATTTAAAAAATAAATACATGTTGGATTCTTTTTATTTACCTACTGGTTTTTGAAACTTTAGGGTGTGCATGGTCATGATTTTCTTTGTAACCATGAAATTCACCTTACTTTTCATTTGAAAAAGGATTTTCATGCATTCACACGAGTCTGGGAGCTGAGGCTTTATGAAAAACACCAAATATCCTGATACTTGTGATTAAAAAGTGAGAATTGGCAACAGTTTTTCAGTACAAGAGGCCAGGATCTGGACAACCCAGAAATTGGCTCTGTTGGATAAAGAATAGCTAATGTAGACATTGCAGCAGCTGTGGGACTGTCCCCTTTCTGTTGTCTACCGTATTGACCCTTGGCTATGGCTGATTTCCATTCGTGAAACTCCCAGCATAACTTGTCTCACCAGGTTCCTCTAGCTCAGCCACTGGTGAAAGAGGATGCTTTGCTGTACTACAGATACTGTGATAGTGTAGCCTAAACAGAAATTTAAATGGAAAGAAATTTTTTTTGCCTTTGGCAGTAGACTTGGCTTATTGTTCAGCTTTGTTCCTTTTTGTTTTGCTAGTTAAATTAATTTATTGTGCCTGAAAAATGACTTGTAAAAATGCTTGGTTCTGCGTTAGCAGTTGGTGCAGCTGCAGAGATAAGATACGGTGCTGTTTTACACCCTGGAGTAGTGGCCAGATTAGGCCACTTTACTCCTGAATGAGAGGGTCCATGTGGGCAGGGAAGTGGTGCACTGACTTCACATCTTTAGTTGATTCACCTTAACTTTCCTGAGCATCCCCATGTAAACATGCCCTTTGTATTACAGCTTCAGTGGTCAAAATGCCTGCTTTTCAATGTCCATATCACCTCCCCTTCCTCTGAGTCCCCTTCCTTTCAGTGTGCCATCTCCCTTCATTTTTCTTTCAAATTATCTTATTCCCTCCTAACTAAAGCCACCTTTTAAAAAAGAATCTTGGCACTAACATGACGTTTGTTTCCATCACATTGTTCGCTGGGCTTGTGTGTTCTACCCCTGCTCTCTGTCTGTCTTGCCTGTTTTCGCTCGTAAGCTATTCAGGGCAGGGACTATCAACTACTCTGTGTTTTTTATCGTGCCTAGCACAATGGAGCCCCGTTTTTGGTTGGTCCTTAGGCCAATACTACAGTATTACTCCTCTAATAAACTTGGTTGTTAATAATAATAAAGGTCCACCCTGTGGAAATTTGGGGACAGATCTTGAGAGGTGCCAAGCAGCTGCCCTCTGAAGTTGAGTTGTGGGTGCTCAGTTGTGGAATATATTGCTATTTATTTATTTTGATAGTCTGGAGGTATTGTAGATAGTGAGAGGAGGTTTTGCATTTGAGCACTTCCCTGATCTCTTGCTCTTTTCAGCCAGACCAACAACAAACACCAAATGATTTCTAATTTGCCTCAGGATAAGATTTATCTTCTCAATCCCTCATATGTACCCCTATTCCTCTCCCACATTACAACCGCACTTCACTAAGTAAATGCTTATTCAGTCTCACCTGAAGCTGCAATGGTTCTCCAAAAATAGCTGAAATGTAATGAGAGATTGGTGTGTGGGATGTGCTGCACTCTTGCTCATGGAGACTTTTAACTTCTCAGCCATGCTCTCATCCTCTGGCCACAGGAGGAAGAGTCAGGTTACTTCCAGTTTGTCCGGGTCTCTTATGGTAGAACAGTGGTCCCCAAACTTTTTATCTCATGCCTCCCCGACTCCTGTCCGTGCCCCCTCCCTGCCCCCAGAAGCCAGGGCCAGGAGTAGGGTTGCCAACCCTCCAGGATTGTCCGGGAGTCTCCAGGAATTAGAGTAATCTTTAATTAAAGATTATGTAATGTGATGAAACCTCCAGGAATACATTCAAGCCAAATGGCAACCCTAGCTAGGAGCAGGGGCCACGGCTCCAGGAGGGGGAGAAGCGGACAGGAGTAAGGGGGCTGAGGCTGGGGCCGTAGCTGGGGGGGGGGGCGGGAGTGGGGCTGGGGCCCAGGTGTGGACCCGGCAGCCAGGAGTGGAGCTGGGTGCCGTTCCCTCCCTGCCCTCCCCAAACCTTCCTCCATGACCCCCTAGGGGGGGTGCGCCCCACAGATTGGGGACCTCTGTGGTAGAAGGTTGTGCTTCCTGTTTTCATTGCTGAGAGAGGGAATCCTAAAGCCTGCTTAGAAATCAGAATGGGGTTGGGATTTACTGGAGCAGTATCACGAGAGAGAGAGAGAGAGATTTATTCCAGATGCATTTGGCGGTATTGTATTATGTTAGTCTTAATAATTTTCTGGTTTGCTGTATCCCTAAGGCTATATGTATACCGCTATGCTGCTAAAGCCTTGCCACTGTCAGGCAGGCAGTGTAGCTGCTCTTTGTCGGCAGGAGAGAGCTCTCCCACTGACGAAATAAAACCACCCCCGACGAGGGTGTGGTCTCCCGCCGACAAGGCACTGTCCACACCAGTGCTTTTCATTAGTAAAACTTTTGTCGGTCAGGGGCGTGTTTTTTCACACCCTTGAGTGCCAAAAGTTTTACTGACAAAAGTGCAGTGTAGACATAGCCTAAGGCTTGGTCTATGCCAGCAACTTATGTCAGTATAACTACGTCACCCTGAGCAATGCAGTTAGTTGGACCTAACTCCTGGTGTAGACAGGGCTACGTTGACAGGAGGGCTTCTCCCCCAACCTAGCTACCGCCTCTCGGGGAGGTGGAGTGCCTGTGCGGATGGCAGAAGCCCTTCTGTCAGTATAGGTAGCATCTTCTCTGAAGCATTAGTGTCAGTGCTGCACCAATGCAGCTGTGCTGCTGCAGCCTTTTAAATACAGACAAACCCTAAGTGTGCAATTTGCAAAACCACCATTTTTTTTTGTCTTGTTGAATATTCCTGTCCCAAAGTAATTTTTACTAATTTAATGTTTCTAATTTAGGAGGAAATGTTGGCAGTTTTCTCCTAACGAATCCAGTTTTTCCTAGAGAAAATGAAACACTTCTCTGTCAACCTCCTGGAAAAAGTCAGGGATTATCAGTTTTTTTTTTTTTTTTTTAAACCAAGAACTTTCTAATTGAATCTTGGCGCCACAGCACATATTTCTCTCCCCTCCCCCCCACCCTGTGGAAGTAAGAGACTTTTTTCATATCATTCCACTTCAGTGAGTTCTGTATTTCAGAGTTTAATGAAGGGAGTAATTGTGTTTTTTTTATTAGATTGGTTGATCACCAATATAAGGCTGATTTACTATAATTGGCCAAAGCGGCATTAAAACCAGCAAGCAAACTTGTGAAGAGAGTCTCTTTGACAGCAGTAACTATTGACTTATATAGGCAATGATTGAGGGCACAGTGTTCAGCCATGGAAGACTTGCGTCTTTGGGCCCAAGCGTTCTAGAATATTGGACCAATGGGAGAGTAAGCAGGAAGGGGCAACAGTATATTTCAACTTTGTGAGTTGATCTCAGTTTCTGACAGCGTCTCATCTTCATTACTTGAGAAGAATGGAACCGAGGTGGATATTTCCCCAACATCCTCTGTTGTATGAACTGATGCAACAACTCATTTGCCTTCTCTGCCATATACTTATATACCTTAGTTGCTCTCTTTACGCCCAGCTAGTCAAACAAATCCAGCAATTCTCTCTCAGGCATTCTGCTTTGGATAAATTAAACTATGACTAGATTTGGAAAAATCTATACAATGAAAAGTTGGCTAACTATTCAGGACACTGTGTTTGAAGAAGAGAATTTTAAATAGGTCACTGAAAGCTTAAAAGAATAAATGGGATATTGATTTGTACAGTGGTAAGATCAGTTTCAAACTAGCTGTGGACAGAAAAATCTATCCATAAGGCGTGATGGGAAGTCTGATAATCATGAAATAATCGCACCCATGGGCTTTGAAAGACAAAAAGCATAGCTGAATTTCCCCTTTGGTGTGAAGTTTCATGGCACCCTAGAGTTTGCTTCTTATCAAAATCAGTATTATGAAAGGGGTATTTTTCTGCTGGGATAAAAACTGAAATTAATTATAAGGTTGAACAGACTTATCATTTGAATTGTGAAGTTTATGCCCAACCGTTTGCTTTAGATTACATGGGTTGTTCCAGTAATCCATTCCAGTTCGGTTTATGAACTAGTTGTAGATTACAGGTTTTCTTGGCAGTTTCCTGACCCACCCTCTAACTACTATTCTATCCTGCTTGTACTTTAGAAATTTTGTCATGACTGTTTGGTTCACCTCCCACCCCAAGCACATCACCAGCTTTGTCTGTAATGCAGCCATGCCATGGTTCCCCTCTATATTACTTAAGAAGCTTTCCAACATGGTAGTAATGAGGGAATTGCCACTGAGGCCCATGGCGGCAGATTCCTGTTGAAATTGAGATTGAATTCTGCCTTCCTTAACTAAAATGTCCCTAAAGGGAGCTGCAAATCCCCCAATTTTTCTTCTCTCATTGGAAAATATTCGCCACATAAAGGCACTGTTTTTGCCCCCCCACCACTCCCACTGCTCACCCTAAGAAGACGATCAAGTTTAGGTCCAGTACAGGCACATAGTCCCTTCTCCTCCCCTTCCCCTTTGTGGGTGTGGGGAGGGGAACACTAGAACACACAAACTTGGATTTGTGATGTCCTGGAAAATCCTTGTGGGGCATTGGATGTAACGTTTCCCAAGATCACTGTGTAAAAATTGAGTCAGACCAGTGGGCCTTATTAGCTTGGTCTACACTAGCAACTTACGTTGCTATAACTACATTGCTCAGGGGTGAAAAGCCCATTGACTTCAATATTGTGGTTGCTTTTTAGAAACCACTTTCCTTTAGCCTGTCTGAAAATAATTTATATCTACTTCCACCGAGGAACCCCCATATTATATTTTTGTCCCTTATTCATAATTATCAGTTTATTTAAAGCCTGTGATGGTAAATACAAAAAATAGGAAGTGGTTTTTAAGTAAAGATCGTATGCAATAGAGAAACGGACCATTTTTGGGTTAATGACCATAATATATATTTATATAGCTGCTGTCATCTGGAATGATTACAACATTTTGTACAAACTGCTGTGTATATGTATACAAAAAAATCATTTCACTCATTATTGAACCTCTGGTATGTAAAGCAGTAGATGTTAATAGCACCTAACAGGGTAAGGAAGTGAATAAAAACCAATATCTTTTATCTATTTGAGTACTACAAACTCATGAATGCTCTAGATTTGCTGTGTAAATGCTTACAAAAACTTCATAGGACAGAGTACAGTATTTTTTTTTCTTAGCTATTTTTAATTTTATTTCTACAGCTTGTAGTCATCTGTTTCTGCTAGTTGCTAAAGGAGCAATTTTCAATTAACACTGTATGTAATTTGAATACTTCCAGTTTTAAGAGGTATATGGTGAAAAGGGTCTTGAGCTAAACAATTTGTTAGAATTACAACTGTGAATATCTACAAAACCAAGTTATATTAAGTTTGAATGTTTACTTGTAAAGTGTTTAGTAGTCTCACAGTTGTGGTTCTTAAAATTTAAACACATTTCCTAAGAATCTGGAAAGCGTCACATGATGTTTCATCCTGTCCTTTAGCTCACAGGCAATGGTGATCTCAACTACACATGTTTTGTCTACACTTCTGCCTACTTGTGAAATATTAAGTTTAATTATAAGACACACAAATATTTTTTAGTACTTGGACTTTTGTAAGGTATTTATTTTAAAAGGTGGTACGAGGAGATGAATATGCTCCTAATGTGTAGGAAAATGGAAGGTAAATAGAAATAAATACTGAGTTCCCTAGGATTGCCTTCTCTAATGAGTAATTAGGTTTGTTTCATAAATTGATCGTGAAGTGTCACGTAGGTAACCATTCTGAAACAGTGCATGAAGCAGGTTAACTTTTTTTAACAAAGCTTCTTGTCTGCACTCCTGATAGCAGGTAAGCCACTAAATACAAAATAGGTATTCCTCACTATGCAATTTTGGATATGATTACTAAGGGTTGAGGTAATTGCAGGATGGGGTGCAAATGCTAACTCTAAAAGAAGGAGCACATCCTGATGTGAAGTCTTTTTAACACAATTGTCGCATTCTGTGGTGAGCTGCTACTAAAACAAATTCTGTATTGCAAAAATAAATTTTCATAAACTGATTCAGTTGTGGGTTTTAATAGCTTGTAGATGGTTACTTTTTCCTGAGGTTCACAGTTCATGTACACCTCTACCTCGATATAACGCTGTCCTCGGGAGCCAAAAAATCTTACCGCGTTATAGGTGAAACCGCGTTATATCGAACTTGCTTTGATCCGCCGGCGTGCGCAGCCTCCCCCCTCCCTCCCCAAGCACTGCTTTACCGCATTATATCAGAATTCGCGTTATATCGGGGTAGAGATGTATTGATGTTCCTTTTCAAGTAATTTTATTACTGCCTGTATGGGTTCCTGGATTTCTTTTGCTTTAACATCTGCTTGTGAGTAATTATAGTAGATGATAACCTTTATTAAGGAAATAAATAGAAATTACTAAAGATGTTTCAGAAACATTGTAGTCATTATATTTGGACAAAACAAAAGAAAGGAGGAATGGAAATTTAAAACCATACTGTCTCCCTTTTGAAACTATGGCAGCTAAAAATGGACAAACTGGTTCTGCTTTCTTTTGTCTTGTAGCTATTGAAAAAGATAGGGCAGTGAATCCTGCTTTACTTTGGTTCTTGTTATCTGGATTTGTTTTCATCTTTCAAAGATGAGATTTCACAGATTAGCTTTTAGAACACAAACAGAATAGCTTTGGGTGAGTGAGAACAAATTCTCAGCAGGTAAAGGCCCAGGCCGAGATGAAATAATGTGTGCACAGAAGTACATGTGTGATTACCCAGGCAGTTACTGTGAGTATGCACACAAACCATTCAATGACTTCAAAACAAAGAACAAAACGGAAGCCTTTTCAGTCTGCCACTCTGAAGGGAGTTAGTTTGGCCAATACCTGTCCTGTGCGTACAGCTCAGGTAGGGAGCTCTTAACCCTCCCCTTGTCTGTGGAGAGAACTGCCTCATGGAGGGAGAGAAGAAATACCCCCTCATGCCCAGCTCCTCTGAGAAGGGGTGGATGGGATTCTTGACCCACCTGCACACTGTGCTTCATCGCCAGGGGAGGAGAGGTAATGTGATGGTGCCCCTGACCACCAGATCTCTTCACTATCGTTTATTATAGAGTTGGAGGTAGCACCTGGAAAATGCCACATGCTCTACAGACACAAGGAAGGAAGTCAGGGTCCCTGTCCCTAAGAGCATTCTGCTCTTGCCTGTTCTTACTCTGATTTTCCACCCCACCAAACCGCGCTGTCTGTCTTGGCCTGCCCTGCATGTTTTGTTTTGGGAGTTGCTTGTGAGGATCCTTATTGCTGCCACAATCCAAGGGTAGGCTCTTCTGGGGTAGGGAGCCACCCATCTCCTGATGTGACAGCACCTTAACTACTCCCTCCATTCCTGCTGTCCCTTTTTGGACACTATGTGAAGGCAGAGATTCTGGAGTTTTCCCTTAGCTCAGTGCCCTGTGGAGTATGTATGTATATAGTGCTTAAAGTGACAGTGCAGGGAGACTGAGAAGAAGGTTTTCAATGGGCCGTCTGCTGCTGGATTTGGGTGTGTGGGGGAGGGGGGATGGTGGGCCTCCCACTCACTCCCAAACGAGAAGTGGGTAGCTTGCCTGCCCCAAGAAGATAATGGGAGGCTGGTGAGAGTAGACCACCAGCCACTGCTCCTGACCTCAGATATGTCTGATAAGGTGGGGAGCCCAAGCCCTTTTGGGGTCAGGCAGGCATCTAGGGAGTAGAAAAGGACAAAGGGGAAATTGGTGGATGGACATCCTCTCCTGTCCCCTTGTGGAAATAGCCAGGGGACTTGGATTGAGCCTATTCAGTTATTGTTTTAGAATATTGGCTTGCACAAAATGTGAACTCATCTTTGTTAGTCTCAAAACAGTAGCTCGAGAGGCTCCTTGAAAAACCTCAAATCCCAGGGAGTTCACCCTTGATGTTGTGTGAGGGAAGTAATAATTCTAGGGTCAGAGGAAACTAGAGAGAGCTCAGGATGGCTGTATGCCAGTCAGGAATAATCCAACCTCCATACTGAGTGAGATACAAAGATTACAGCAGGGGTCGGCAACCTTTCAGAAGTGGTGTGCCGAGTCTTCGTTTATTCACTCTGATTTAAGGTTTCGCGTGCCAGTAATACATTTTAACGTTTTTAGAAGGTCTCTTTCTATAAGTCTATAATATATAACTAAACTATTGTTGTATGTAAAGTAAATAAGGTTTTTAAAATGTTTAAGAAGCTTCATTTAAAATTAAATTAAAATGCAGAGCCCCCCGGACTGGTGGCCAGGACCCAGGCAGCGTGAGTGCCACTGAAAATCAGCTCACGTGCCGCCTTCGGCACACGTGCCATAGGTTGCCTACCCCTGGATTACAGATTACAAAGACTGATGTTTTAAAATATGAAAAGAGGTTCCTTTTAAGAACTTAGGTGAGCATCCTACAAATGGAATCCCAATTTCATTGATTTCAGTAAGGCCAGGGTTTCATCCACTTTGTATAGTCTGCTTCATTTAAGCCGACCATATTATATACACGCAAGACAGGGCAGTTCACTGTCGGAGGTGGCTGAAACCCACCCTAAATGTTTTCTTGCTAGAATGAATAAGGGGGCAGAGAGGGTCAAGAACCACATGAGTCCTTTCGAGGTTAGTCACGCTAGCTGGGAAGAATGTTTGGTGTGCGAAATTTGGTGCACAAATTGATGATCAGCTCAGCACACATCTGAATCTATCTGAAACACTGTACTGATCCACTTAATGAAATATTAGACTGTCTTGGAAAATAAGGCTTCAGGAGGGAAAAAGCACTCTGTTCAGTAGCTCAGCAGTATTATGAGAGGTGGCTGCTACGTGCAGTACAAGTATCGTTCAGTAATAAATTGTTAGCTGTTAATTGGTTATATACTGAGCATTTTGTTCACCTCTGATTTTCGCCAGGCTGAAGAGAGACAAGGAGTAAGAGTTCTTGCTGCTTTGGAAGCACATCAGTCAAGCTCCTGAATCATGTTATCACACCATAAATTGACTCTCCTCTTGTCTCAGCCAAACTTTCTGCTTTTGCATTGATAAACGAATTGATCTGCGTGGTATGTGTCCCATGCCAATTTTCCCTGTGAAGTGGCTCACATTTTCATATATTTCTTGCAGCTCATTTAAGATGAGTAAAGAGGCCTCTTTTCATTTCAGAAAATGACTTGCTGAGTATTGTCCTCAATTTCACATTTCTGTTGGTCTGTCCATAACTTTTTCTACTCATGCTCTACGAGGCATTCTGCAGTGTAGTCAGTCCATTCTGTGACTGGTGAGTCCAGGCCCAGTCTTAGAAAAATTGTGTGGTGACATGAAGCACTATAGATGGTTTTAATAAATCTGAGAACAAGTGGGATTCAATCTGTACCCAGCAGCCTGATTATAGTTTTACCTTTCCATTTGTTGCAACACGCCCCTCTGTCTTTGTAACATGGAGACACTACAGAGTTTGTGTTGGTTATTCTGACTTTATGGGCAGGTCTACGCTAGAAGCGTTACAGTGGCGCAGCTATTGTGAGTCTGGTGAAGACCCTCTATGCTGATGGGAGAGCGGCATAATTACTCCACCTCTGCAAGCGGCTGAAGTGATGTTGGTGGGAAAGCGTCTCCCACCGACATAGCGCTGGTGTCAACAGTGCTTAGGTCACTGCAACTTGCCTTGCTCGGGGGGCGGGGGGAAAAGAAGGGGTGGCTTTTCACACCCTGAGTGACATAAGTTAGATCGATGTAAGTGGTAGTGTAGACCTGCCCTGTGAGTGAAAATGTATGCCAGTCAGGAATAATTAAACCTTCATACTGAGTGAGATTTACAGATTACGAAGACTGATGTTTTAAAATATGAAAAGAGAGGAAAAGAGTTTCCTTTTAAGAACTTGGGTGAGCATCCTACAAATGGAACCTTAAAAAAAATCAGGGGAACTACACACACAAGGTTCCTCCTGTATATGTTTACTGTGGCTCTATTCAGTGTACTTGTTGCTGTGTCAATCCCAGGATATTAGAGAGACAAGGTGGGTGATATCTTTTATTGGACAAACTTCTGTTGGTGAGAGAGAGAGAAGTTTTTGAGCCGCACAGAGCCCTTAGACTATGTGCTGCCTACTTATGCTAAACAATCTGTGCTATTTTGCATGTTAGCTGTGACGCCCAGAGTACCTTTCCCAGACTCGAAGAAGAGCTCTGTGTGGCTCGAAAACTTGTCTCTCTCACCATCAGAAGTTGGTCCAATAAAAGATATAACCTCATCTACATTGTCTCTCTAGTATGGTGCTAGTTGAAGCAAACTGATTTCCATTAAAAATTTAGTCTGATGATACTCGTATTGGTTCCCATTGTAGACTCTGGGCCCAATCCTTCCCCCACTAACTTAAATGGGAGCAGGTTCTATGGATGTAGCAAGCTTTACTCTTCTGTTCTGGACTGGAAAGCATCTTGTCTTTTTGTAAAGGGGAGTCTTTCTTTTCCTTTCACTATCTGGGCAACCGTTATGTGCTATAATCTCAGTGGTCTAGGTTCTTTACTTGGCCTAAATAGTCACTACACTAACTGGTGTATACAGTTGACTACAGAGCACACACAGGTCTTGGCCAAGTTGCTGTCACTGGTACTGTAAAGACTCTCTTGCACTGTTTTGTGGTGTGACTCCTAACCCGCCCTACTCTGCTTTTTATAGATATGTATTAACCTAGAGGTTAGTAACAAATTATTCCTGCTCCTGTCTAACCCATTTAAATACAGCTTTTCTATCAGCTGCTGCTCTTGTAATGGAGTTATGGGACACCCACTGCAACATGGCTTCTCCTCGATGGTCTGGTGGTCAGGATTTGGCACTTCAACTGCAGTGGAGCTTGGGTTTGATTACCAGTCAAACAGCCAAGGGTGCTGTTGAGAGGTTGGTTATATGTGAATATTTTACTGTGACACAGGTCCTAGGTTCAAGTCCTGCAGGAACCACGGCTGGAAAAATGAAAGTTTGTAACACGAGTTCTCAAATTGATGCTGTAGCAAAAGGGCTAATACACAAACATCTTTGGATGTATAAACCAGGGTGTAGTGCCATTGGTGAGACCAATAAAGGAATACTGCGTGTTCTTAAAAAGAGGACTGAAAAATTGGAGAGGATAAAGAAAAGAGCCACAAAATGATTCAAGAACTGGAGAAAATGCCTTACAGTGAGGGGTTTGAAGAGTTCAAGCAGTTTAGTTGACTCGATAACAGTGTGTATAAGTACTTTCACAGGGAGAAAATTCCCGGTACTAAATGGCTTTTTAATCTAGTGGAGAAAGACAGAACAAGAATGACTAGCTGGAAGCTGAAGCCAGGGAAATTCATAAGGCAGATTTTTAACAGTGAGGGGTGATGAACCATTGGAACAAACTACCCAGGGAAGTGTTGGATAGTTGACCTGGGTGCCTTCAAATAAAGACTGGATGCCTTTCTAGAAGTTATACTTTAGCCAAACACTAGTTATTGGGCTCAATAGAGTGGTAACGGGGTGAGATTTAAAGCCCTGTGATATACAGGAGGTCAGACTAGATGATCTGATGGTCCCTTCTGGCCTTTAAAGTCTATGAATCTGTAAGTATAATTTACTAGATAATTGTGTGTGTGTGTATGCGCGTATGTGACAGGAGGATGCGCAAAGGTGGCAATTAGGCCTTTGATCAGCAAAGCACTTAAGCATGTGCTTAACTTCAAGCTTATGCTGAAGTCCCATTGAGTGGGAAAAGCTGTTGTCCATGTTATTTCCTGGCTCAGTAAGTTCGAGAAAAGAATCATAAACTGAAAATATAGGAAGACTGATGAATTGCCCAGCAAAGAAACATAACCAGAACTTTGAAAATGTGGAGCATCCATGTGGATTTTTTTATGGGCTTTAAGAGGGATTATTGTAAGTAGCCATGACATGATATGTAGGTAATTTCCTAGTGTCAGGGCTGAAATTGGGATGAATAATGCTAGATCAACAACTCATGACTTATTTTTGTTGAGTAGAATCTTAGTGTTCACTGTAATTGTCTGCACAAATTCCACATCTGTGAATGGGAGAAACCTCCCTCATAATTTAGTGTGAAATACAAACCACTCTGACTAGAGTGGTACCTATAAAGGATTATGTAGGGGTCATTACAGCAGTGTTTGTGTTGTATTTCCTCAGACACTGCAGTAATTACTGTAATTATTGTACAATAAAACTGCTTATTTTGATAGTACTTTACAGCCCCAGTTCCACAATCTGGCTGTTCAGTAAAACTCATTTATCGCATGTACTTGCAGTGAGTGTGTATTAATAATATTGTTCATTCCACGCCAACTGTAGTGTCCTGAATTATCAGACTTATACTGGAAATTTTAACAGATCTCTGTTTGTAGAAAAGTTGACATTAGCTGCTTAACACTAGAAGAGAGAAAAAAATGTAAAAGTGATAGAACTTTTCCACAGTGTGTACAATCTCTCAGTCACGTTCACTGTTCAGAGCGCATTTTATCAAAGCATGTAACCTAGCAGATTTTTTTTTTAAAAAAGGGGGGTGGGGTGGGGTTTAGATGCACATGAATTTAAATAGTATCTGCAGTATGCTAGCAGGCATTAAAAACAACCAGGGCTATCTGTACTCAAGCTTCAGATCATAAACTGATCACTAGCAGTTCAGAACACATTGTGTGGGAAATTTCTGTCAGCTCCATTATAGGAATTGTCACTTTCCACTGAGAAATACAGTATAACCAGGGGTCGGCAACGTTTGGCACGTGGCT
>NW_020664481.1:30327209-30401715 GCF_002925995.2 Terrapene triunguis | reverse complement strand
GGTGCTTACCCTGGCGAGCCGCGTGCCGAACGTTGCCGACCCCTGGTATAAGCTATTGTTGGAGAAGGCATATTGGAGTAAATGTATATTGCATCTCTTCTAACAATTGCGTGAATCACAAATGTACTTGTATCTTCTCTCTTGTATTGAGAAAAATCTGTTACCATATTTCAAAATATTTGGCCTGATAAATTGTCATTCTTTGACAATACCAAAGGAGGGAAGGGGCAAGGCACAAGACTCAGTGCTGAATTACCCATATCAGTTTAGTCTCAAAAGTAGTTGTGCTATCATTTATTTGGTAGCTCAACAAAAAGTAGACATGCATTTACAGATTTATATTCCTACTATGAGAAAGTGAAACGTGGCATCATGTGCATATATAAAATATCTCTTCCCTGCCCCCCTTCAGTTTGATTTTGAAAGATGCCTTCTAAACTACATCCACAGAACTTGCAAAGGACCAATGTGTATATGCAAAGGGGTATCTGTGAGGTTACTAATTTCACAGGTAAAGTGTGACTTTTTAAAACTTGTCCTTTATGGTAAACCAGGTTTTGACAATTACAGTTAATAAATGTAATTTGTTTTTTCCTAAAAATGACTTCCTTTTGTTTGCAAAGTGTGTGTATAAACGTTGTTGTTGTTTTATGACGTTTGATAGGAATCACTTTTTTTATTATTCAGCAACAATTCACAATCCAATATATTCTGTTCTTCTACCTTGTCCTCTTGTTTTGTAAGTAATGCAGATTTACAGAACTTTGTGGGCAAGTGCTCAACGTGTTTGTCAATGGGAGTTTCATACTTGCTACAATTGCAGGATTGGGCCTTTTGCTTTCACCTGAGGCTAATGTCTGGAAAATTCACTTGTTAATTTTCCAATGGGTAATGTTCTAGAATTTGCTTATATTGGTGTCGTCTAAATCATTTGGTATATTGGTTTAAAAAAAAGCCCCAGCACCATCTCCAGTTGTCATGTGTCCACTGTGTCTGCATGTGGTTAAACAGTTTGTCACTTGAGAGTAACTGATTTAAATTGGCTTTTCGGCAAGTTTTCTTGTATCAGGCCATACCTTTTGGGAGAAATGCCAAGATTAGAACTCCATGGTGATGGTAATCTAACAGTAAGGAAGCTGTAATTATTTTATCAAGTCCTAATAAAACATTTTTTGAAATCCTGTTCTTCACACTTCACTGGCTCTTTTAAAAAAAGTCTCCCCTGTCATTGAATGAACTATATTCAAGCTGCTATTTGAAAATCATCAGTCATTACTAGTTAACAGTGTAACTTATCCCTTAATGTTCATTGTTACCTTAACATGGCTGTTGCCATAGAAATAGTATAAATTAGATTTGAAAGAACTAGGAGCTATAGTTTTTTGGTTTCTGTTTTTAAACAAATCTGTGCTTTAAATATTAATGTAGTAGGTTTTGGTTTTGACAGTCTGTACTTTATTTTCCTATTTTATTTTTTGTTTCATATTTTTAAGGAGGTAAATTTAATTTAAAGAAAATTTAAATTAGGGTTTTTTTTATTATGTTGCAAAATCAATGGAATGCCAACAAGATATTGTGAATAAAAATGAAATTGTCTGTATGTGTTGGGCCATATTGTACTGTCAGTTTTAGGCAGAAATTTCAATTGATTCAGGGGAGTTCTTCTTAGAAACTGATAATCTAGTATGGCCTGTTGCTTTTAACAAGAAGAAACAAAGCTTCTTCAGTCTGAGCAAACTATTACATATTTAAGGTTTCAGGGAATTTTGCCTGAGTAGGAATGCAGGATTGGATCCTTTAATTAGCAAGAACTGAAATCAGTTCTTAGGACTGATTAGGAATATTTTAAAGTACTGATTTCAAATAACCACCACTGTTATGTGTAGTTTCTTCCTCCACGAGCTGTTAAATCTATTTCACTGGGACTGCTAGAGGAGTAAGATATCACTTATTGTAAGGGTGGCAAAATTCAGCCCAAAGGGATTGTGTGTTTTACTTATTTGTGCTCTTTCTGCTATTTAAGTGACGGTACCGTGATGTATGCCCACATCTTTAAGTACATGTTATGCAGACTTGTAAAATAGGGCAACTCTCTGCAAAGAAATCATGAAAGTGTTTTTGGAAAATTAGTAATCTGATCCTTGGAAGGACCTGTTTTGTTAGTTTTGGGTGGGGAATAATAATTTGGGGTACAGAGGAGAATTCAGACATTGTTTTGGCTTTAAACAGCCAGTTTTTAAACATGAGTATATTATGTTTCTCATTTTTAGTATGACCAATACATGATTCTGTTATATAGTTAAAATCCTTCTGTAACTGAATATCAAAGTCAAATCTGTTAGCCTATCAAAATATTAAATATGCATGAGTAGTATTCCACTGCACTGCTCAATTTATTCTGCCTGTTTCAATCTCAGAAGGATTCTGCATGTCTATATGTACAGTCAGTTTCAAGATTAGGCTGGAACTAAGCTTTTATTGGCGGGGGGGGGTGGTGGTAGCAAACTTTTACATAGCGTTGGTCACCTCTCTTGCCATTTTTGATTGCTTGGACCATCTCCCCCTACCATTCACAACTGTTTAATGTGCCTGTGGCAACTGCAGCAATTGCTCATGTGGGAATGTAACATTAGAAAAGTGTTTAATATATTTTTTAGCTCTTTTAAGTGTTTCAATGGCTAGAAAAAGGTGAGCCAGCACAATATGTCCAGCTTTAGCAAGTGCTCCATGGATCACCGTTTGAGAACCACTGCTTTAGAGTTTATATGTTATGTTAAACAGAAAGTACTGTTCTGCCTAATTCTCATGGCCAAGGAATATTTTTTTGTCCCCTTGTTAAAGGTTATTTACAGTGAGGTTAAAGAATATACTTTTCTCAGACAAAAATGCATCCACTTAACTGAAGCCTTATTTTTAATCATGCTTTCTCTCCACAGAGTTTATCCCATGAAACAGCACTCGAAGGGAATTGCTGACAGCTTGTGGAACGGAGTTAAAGTGATTGTAGCAAAATAAAACCTCGACAGCAGCAGCACAAGTATCAATCAATCTAGAAAAAACTTGCATGGAGCTGTTGAAGAGTAGGATGTGGCTCTGCAGAGGAGGGCTCTTCCCTTTCATTTATATTGAGATCTGAACTTTATGCTCATGAGGAGAAGCGCAAGTGCAGAATGTGAGTCACTCAGTGTGGTCAAGCAAGTCAGAACCAAGGGCTACCTTAGAAGACAGAAGTGCTCTTCAAAGAAGGATAGATCTATCTTTGCTTTGTTGCCATCACTGGGAACTGAGAGAGAAGTCAAAGCCAAACTGGAATAAAATGCCAGCTAAGGGAAAATACTTCTTTAATGAAAATGAAGACTGCAAGATAACAGATCCACTTTATGAGAAGTATCGCTACACGAGCCAGCAGCACCCGCTTCTTCTCCTGCTGCTCTTCATTGCAATTACTTTCTGTATTACGCTAATTATACTATTCTTTGTCATGCATGTGAGTATAACCAGGGTTCTCGGTTTGTACAGTACATTGTGTGAGGTAAGAAAGAACTTGTATCAAAGCTCACGAAACTCACTGGGCAAAAGTTTCATTGGGCTAGAATAGTGTAACCCTTACTTCAGGTTAGTGGTAGTTGTGTCCATGGGAGTTACCAGCATTTTGTGTGTGTGTAAATTCTAACTTCAGATTCAAGAATATGAATGTTTTTAAAAGTACAGCAAACTAAAAGGTGAAATAACATATGGGTTCCTTGGTTATGAATTCTTGTGATTGATTTTATAGGCGGCAGTTTTTAGAGTTTAATTGTTTGGAAAAAACTATTATGGAAACTCCTTTGGGATGGAAACAGTAAAATTGTTAAGTTAGCCGGGAGTGGGATCACTTTGCTATGTGACAGATCCAGGTTTAGGGAATTACTGCTTGTGGGGGTTAGGAAAAATATATTGTGCCAAAATCTATATGTGAACAGGCTACCAGCATCATTTGTTGGCTAATTAAGGAAATAGACGTAGGGTTTGGAAGGAGTGTCTGCTTTTCTTAAATAGAACCAAAGAGTCAAATTCACAGGTGGTAAAAGGGAAAAGGAGCTGGTTGTAAAGATAGTGATAAAAGGGCTGGTAAATCCTCCCTGTCACTTTTTTACACTCCTCTTCAAGTGCAGGTTGAATCAGGTGTTCAGAACCGAGGACCTAGACTGTGTACCCATGATTTGTGGTACTTCTGGAGGGAAGTTGATCCTGAATTTTGCTAATCACACTCTCCCTCCCTTGTTGTTCTTACAAAGAACAGTAATAATGACTTAACAATTTTCTTTACTTTTAACATAATTTAATAGAAAAACTATGCTCTGCAAGTATTAGATATTAATAAAAAATGTTAGTGTAATGGATGGCATTCCCTAATATTAGCAGGTGAAATTGCAGAAATAAGTTGGGGTGTTTTTTCTTTTAGTTTTAATAGGGAATTTCCTGTACCTGGGATTCTGAAAACATGCATGGTCCCACATATAACATGACAGAAAGTACATCTGCATAGACATTGCTGTAGGAATAGCTTTTTATCTCTAATGTAATATGGTGACATCATAGCTGCATGGGTGACATTAGACACACCATTAGGTTTTGCGCTTATTAAAAGGAAAGTTCAGTACTAATGTAACACTTTTGTTCTGCTTTTAGACGGAAACACGTCCTCATCTTGCTTTCATTATTACAGTATGTACAGCTCTTGTAATATTTGCAGTCATGTACTTGCTTGTGTGCATTGAATCCTTATTTCGGAGATGGCTGAAATTATTTGGGATTTTGATTTGGATCTGCTTCCTGACCATAGGATATGTGTCAGTTTTTGGAAGGGCAGATACCCTTTCATTCTATGCATGGGAACAGGTATGTATTTCCTGTTTGATGCACTTACATTTAGAAGTGGTAATCAGTATATATTTGTTCTTAAAATTGTAATGATATAATATTTATTCCATTAGTTTTAGGTTACTTCTTCCCCAAACCAGTTATATTGGATTATAGGATAACACTTTTTGTTAACTCTGTCTGTCCCTGATCCTGCAAAGACTTATGTGCATACACTGCTTAAAGTTCAGCATAATCACATTGACTTCACTGGGACTACTCCACACAGTGTGTAAAATTAAGCATGTGCCGAAGTCTTTGTAAGATCTTGGCCTTATGCTTTTAATTTAAATTACACAAATGAAAATGTATTACTTGTCATGAATGTACCTTAAAAGTAAATTATTTCTTTCATAATTCTCAGTGTTTTGATAGGTGCTGATTAGGATCCTGATTACAAAGTGGTGTTCAAGTAATTTTTTAAAGAACTCTATAGCTGGGTGTGCCTAGTGAAAGTGTTTTCAAATCAAGTAGAGAGGGTGAAGTGAACAATAAGAACTAATGACACATCCTGGCATTGCTGGGTACGGCTGGAGTTGATTACTTGGTATCTCTGACCAGAAAACTGACAGTTTTATGAAGCCAAAAAGTCATTATGAAGCCTGTAGGAAACTCCTCCTAAGCTCTGATAACATAAGCAGAACAGTTTTTAAGAAAAGAAAAATTACTTTTTATCTAATTATACTGACCCTTCCCATTCTGTCCATCCTTTTCTGAATAATGAAAATTAGAAATTATCTACTAGACAATCAGAATGGATTTCCACTATGAATGCTGTCCAGCACAGTGATATGTTGACTGCAGACTTCAGCTATTGCAGCTGTACAACAGTTAAAGGTAGCAACATGTATACTAGAAAGCCATAGATCCCCAGGTTTATTGCTTCAATTTCCTCTGGTGAGACTTTGCCTTCAAAATCATTCTACTTAGTAGTGAAATTTTAATATAAAATTTATGGGGGGGGGGGGGGGAATCTCACCTTAGACATAGGGAAAATGATGTTAGTTGTTCAGGGTGATTGTTTTTTCCCTGGCTTTGCTTCTTTAAATGTTGCAAGACATAATGTGGGCTGATACCTTTGACTTTTTTTTTTTTTTTTTTTTTAAATGTGAAGACCATATTATAGGAGGTCAGCTGGAACAGGATTTTTCTGCCTTTAACCTTCTGATGTGACTGTGGTCACAAGTGAAGCTTGTGTGTTTCCTTATCTGGTCTCCGTTTGTCCATGTTACAAAACCGTCATATGGTATTTAGAATTTGCCATGAGTGAGAATCTCCCCAAAGGAGGCTGATGTCTGGAAACAGCAGGAAGCTGGGGTTGAAATGAAGCGGGAGAGCTGAGTGGGCAGTCTTGCAGTGTGTTTGTCACAGTACTTGACTCAAGTATTATCAGGCCCCATATATAGGTACCATAGGCTACAACAGAAGTCCATAAATATGGATTTAATGGTAGACTTTAATAGCGCTTTCTGAACCATTATGCTTTAGCAGGCCAATGGACATTTGTAAACTCTTTAACTGTGCCTTCAAATGTATGTTTATATGCAGTAGTGATTACTCTGTTGTATCAACTCCATGAAGGATTATTTGGTTTTAGGGTCAATAAAATATCAACCAAATAAACACATGCAAGCTGTTGATATTAACATTATAATAAGAACTTAAAGCACTTGCGAAATTTGAAATGAAAGGAGATAGCTTCATCCTTGCTTTGGACTGTTCTTGGTACATAATTCAGATGCAAGTTGTGTCATGTCATGTCTGTGGTTATAAGGTCTGCAGTATATCTGCTACTTTACCAAAGGAGAATGAGACAAATTAAGGGTCAAATGTCCTCTTTAAGCTACTGGTTTGGCTACATTCGTATTATAATTTTATCCAGTTTCCTCAAAGCTTTTATGAACACTACACTCCTTGTGATTTTAATTGTTCCATTGAAATGTCAATGCTAGAGGATGCAGCCTGAAGAAAAGTCAGAATGCTTGTTTCCCCCCTTGCTCTGCAGTGATTTTTGGCTGGCACCTAATAACAGATTTTTCCCTTTTTCTTTTTGAAGGTGCCATTCTTCCTGTTCATAATCTTCACAGTTTATACCATGTTACCCTTTGGGATGAGAGATGCTGTCATCATCAGCATCCTTTCTGCAGTGTCCCATATTGTAGCCCTAAGCATTGCAGTGACACTATATTCTGAACCACGCCAAAAACTCACTACGTTTCAGGTAAGGAAATGCTATTTGTTAGAATATTCAAATGTCTTAGGCAGCATTTCCATTAGAGATGGGAACAAACTGCAAAGTTCAGATATGGATGCAAGCTTCCACATAGTTCAAGGGTTTGGGTCCACCTCATACACAAGGAATTATTCAGTATAGCTACGTGAAAAAATCCACACCCCTCAGAGACAGAGCTATACTGATGTAACCCCTGGTGTAGACAGCGCTAGGTTGACAGAAGAATTCTTCCATTACCTAGCTGTCGCCTCTCAGGGCGGTGGATTACCTTCGGCACTGGGAGAAGCCCGCCTCATGGGGTAGGTAGTGCCTATACTGTAGAGCTACAGCAGTGGCGCTGTATCATTTTAAATGCAGACATGCCTTCCTTTGCACGCAAATGACACCCATTGGTAACTACTTACTTTTTACGTATGATACATATCTGTTTTCAACACAGATGAGGAGACAGAAAACGAAAGGGACAACAAATTTAAAAAAAAAATCTTGGGACAACATTAAGAATAGAATTTTAAAAAATAGTGAAAGTTATTTCTGTTAGCATTATGCTTTCCAGACTATTAAGAAAAAGCTTAATGTTTAAGGTGTCTTTGATCATAGACCCTCGGAGATAGGAAAAGTGTAACTTTATGTGCAGTTTAGTTGCATTCAATCCATGGTTTTAGAAACTATGCTGCAGCCTTCATGGAGGATTTTACATTAAAAAACTCCTAGTTACTGGAGCGTATTTAGTAGCAGAATAAGTCTATCAAATGAAATTCCCTTTTTGAATGAATGAAATGTTTTTATTAGTGACTGGAACAAATGCACTGGCGTCCCCTAAAACTGAATGCTATACCTTTTTGTGATAAAATTGTATCTAGGTCAGTGGTTCTCAAACTGTGGGTCGAGACCCCAAAGTCGGTCACGACCCTGTTTTAGTGGGGTTGCCAGGGGTGGCTTTAGACTTGCTGGGGCGGAAGCTGAAGCCTGAGCCCCACTGCTTAGGGCCGAAGCCCAAGGACTTCAGCCCTGGGTGATGGGGCTCAGGTTACAGGCCCTCCTGCCTGGGGCTGAAGCTCTTGGGTGTTGGCTTTGTCCCCCCGCCCGAGGTGGTGGGGCTTGGGCTTTGACGCCGCCCCCCGGGTGGCAGGGCATGGGCGGGCTCTGGCTTCAGTCCCCCCTCCTGAGGTCGTGTAGTAATTTTTGTCAGATAGGGGTCGCGGAGCAATGAAGTTTGAGAACCCCTGGTCTAGATCACTCTGCAAAAATGTGGAGTTCATGAATCACTGTATTCGTGTCCTCATGTTGCATGCTTCTCCAAAAAGAAATTGCAATTTGTTGAATAAACGTGTGACATATATTAGTCACATTACTTAATATACTTAAACTACTGGAAGTCACTCTGATACCATGGTGATGAATGCAGTATAAGAACAGTAGAATAGAATATTAGCACTCAAGACTACATGTGATTGGCTGTATAGTATAGAATACTATAGTATAGTAAGTGGCCCCATTTGACTATAAGACAAAAAATAGACCTGTAGCCAAAAGGTAGAACCGTGATTTCAAAAACTGATAATATTATGGTAAGTTTCATCCTGCAAATAACTTTTTTGTGTTTTTTATAAAGATAACTCGTGAAATTCTAGAATTTCCTGAGATATTTTCCCATGAGAGAGCTAACCCATATAACAAATTAATATGAGAAGCAGTAAATTACTAGATGAAATAAGTATGTAGTAGTAAATATAAACAAGATATCAAATTATCCTCAGGTAATCTAACGTAGTTATACCATGGACATCTGCGATTTGCAGCTGTCCTTTTGGAGATCTTCTTTTAAGAACAATCTTTTTGTTTGTAGTCTGCCTTGGCTATGCTTATCAGTTTTTCCCTGTGATCTTGTCTCTTACAGCTGCAATATGTTTTCATGTATCATGTGTTTTGATTATGTTTTAATTTTCACAAACAAACATTGTTAGATTATAGTCTCTCCCCCCCGACCCTCCATTGCTACTTTATGCAAATTTTCTTTTTGCCCCTTTTAATTTAATTTAATTTAAACTTGATTAGCACAGTTCAATACTAGCAGCTTTGTTAGGATTCTAAGCACATCATCCTTGTTTCATTATTGCATTTAAAAATAATTAGATTTTCTATTGCCTCTCACAGCAGGGGGAAACATTAATTATTGGTGGAATGACCTAATGCTATAGCCTTTTGACTATTTTATTGTCAAAGGGACATCACCATTTAAGTTCAGCACAGCCATCCTCTATTGAAAGATAAATTAAGTCTTTATGGCGCTGCCATTTAGGATATTTTCAGTTACTAAGGGAAGGGATGGTCTGTTACTTCTAAAGGAAAAGTTTTTTGATTGGTATTTACTGTATTTTCCCCACCTCCTGAAATACGCGAGCCTGGTGAGGATTTTGCATGAGTGACGGGGAGTGTAGGTCAGACAAAGGCATTTTGGAAATTGATGAGCTCTTTTCGCTTAGAGCTAACAGTCATTTTACATGTCTTAAGGAACAATATGGGAAAACACTTACTACAGTTTCCTTCAATTTATTTGCCTTGTGAATGATGTGTGCTTTAGATATCAAGCTTGTTTACAAGAACATGCATCACGGATTATGAAACTGAATTGATGATAAAAATATATTCCTTTCCATTTGTACTTTGTATGGTTAAATCACTATGTCAGTAATACTAGTGGCCTTCATTCAAGGACTTGAAGTGAATATAACTAATTTGGGGGCACCCTTATCAAACAGCAAAAACACCTATTAGTGCACTCCTTCCCGGCCACTTTCTTTCCATTCCAAAGCCATGAATCCAGTGTTCTGTCACAGTGTTGGAACAAAGGTACTGAAATGTAGCCCTGCAGCTGCACATGATCACTCTACTGTAATTAAAGAGAATGCAAAACACAAACCTGAATTTGTTTCAACTTACTCAGGAGAAAGCAAGCGCTTAGCACTACTCCTTTCACTTACCAAGAGGAAGAGAAATCTTTTATAGTGTATTTTTGATTAAGTGTCAGAATAAAAGAGAGAGGGTGTGCATGTGTCTGTCTTGGAAGGTGAGGGAAAAGATGTGTGTTCCCTAAACTGCTGGGTTGGTGTGGGGGTGGTGGTGGAGGGGAGAGGTAGCAATCTGACAGTTCCTAACAGCGTATGGTATGTACCAGCCCCACCTTGTCAGTGAGTTTCCACAATCATTTGCAGGCGCCGCCACCAGTCTATCCTTCCACTTTGAAAAAAAGATAAATAGCTAGAATAAGGAGGGCAAGCACTGTGATTGAGGCTCTCTGCATATTTTATACATGCATGTCATGTCTCAGTAAATGAGGTAACTCATGACAACCTTTTTTCCTTCCCAGACAAATGCTTGTGGTAGAGTGAGGTCACTGCTCTTTCTAACATTTGATACTCATTTCATTGTCAGCAGCAGATCTGTTTTCAATACACTAATCACAGTCCAGGGCAGCTCCTGTGTATTAAAAGCTCCCATAGGAATGGAAT
This sequence comes from Terrapene triunguis, assembly GCF_002925995.2. Classification (NCBI taxonomy): domain Eukaryota; kingdom Metazoa; phylum Chordata; order Testudines; family Emydidae; genus Terrapene; species Terrapene triunguis. Next base: position 30,391,068 of record NW_020664481.1, on the reverse strand, counting down.
CAGAGTCTAATCTAAATGACTTCACTAACTGTACTTGGCATACGTTTTCAGAAGTGGCTAGTGATTTCAGGTGTCTCAGGCCTTGTCTACACTTGAAATGCTACAGCGGCACTGCAGTGCTGCCCGGAACTCTGTAAATCCAGGCTGTTTCAGAGCAGGGATCGAAAGGCATTTGAGAGGCCCAGAACTCTTATGGAGAACAGCCTTCCAGCAGCCTCTTCTCTATTATTTCAAGGGGAGTTTAGTGGCCCTGCAGACTGCAACTGTGGCAATGTTCATAGGGAGAGAGAGGCTCTCTCAGGCAGGTCAGGAGGTTTACACTGAAGTGGAACAGTAATTACATGTTCATGTTTTGTTTTTTCTTTAAGTAGGAAGAATATCTTTGGGGGAGGGGGGAGGTTGTATACATGGAGGGTGGGCTCAGTGTTGGCCTAATGGGAGCAGTGTTAAGTCATGCTGCGTGCTTTTGAAAATCCTACTTATAATGGACTGGGGAGTGAAATAATGTAGCTTAATTGGTGTTTTACTTTGGGCTAGATTTCAGATTTTGAGACCGATGTAATAAAACCCAAGCACTTGTTTAAAACATTTCTAACATGATGCCCTACCCATACTCGATATATCAAACATTTTGAACCCAACATTTGTAATCGTTTTAGGATGAAAGCGAACAAACACCAAATACAATATTTTCATTTCCAGTGCAAGTAACCACAAAGTGACTTCACAGCAACTGGAGCTTTAATTCTCTTAACATTGCCCCTTTATATGTGTGTGTGTGTGTGTGTGTGTGTCGGGGGGGGGGGGGCGGTGGCTGGGGCTGTAGCTTTTAGCCTATTTTAGTATTGAAATGTTTGTAAAATTGTTGTTATAAATTGGAAATACTGGGTTATCATAGTACACAGCATCCTTATTAATACAATTCTCTTATAGTCTCTGAAAGTTACTCTTCCTTTGTTCCTATCTGTGGGCCAGATCCTGCATGTTCTTACACAGTTAGTATTTATTATATGCACTGTGGTAGCACCTAGGAAGCCCCAGTCACGGACCAGAACCCAGTTGTGCTAGGCAATGTACGAAGTACAAAATTACGATCCCTGCCCCGAAGAGCTTCCTATTGAAGTAAGTGACTTCCATGGGATTGCTTGTATGAGTAAGGGCTGCTCCCAGAGATTTGCAGGATCAGGCCCCATAGTATAATCCTATTTGGAAAGCATATAAAACTTGGCCTTTTTGTGATTTTAAAATGATTTGAGAGAAAGAGAGAGAGAATACTTCAGAGCTGCAACATTTGGGGGAGGGGCAAAGAGGGAGAATATATATATATGGTCCTGATACAACAGCCAAAACCAAAACAAAAAAACACCTAATTCAGATTTTGGCTTTATAGATGGATGTTCAGATTTTAAAATTAGCTCCAAGGAAAAAAATCTTGCCATAATAACCTGTGGGTATTGCCCTACTCCATACTCGATATATCAATATTAAAAACAGACCTGCTAGAAAGAAGCAGAAGTTGGAAGGTACTCTTCCAGAAATATTAGCTGGCGTGGATGACACTGGATAGACCTGAGAAGTCTCATGTTTGGGATCTTTGCTACTTATCCCAGCGCCCTGTTTTCTATGGAGTGGAGGCCTCTGCTGCTCTACCTCTCCCCTACAAGGAGACATGAGGAAAAAAGTTACTGCTGCTTCACCGCCCATACAAGGCCTCCCTGGGTTTTTTGGGTGATCCCACCCTTGAATAATTCCATGGCCAGCATCGGCTGCAGCCTGTAGCTTTCCCATGTTGTAGCAAAATAAAATAGACATGATTGATAATGTGGCTGCTGCCCACGCTTTTCTGAATAGCAGCAGTGGAAATTGACCAAACTTTGGTTAATTTCACAACCTTAAAGGCTAGACAATTTTAAAAAAAACAAAGATGCTTGCATTCTGCAAAAATGATTGCTGTAGCCCTATCTTTCTATTGCAAGCATGGAGTTTGGGGAGAACATTTCCCACTTGTCCTTGGTTAATGGATTTTTTTCAAGCCCGATCAGTTGGATTGCACCTGTCCAAGAGGCAAATGTGGTCCAGTTTCAACCTTATAGCTTGCCATCAAATGGATTCGTCTATTAGCTCCTGTTAGTTCAATATCCTCCTAGATAGGCCAGTTCCTCTTTGATCTTTAGAAGTTACAATTGAAAGGTGTAATTGCCGTTTTCTTGAGTCATGGTACCTATTAATTCTTCTTCAAATGTATCCACTTGACATGGTTAATTTTCTTTTATCAGTTATTAAATCCTGCCCCTTTCAAACAGGGTCTCTTGACCTTCAGATGTTTTGCCAAAATAAACTTACCTATGATTTCCTTTATTTTTTTCCTGGTAGCTCCAGTCAGGTAAACACATAATTTTAAATTACTACCACTCTGGTATTGCTAAATGAGTTCAGGTAACACCTGTCCTAGAAAGGGCTCGTTGACATGCAAATAAAGTTCATGCTGGGAGACTGTGAAGTGCTCTTCGTTTATCGTTTGGAGTAGGATACAAAATTAGATGAGTACATATACTGAAAGGATTAAACCCGCTATAACCTGAGCTGTGGTTACTTAGGGCGCAGCTACACTAGAGAGTTGTAAGCTGTCTGATGTAGCTGCTCTAAACTGACAGGAGAGAGCTTTCCCATCGGCTTAACTACTCCAGCCCCCGCAAGCGCCAGTAGCTATGTCGGTGGGAGATGCTCTCCCACTGGCATAGCGCTGTCCACATCGGCGGTGATGTCGGCGTAACTTATGTAGCTCAGGGGGGTGATTTATTCTCCTCCCTGAGCGACATAAGTTATGCCGACATAAGTTGTAGTGTAGACCTAGGTGAAGGCATATCCTGGTATTGTGAGACTGATTCATTTGAGATGAAGAAATCAAGGCACGCATTTTCAGACATGTACACCGAAGTGTATGACTGACAGAGAGCCGGTAGCACTTTCTTGCCCTTCCCCCCCATATCTCTCCCTCCTAAACACCGTGAACAAACATGCTGTGTTGGATCAAAACTTGCCTACCTCCTGAGGTTTGGCTTTATTAACCAGGTAACTTGGGGGGAGAGGGGGGGCTGCGAGGGGTATAGCCACCTCAAAATGTGCTTAGATCCCCTGTAGCCACCCTGTAGCAGCTCCCGCTCTCCCGCTGCCCAGCTCTGAAGGCAGAGCGGAGAGAGGTGGCTGCTGGCCTGACACCCAGCTCCAGCAGCAGAGGAGAAGAAAGCCTGGGCGGGGGGCTGGGGTACCTGAAAGCACCCCCGGCGCATGTCTCTGCCCTGGGCAGGTGGAGGGTCTAGGGTTCCCCATAATGGCCCAGACTGACCTGCTCCAGCCCAGACTCCTGGGCCCTGCCCCCAGAGGTTGCTGCTCCCTGAGGGCTTTGGTCCCCCAGCCTGGGCGGCTCTTGCTGGCTGCGAGCAGCTAGTGCCCCAACCAGCCAGGCCAGGGGGCAGGGCCATGGAGAAGGAAGGGGCCTCATGGCAAGGAGGGGAGAAGCCCACTCCATTTTGTGTCTGGTCCACCTGAGGCCCCGCATCAGGAAGTGGTTGGCGCCACCCCTGGGGTAACTCAAAATATAAAAACAAACTCCAGCCCAATCCCTCCCCCGAGACTTGGCTGTTTTTCCAAGGGTTCCTTTCAGACCCAGACCCTAGAGTCATCTCTCAAAGGGGCGACTTCCACTTCTCGTCAATCAAAGGTGGAGTTAATGAGCCACGGCCGTCACAATGAGTCAGCAGCATTAGTCACTCCTTGTTTGAACACTTATCAGGTGCATTCACAGAAGGACCCAGCTACTCTGAACAGTTTCAGATGTGTCCATGTCTGATGAATACATACATGTGTACTGTGGTAACTTGCATGTGCATACATGCATGTACTTCTGGCATAGGTATGTGCCCATGGAGTTTTCTATGCCTAAATCGTAGAGTCATAGTTGACAGCCAGAAGGGACCATCAGATCATCTAGTCCAGGGGTGGGCAAACTTTTTGGCCTGAGGGCCACATTGGGGAATAGAAATTTTATGGTGGGCCATGAATGCTCACAAAATTGGGGCTGCGATGTGGGAGGGGGTGAGGTCTCTGGTTGGGGGTGCCGGCTCTGAGGTGGGGCTGGGGATGAGGAGTGTTTGGGGTGCAGGAAGGTGCTCTGGGCTAGGATTGAAGGGTTTGGAGAGCAGGAGGGGGATCAGGGCCGGGGCAGCGGGTTGGGCGTGGGGAGAGGCTCAAGGGTGCAGGCTCCAAACATCGCTTACCTCAAGCGGCTCCCAGAAGCAGTGTCTCCGGCTCCTACGTGGCCAGGCGGCTCTGCACGCTGCCCCATCCGCAGGTTCGGCCTCGACTCTGCGCCCCGGCTCGAGCACCGGAGTGGGGCCGAGCCGTGTGGTGCGGCCCCCTACCCAGCAGGAGCTCACAGGCCGGCTTAAAATGGCTCGCAGGCCGCAGTTTGCCCACCCCGATCTAGTCTGACCTCTTGTATATCACAGGTCACAAGCACTACCCAGCATTTGCACACTAAACCCAGCAACTGAAATGAGACCAAAGTATTACAGCCCGCAGGAGACTAAACTAGTATGTGCCACAGGGAGAGAATAGGAGTGACTGAGGTGCACTGAGAGCCCTGCAATGCCAGGGAAATGATTGAGATACACCCAGATCATGCTGGCAAGTGACCTGCACCCCCACACTACAGGGGAAGACCAAGATGCTGCAAGGTTGCTACTGCCCGTCCGACCTCGGGGAAATTCCTTCCCAACCCCACATGTGGTGAACCGTGAGCATGTGAGCAAGAACCAGCCAGCCATGCAGCTGAGAGAGAGAATGCCCAGTGCCACCTTGGAGCCCGGGCTCGCTCTGCCTGATATCCCATCCCCAGTCAGGGCCATTGTTGATGCTTTAGAGGAAAGAGACAAACCCTCCCCCTCGAGTGCATTGTGGGTATAGGGAAATCCGTGTCTGATCCTTGCAGTGGTTAGCTGAAAACTTGAAGCATGAGCTTTTAGGAATATAAGATATAACCTGGAAGTGATCGCTAGGGCTGCCTGACCCCTACTATTCCGAGCAACCCTGTCCTACAGTTGCACTCAAAAATTTGTCCAGCTCTCTCACAACTAATGAAGTTAGCTCCCAAGCTGTTCCAGAACCTCTCACCTCTGATGATTAGAAACCTTCTATTTCCAGCCTGTATTTGTTCCTGGTCAGTTTATACTTGTTTGCTTCTCTACTAACTTTGCCCTTTGGCTTAAATAGCTCTTCGCCCTCCCTGGTGGTTACCCCTGTGATGTACTTAGAGAGAGTAATCATATCCCCCTGTTAGCCATCTTTTTTGTGAAGTTAAAGAAACTATAGTCTTCCAGTCTCCTCTGATAAAATAGGCCCTTCATTCCCCTGACCATCCTAGGAGTTCTTCTCTGCATTTGTCGAGTCTTTAACATGGGTGATCAGAATTGTACACATTCTAGTATTCTAAATGAAGTCTTATCAGTGCCTTGTACAATGGCATTAAATACCTCTCTCTCTACTGGAAATGCCTTGCCTGGCACATCCTAGGATCAGATATGCCCTTTTCACAGCTTCATCATATTGGGAACACGTGCCCCAATGGCAGGCACATGTCTGCAAACATGGGCCTTAACTTATGTGACTGAATCCCTCTTGTGTTTTAATGGACTAACATGAGTGAGTTAAATAGAAGCACGCATGTTGTTGAGTTAGCGTCTGTTTAACACACACACAAGTTGGCTAACCCAAAGTTTGGTGGTGGTTTGCTTGTGTGAAAGGATGGGGAAAACTTGAGCTTTTTCTTATGTTCTGGACAAAAAACATATTAAGTGACTTCAATATAGAATATGAATCAAACTCTTCTGCAGCACTTGAATATTTTTCTTCTCTTGCAGTTACTTGCCAATGCTGTAATTTTTCTTTGTGGTAACCTGATGGGTGCATTTCACAAGCATCGGATGCAAGATGCCTCATGGGATTTGTACAGATACACTTTAAAGTGCATTCAAGTCCGAATGAAACTGAAGATTGAAAAGAGGCAACAAGTGAGTAAAAGCCTCTATTACATGAGTTATGTGTTTTCTTTTGGGCGATGTGTGTCTTTTTTTCTAAGTTTGTGACTAATGCACACTGAAAGGCTTGATCCAATTCCTATGAAAACCACCTAATGTCAAAAACAACTGTGCTATTGACAATAGAGAGGAGAAATTAAAGGGAGAAATTGCTTCAGCAAAGTGATTTCTGCAGTCTGTGGAGAAGAACGTTGGATCAGTTCTGAGTGTGCTCATTCTTTGAAGGATCTTATGATCCTTTTTATTCCAGGTAAGCTCTTCAGAGTATTGTTGGTTTCATTCCTCTGAGGGGAGCAGCAGATGACTTGAAAGCACTGATACTCCTGCTTTTCTTTTATTCTTGTCCATGGACACTTCTTCCCTGGTCAGAGGTGTAATTTCATTACCATGTGTTTGTTTGGGCACATGGGACAAAGCTTTATTGATCTCCGATTAGCCGAGCAACATTAGTAATTTCTGAGGAAAGGATTCCATTCTTGCCAAAATTAAAAGGCTCCACCTCAATAGCCTTGAGTAACTCGGTTCTTTTAAGTTGCGTTAGCATTTTGGCAATAGAGTTTTCTATTTAAAGTCTCCTATCCAGTATTTGAATTAATCAAATGCTTCCTCTAGCAAGGAAGGCAATTAAATTCTTCACATCATGCGCTGAGAATTCAGGTGGTTTGAATATTTTAAAGTCTATTACCTCTACAGAGTGAGCTTTTGAGTCTGACCTTCTATCAAACGATGCTGGAAGCCTGCTGAGAAGAGGGAGACTGCAAAGAAATGGAGAGAAGAATGTTTGTTTCACACTGACTGGTTAAGCTCTGCTTTAGACCCTGTTTAGTCTGTCTCGAGTGTATGCCTCAGGTGATAGGCCTGGCTTCCTGCATCTCACTCGGGCGGAGCCATGTGGTTCCACCACTCTGGGACTGGATCTCTGGCCTGCAGCCCCTATGCCCCACTTCCCAACTGTATTAACCCAACAGTGTAAGGATTTGTGGGTCTAGACTCCAGGGTTGTGGGGTCTTGGGCAACTGATGACTCCACTGGAGAGCCAGGCAGAGCAGCATCCAAAAATTACTGCAAGGTTAGGCACAGCAGGAAGTACTGCCTGAAGAGACAAGAGCGACAGAACCCTGCAGCTGCCTGATTGGTCAACACCAACTATTTAAACAAGAAATCTGCCCTAGGGAACCATCTGAGCAACAATGCGGACTCCGGCTTCCTACTGCTAAAGACCTCTCCTTTTGCCCCATTGTGCTCCCAACTCCTGCCTTTTACCCTGGCCCAGCTTGACCTTAGCACCTGACTCAGCTTGGTAACTAGTCGGACTCCTGCTTTGGACCCCATACTGCTTTGAAAGTCAGTACCCATTTCCTGACTCAGCTTGGTAACTAGTCTCGACTCTGGCCCAGTGGACGCTACTGGGCCAGCCACCAAACAAGCCCAACTGTGAGCGGTACCTGTAAGACTCACCCCTGCGGCGCCTCCTATTGGTCGTCCTCAGGAATTAGCTCTTTGACCCAGGAGCGCCCTCTGCAGGCCAGTGATCCGCTTGCCGTTGGCCCCCATGTCCCTCCCAGGACCCCGGTGCCCTTGTCTTGAGTGCTGCCCCACTGGCAGTACCCCACTTTCTCTGGGTTTCCCCACCCACTATCCCCACTTCGCCTCAGTTTTGGCTACTGCCCAGTCTCCATCTAGCCCCCGTTCATTGGGGCAGACTGCAGTTTCAGCCACTCATCATAGGCAAAGGGGTTGGACTGGCTGCCTTTACCCACCCTCAGGCTGCCCCTTTGCAAGCCCAATACCTAGGTGGGCCTAAGACTAGGTCCTGCAGCCTGTGGAGTTGCTGGCCTAGGGCTTCCCAGCTCCTAAGGCCTTTCTCCAGCCATGCCTCACTCTAGGTCCCCAGGTGAGTTCCCCAGCAGCCAGGCCTGTCTCCCTCTCCAGTCAGAGAGAGACTCTGTCTGCTTGAGCTCCTGGCTCAAGCCTTTATAGGGCCAGCTGGGCCCTGGTTGGGGCGTGGCCCCAGCTGAGCCAGTTTTCTCCCAATCAGCCCAGGCATCTTGTCCTTCCACAGCCCTCCTCCAGGGCTGTTTTAAACCCCTCAGGGCAGGAGCGGGTGACCACCCCGCTACAGCCTGTGACAGAATAAGCTTGCAGTGACACAGAAACTGCTTCCTCAAAACAAAGCATTTGTTCACCCAAAGGTACGAAGCATACAGAACAAATGTATAAAACAAAAAAGACCTATACATGCATATCCCCTTACTTACCCTGAATTTTTCCTTGCTAGCTTTGGTAAGCTCCATTTAGTCCAGTTACCTCCATCTCTGAGTTAGGAAAAACAGACAGCTTGCTGCTGTTTGTGTCTCTTTCTGTCAGTATGTGTCTCTGTCAGCATGTTGATGGCTCACTCAACCCTCCTTCCTGTGTAGGCCAGCATCTTTAAGGTTTTAGTATACCCGTTGATGGAAGAGTAAACTTTGCTAACCTGAAGGGAGCCAAGCTGGGGCATTCTCCAATTAATAGCTGCCCACATTTTCCCCTTAAGGCTTTACCTTTGTCATTGTTTTAGTTGCTGTTTGCTTCCCCTGAACAGCCTCCTTTGTTGCCTTCGGACAGGATAATATCAAACTGGTAAACTGAGGTGCATGTAATATTTTAAAAAATAATGTATACACTCATAACTCTCATTTTGAGAGCAGAAAAAAGAATCCTTTATTGAAAGCTGGAGCTGCAACAATCAGAAACTGCTGAATAAGGAGACTTCTTTTTTATCTTCCCCCAATCATTTTCTAAAACACTGAGATTCCTAACATGGCATTTCAAATAACTTTACATTATTAAATCTTTTTTTCTTCTTAGGAAAACTTGCTTTTATCTATACTGCCAGCTCATATCTCAATGGGAATGAAACTAGCCATCATAGAGCGACTGAAGGAAACCAATGACGATAGGCAAATGCATGATAACAACTTCCATAGTCTGTATGTGAAAAGGCATCAGAATGTTAGGTAAGTAAAGAAACTTGACAAATGGTTACATTAAGACATGCTTCTGTCTTTTAATACTTGGTCTGTTTACTGATGGTAAGAAGTGTCATGGTTGGGATCGGACAGGCTGAATGAAGAGTTTATGTTCAGATGCTCTGAGCACATCTGCCAAGGTGAGAGGAGAGAAGAGAACTGGATTGAAGTTATTTTGCCAGATTTGGGATTTCTTTTTTTCATTGCAATGGTAAAACCCCCCAATTAATTATCCTCTTTACTTGTCCAAATCCACATACTGGGCTGTTTAAAGTCAGGTTTTTTTAATGTGTTTTCATGCAAAAATGAGCTTGTTTGAAGACTGTCGGCCCTAGACTAGCATGTTGTATTTTAAATTTAAATAAAAACAAACCCAAACACGTTGCCGTTAGGTCACTTCTGTAGTTGATTTCCAAAGAGAGAGAGAGGTGCTCTGTTAGAGATCTTCAGTATTGAACCACAGTGCAATTAAATGTCCATATTTGTATTAGAAAACAAAGATAATTAAAATGTGACTAAATAGTGTGTCCTTGTCCAGCATCCTGTATGCAGACATTGTAGGATTCACTCGTCTGGCTAGCGACTGCTCTCCGAAGGAGCTGGTAGTGATGCTGAATGAGCTCTTTGGGAAGTTTGATCAAATTGCAAAGGTAGGTGTTGCTCTTCATTATGTGAAGGTGGGTAAATGCCACTGTTAGAAAACAACTAGCTCCAAGCTCCTGGGAGTCAGTTCTCCTGCATTTGGGAAGTCTGGCTGATGCAAAACACAGGGTAGGAAGTATCCACTGGAGATTCTGCCTGACCCGCTAGTAAAAATCCCAGCAAAAGGCAAAATTGATTTAAAATTTTTTAAAAGAACCAGGAAAGCTATTTGAGTGGCAGGAGGAGGGTTTGTGGTATAAAACCAGGCTGGTTCTCTGGGATTTTACTTTCAGCTCTTCTACTGAATCACTGTGGGTCTCTGGGTGAGTTCCCTAACTCTTTGTGTTTCGGTTTACCCACCAGGAAAATGGGAGCAGTAATACTTATCTGCAGTACCTCACAGGGTGTTGCGATGCTGAATTCCTTAACATTTTAAAAATGCTTTGAAGACCTCTAAAGAGCACTGTATGAAGTGCAAACTATTGGGATATTTTAGTTATGTAATACAGCAATAATATGTAAACGTTGGGAACTGTACAATATAAAACCATGCCAGAGACCATGTAGCATGAAAAAGGGGTTTGTGCTATTTGATTAATTTTTTTTTAGAGTGGAATTATATTTGCAGTATAATGTAGTGATTGAGTTACATTATAGAATATTTTGTCCTGTTTTCTCTGTAATTAGTCATTTGCGTATATACAATTTGACCTTAGGCTGGCAGAATGAATCATTGTAACATCTGCTTTTGATACACTTTTATGAAGCAAATGGGTAAAGAATTTCAGAACAATCTATCTTTGAATATTGTGCCAAAAACGTCAAATTAATATAGCTAAAGGGGAAACGATGTTGGTAAAAATACTGCTTGTGATGGTATGGGCTGTCTGCCAGTGTTCTCAAAATTACTTTCTGTCTGTACCTACCCTGTTTCCCCGAAAATAAGACAGTGTCTTATATTAATTTTTGCTCCCAAAGATGCGCTAGGTCTTATTTTCAGGGGAGGTCTTATTTTTCCTGGAGCTTCGGGGCCTTATATTCCGGGGTGGCCTTATTATCCGGGAGGTCTTATTTTCGGGGGATGCCTTATATTACAGCGAGAGGCAAAACTGGAAGTAGGTCTTATTTTCGGGGAATGTCTTACTTTCGGGGAAACACGGTATGATAGATATGGAACAAATTATAAAATGTGGATTGCAGTGTCCATAAAGAACACACCTATTAAAACTGAAGGCTCAGAAATCTGGAGTATGTATGCAAATGACTTCTTGCCCTAACTTGCATAGTTGATAATCACGTCTGTAAATAAAGAGGTGTTTATCGAACGTCCTGATGACCAGAACTTAAAACTGTAGCATAGAAAGAGCTTGACGTGCCTAGGAACTGCTGTGTTCCTGGCTAGCTCTGGTATCTCCCTGGTCTGCTATTCAGCTAACTCTGGCAACTCCTTTAAAGCTGGGCCACTTGCCCCTCCTTGTCCTGGACTGGGTGGAAAGCTGTTGAGTCCTATCTAATGATTTTCCTATTGCCAGTGTTATAGAGCTTCAAAAGAGTAAAGCTGCATTTTATTTTGTCCTGTAATGTACAAGAAGTAAATGCCAGCCAAGTTCTGGTTCTAGAAATTTATTGTTGATGAAGAATAAGGAAAGAACAAAGCCTGGCTTTCAGAACTCCCAATCCTTGATTTTTTTTAGAGATTGTGGTTTGATTTATAAACTGAGTATATTTGGGTACAGGTAACTAACTGAAGCATAGTTAGAAGAATTTAATGGGGTTGGAAAAATCTCATTTAGTTTGTAAAGTTCTAAAGCTTTTCGGGAAGTAAGCAGGAGAAGTTGTAAATTCTAGAATAGGAGATTATGCTGCTGTTAAAGTATTGTGTAATTATGCTCTAAATAATTGAAAGAGACGAATCCTTAACAAAGTTATTAAATTAAATCTTGATGGATGTGGGCAAATTAGATTGTTGAATGTACTGTATCCCTTGTGCTAAAATAGCATACATTAAAGCTTTGTAAATAATAATTGATCTTTTCCCACACTTCTAATTGTTCATATAGTATTTCCAGGAATTGAGTTGTAATTACGGCTTTGCAAGCTCTGGAGAATAAGAGGGTCATACTAACCTCCTTATAAGAGCTGTATTTTTGTATGACACATGGCTTATGAACACGTGGCTTGATATAACTGTTACTTCAGTTGCATGGGTTTTTTATGCCACAGGATAAAAATAAGTAAAATAAAAATAGATTTTTTTAATGAAAATGAATTAAAAGGATAACTATGGGCATTTTGTAACGGTTCTTTAGGTTGAGAAAAAGTAACATCTGAATTGCCTTTATAAAACAGTATTATTTATTTTTGTATAATATTTCATAAAAATAATCTCAAAATACTCTACATCTGATTTATTAATATAGTTTATAGGTTACCTTATGTCCTGTGATTAGCATCTGTCAATAGGAAGGCTCAGCTGAATACATACATATTTTGAACTTCACAAAATTGTGGAAATGTTTTAATTAAACTTTCCCCAATGTTGTTTTGCCTGTTTGCATTTAACACAGTAAATCACCCTGATGTTTTTGTGATATTTTGAGAGACCAGTAATATGGCTGCACAAACATTCCCAAATCAAGTTTTGATATTTTTGAAGCAAAACCAATTTTCTTACAAAATGGTGCAGAAATGTCAGCAAAATAGGAGTGATTTTAATTTCACAAAGAAATGCAAAAATGCACAAAATTTGAGCTGCCTTAATTTTGTTGTGACTATTTCACCCCTTCTATGCAAAGGTTATGCTTTGAGAAAAATGATTGAGCAAAAAAAACGGTGATAGATTTGGGTTACATTTAGATTATTTTATTTGAGAGAGGCATAGCTCCCATAGGGTAGTGTAAACAAATTACTCTGAAAGTGGGGTTTGAAATGACTCTGGGAGTTGAATCAAACCAGGCAAAGATAAGGAAGTAATAACACTCTCATTTTACAGAAGTGAAACAGAGAGAGAGAGAGAGAGAGAGAGAGAGAGAGATTAGATGACTTGCTCAAAGTCCTATAGTAAGCAAGTAAATGGGATAACTGGGAATTGAACCGAAGCCTTTTGAGTCTCAGTCCAGCACCTTAACTGTAAGACCACATTTCCCCTATAAATAGAGCTGGTACATAGGTGCCTAGCAGCTGTCATGGCTATAGTGAGAAGATGTTTGAGCATGATGGGTGTTCTAATCTTACAGGACAGCCTTTGCCTTCGCTTTCCCAAGACATTGATTGAAAGTATTTAGCCTAAATAAATGTCTTAGAGCAAGACATCACATTTAATCACCTTTGCCCTTCCAGGCCCAATAATAGGGAGTAGTTTCCATCCTGCAGTTGGCAGGCGGGCATTCTCTTGTGAAATTGCATTGCTGCTCTATTGCTAGAAGTATCAAAATTGTGGTTCATGCTGGCCTCTCTCTTCAGGCAACTGAAAACATCCTCAGTAAACTGTTGGGCTGAATATCCAGACCCTGGTTCCTTCCCCAAGCCTTGGCAGGTCCGGTGACAACACACAGTGCTTTATCCACTAGAGCAGCCTTGCAAAATGCGTCAGTCAGGGCAAGTAATTTATTGTTGGCTTCCAATTTATGAAAAACTATTGTAAAATGGCAGACAAGCAGATTTTGTCCCTCTGGTGGTAAATTCCATGACAATTATGCAGGACTACGTAACTGGAGTAGCCCCATAAGTAATAAAGCCATCTCACTGACTTCTTTCTGGTTTTAATTTTATTTTTGGTTTCGGTAACACTCAGGAATTAAGCAGGTAACAAGAAACGTCACTAACAAACCTCTTTGAGTTTTGAATGTAAAAGGAGGGAAATTGTTTTGTTGCTTCAACCAGGATTAAATGGGGCCTAACTTTTCTCAAAATGACATTAACAAGTGATGTCTCCTGTGTATGTACTCTGGATACGTACTGATGAATATAAGCAGTGCTTTTTTTCCTGTTATGTTTCTTTCTCCTTATTTTGCAGGAAAATGAATGCATGAGAATAAAAATTTTGGGAGACTGTTATTACTGTGTCTCAGGCCTACCTGTGTCCTTACCGGTTCATGCCCGGAACTGTGTGAAAATGGGACTCGACATGTGTGAAGCTATAAAGTATGTACTGAGTAAAAAGGGCTCTTTAACCTATAGACACTCAGAAAATAAACAAGCACCTTAAAAATGTAGGGCTGGGATTTTTTTTTAAATTTTTTTAAAAAGGTCATGAAGCCATTGGATAAGATCATTCTTAGTCTTTTGTGTGGACAGTCTAGAATGCATTCACTAACTATTGTATCACTTAAGCTGTTTCATTTTGCATGTGTCTCGTCAGAATGTCTCCAGCCTCTTTTCTATGAACAAACTATGTATTATGAGAGCAGAACATCATGGGTCTCCATGGCTTATGTAGGAAGGAGATGAAATCAGAAGAGAATACAATGCTGAATGAAATACTTTGAGGCCAATTTATTATTTTTAGTTATACATGATTTATCATAGATCTATAAAATCAAAAATTGCGAAGTCTGCTTGATGGTGTTAGTATTCCTTTGGGCTCGCCTGCCTGGTGCAGTAAAATGCATCAGAGGGGTGTAATTTATAAAGCACTCTGACATGTTGTGCTTAAACTGCCCCATATAGACCCTGCTGGAGGGTCTACATTAACATGAACTAGACACCTTTTAGAGCATGCCAGCAGGATCTACACAGGGCAGTTAAAGCACTCTGATGTGTTGTGCTCTACAAATCACACCCATCTAATGCACTTTGACAGTGCTGTGTAGACAAGCCCCCCCCCCTTTTGTTTTTGTTTAAAAAAGTTGTTTCCTCATATCTAGGGGCAGTCATCCCCGCCTTTTATTATTTCTATGGCTTAGAACACAAAATGTATTGAGGAGGAGAAGAGGGTAGTGTACCAGGCCTGGTCTTGCATTCCTTGTGTGCAGAAGGAATGCAGATTTGGATGCACAAGGAGTGCAAGGTCAGGTGTCAAGGTGATAATGCAAAGGTATGGTTCCATCCCCACAATAATGTGGGATTCTGTAATGTTTCATTCTAAGGTTACATAGTGTGAATGAATTGACTGCTTATTACGTTCCAGCATCATCTCATGTTCAGGCTTAAATTTCAGTGGTGAAGGTAATTAAGCTATGTTGTTGCTTATATTAAAGAGAACAAAGTTGGCTAGGACACCTGAAGTTATTGCCAACTCTTTCAAATACTGCCATGAGACCACCTACAACCTCTATTAACCCCAGCATGAATGGAAAGGACATGTATTTAAGAACACTTCACAACATTTAAACTCTAGCAGCAGCCTAACATCCAAATAACACAAAAATGGTTTGTTTGTGTGTAAATTACATTTAAGTTCCTAGGATTTAATTCTCTTTTCTTGTATATTTTAGCTGTGACAGTGCCAAAAGTTGGCCTAACTTTGTACCCCTTGACTTGAGTAGGAGCAGAGTTAGACCACTTCCTATGGCTTTGACAGTCCCATCTTAAGTTCATATTTCTTTTCATTATGAACTGAGCCTTGTGTGTATTCTAATCTTAATTGCTGCTCTGAATCGCTGTGCCATGAGCTGAGAATCAATCCGTTTGTCTATCCTTTATTTGGGAGACCATAGTAATGGTATTATTCGATGCAATAAAATTAGAAAAGCTTCAGATGCACAAATCAGAGGAAGTCTCCATAAAATCTTTGGATACTTTTAATAAATCACCACATTTTTTCCCCTCCTGTCTTCAGCAATTCTAAGTTTCACATCTGCTTTTTAGTGAGTGGAGGAAATCTGACCTTAGTAAGTAATGTATATATGTGGGGCAGATAGCTTATTTTCTGATTTTTCTCCCCTCTTTCCCTTCCCCCCCTAAGACAAGTAAAAGAAGCCACTGGAGTGGACATCAGTATGAGAGTTGGTATCCATTCTGGGAATGTGCTTTGTGGCGTGATTGGACTCCGGAAATGGCAGTATGATGTGTGGTCTCATGATGTTTCCTTAGCTAATCGTATGGAATCCTCAGGAATACCTGGGTAAGAACGTTTGTTTTGGCTGCTGCTTCAGTTCCACAACGACAGTTTTTATATTATTTCAATATTTCTTTATATTGTGTTGGGCCTGGAATCCATAACTGTGCTGCTGCACTTATTTTAACCAATGAAGGTTTGAAATGGGTAAAAATGTCTGTCCACTTCTACTGTGAAAAATGTTTGTCTCTTGATAATTTCTCACCTGATCCACAGAACTCTGATCTTATGTGAGTGAATGCTTCTTATATAGCTCTTGACCTTCCTTGCATCTCTGAAACTGTTTTATTATATGCTGACTGACTTGATTCAAGTTGTACATAAAGATATATTGTATCTGTATTTGTAAATTTAGATGAAAACACATACACAGCTTCCGTAGGCAATACAAGGCTGTATACTTACTTAGTGTTTCTACTGATGATTTAAATCAAGTGTGAATGATACATTTATTTAGAGAGAGATCCAGAAAACCAAGATAAAAATGCAGCCTTATGATGTATAAACAATAGGTTTGTGTGTAATTTGTCTATATTAATAATAATAATAATAGCACTTTACAAAGGAAGGTAGTAAGCATGTTTATATATTTTTATAGTGGGAAAACTGAGACAGAATAGCAACTTAGTGTTTTTCTGTGTTGCAGTATATGTAATATTTGAAATTGTGTTTATAAAATACCCGAAATTCTGTTTTAAAAAGTAAAAAAAAACAAAACGAATAAAGATGGCCTGGGCTTGCACACACTCGTATTATTAACTATTTGAATTACAGTAGTACCTAAATGCCCCAACTGAGGGCGGGACCCCTTTGTGCTGGGCTCTGTACGTACGTGTAGTAAGAGACATGCCCTGCCCAAAAGAGTTTAAAGTCTAAACAGATCAGATAAATCAATACTGAAGAGGGAACAAAGGCATGAGGAAGTGCAGTGACCTGTCCAAACTACACAGCAGGTGAGTGGCAGGGCTAGAAATGAAAGCCTGGTCTCCTGGCTCTCAGCCAGTGTCCTAGCCAATGAATGATGCTAACTTTGTCTAAAATGGATTAGAACAGCAGTTTTATTACCTTGAGTCAGATGCTCTTTTGTAATCTAGAGATACACTCATGGGATTTTAGTTTTGTAATTTACAGCGCTATCTCACAACATGATACTTTATAGATGCTGCTTTCAGAGAGAGAGAGAGAGCTCTATGGACAGGATTTAGCGAAGAAACTTGGTTTTTTCCCCCAGCCTGTACAGGACCAAGGAAGTTGATTCTATCTGTTCCCTCCTCCACCCCAAATGATTCTGTAATTTTCTGGGGGCTTTCGTAGCCTGTGCAAATCTAACAATGTTTTGTGGAGTGGCAATTATATAAATCTACGATTGCCATTTAAACCCTTAAAGCTCAGCTCGGTCTTGAGGGGTGGTTCCTTGTTACCACCTGCCTGAGTGACTACAGATCGGTTACCAGTTGTGGTGGTGACTTGCCAGCCACAGAAGAATCGAGCACACTGCTCGTGTGCTGGGTTGACTCTGCAATGCTAACAGGAGTACAGAATTGTAAAGTGTTTTTTTGTTTTTGTTTTTTTGCCTGTGACGCAAGCTAGCATGACTCTGAATACAGTGAGGGAATCAGAAGGTGCATTTTTACCGTCAATTTTAGGACCATAACCACATTATAAAGCTTTGATGGCTCTGTTCCCTTCTACATGCTTATGCTTAACTCTCTGTTAAATATTATGACTGGTTTAGGTTGGCCTGCTTGTGCTGAAACAGCACTGTGTAATACTGCACTTTCTATACTGCCTAGCACTGGGTCGTCATCGGGTTCAAAATTTACACTGCTTGGCTGAAGGGGACATTTTGTGTCACAGGGGTTATGGTGTGGCCTCACAGGGAGGCTGCTTGTTACATAGCGCCTGTGAAGAAAATACAGCGTGGGTGAGATTCCCATAAGCACACAGTGTTGGCTAAGCTTGCTGTCACTGCAGTCAATGGAAGTTTTATTTCATTGGGAGCAGTTAGGCAGACACTGAGCACTGTGGAAAACCCCACACTATAACAGAATTATATGCAAAACTGACCATGTTTGCTCATTTTACTGTAAGGTGTGGTGTTTCTTTTTTGTTTTGCCATCTGATTTTTTTCTCACTACAGTGTAATAGACATTGCAAATAATCTGCAGGTGTATTCAGTTTTTAGTTTACTGGTTTTTAGTATACTGGTGAAATTTTATTTATGTGCACCCAAATATCTTTCCATAGAAAAATGGCTGAGCTTCTGACCTAGAGCAGAGTTATTTGTACCATAGTAATGTGACCTCACTTCTTTTCTGTGCTTCTGAATAATTTTTTAAAAGCATTTGGTGTTGCTGAGCTGGTTACTGATGGCCATTTCTGCATGTGACCTTTGAAATGTCACTCTTCTTGTAATTTCACTTAATAGCTTTTTTTGTTCATCTGAAGAACAGGCTGACTTAAGCAACATTTACTGGTTTATGCCCAGCCCTGCAAACCTTACTGCGAGTAGCCTCTGCCTTCAAGGCTGAATGAGGAGGGGACAGTATATTTACCCTCTTCTAGAAATGACCAAAAATGGCATCGAGGCAGCAGTTGGCATTATATACCTGTCCCCTTTTTCAATGAGGCTCAAGTAACGTCCATGAGCAAATAAAGCTCCTTTAATCATTTCAGAAATATTTCCTTTCTTGTTTCTAAATATTTAGAAAAACTTTTTTTATGACCAGCTCTTGTTGTGACCTGATGATTGTAATCTTATAAACAATATATCCTTTATGGTACTGACCTTTACTCTACAATGGGAGTTTAAGTGAAGGAGAGAAGACATGCTTGCATCAAGGTCCGAAGTGTGCTGCATTTATTGTGTAGGCTTAAAAAAAGCATCTTTTGCTGTTAATCATAATATGCAGCCGAGTAAACTCTTGAATCAAGATACTGTCTAACCGAGGTTGCATTTGAATGGTTCTAGTATATTGGAAATCCCTAAAGAATTAGCTGAATGGGAGACTGCCTCTAAATAAGCCCTGGTTAATTTTGGGGTGTCACCTAGCATTTTACAGTTGCGACCGGACACAAATAATAATGATTTAGGGCATCTTATAAAATTTCATTTTAGAAAGTCCTCTTAGGCTGGTTAAAGTTGAGGTAAGAATTGCAACAAAATAGACTCATAGGCCAGTTGCCAGTAAACAAAACAGAAACATCTCCAGTCGCTGTGAGGCTAAGTGAAGCCAGGACGGGGGTTCAGCCCTCCCTGCTCCAAGGCATCCTCACCTATTGACTCCCAAAGAGCTACCTTTCCTCCTGGGCAATCTGATTGGTCAGCAGTCTCCGACCCTTCCATTGAGCACATGTGCAGGGAAAGGGAGTGGGGACCTGCCATTAACCTATTTCTTGCTGTAATCAGGTGAGCCATCCGAACCCTCTCACAAATTCCATTTTAAAGTCAGTGACTGGGTTCTCTTCCCAGCTCTGTAGTTGATTGAATGTGTGACCTTGGGCAGATTATTTAACCTCTCTCTGCCTAAATTACTCCATCTATAAAATAGGGTAAATCTATAGCTACAGAGACGCATGTAAGTGAAAGGATCATTATTGTTATTTTATTATACTAACATATTTAATTATTCGGAATGGCTTTTATTGAGCAATTCTATAGAAAGGGGTTGCACAAACACCTGATTCCTTGTGATTACCTTGTGCAACAAAATATTCAAGACAAGGCTCATGTGATCAGAATGAATGCATGGGAGTATTAGCAGATCCTGTTCAGAGACCTGCACTGTTGCTGCTGTGCTTCTGATTGCTCTCTCCAGAAAAATATACATGCTCAGAATTGCCCTCCTTATTGTTAAACCTTCCATGGATTTGCTCCAGCCCACTTTGCTGATATTCCCTCTGCCTGTCTAGCACAGGACTCATCCCTCCACACAATTTAACTTGTGTGTGTGTGTGGGGGGGGGGGGGGGGGGGGGGGTGTGTGAGAGAGAGAGCATTCTCTGAAGCTTCTGTCACCTGGAACAACCTTCCTCTATCTCTTTGCCTTGTCAGTCACCAAATCTTCATTGACGATATTTCTTCTACCCTTGCCTGCACCTCTTAATTTCACTATCCCTCTGCTATTTACTTTCATGTATTACTTAGTACTAGGAAGTGTTTTGGGATACGCATGGTATGAAAGACGCAACACAAATAAAGTTGTATTGTATAATGTACCATGAAGGATCACAAATAAGCAATGCTGTTTGAACTGCTGGCAGGATCCTGGAGTCGTCTGCCAAAGCTGTTGAAAAGCACAGAAATGTCAACGGGGGCCATTGAAATGTAAATGAGTTGCTTAAACTGACCTTTCCGTAAACGTTTAGGCCTTTTGTTCCTTTTCCCCACTCTAGTCGTGTACACATCACAGAAGCAACGCTAAATCACCTAGGCAAAGCTTACGAAGTGGAAGAAGGGAATGGACACCTGAGAGACCCATACCTTGAAGCAATGAACATCAAAACCTACTTGGTGATTGACCCAAGGGTATGTGTCTACATTTAAAATATATATATGCGTGTGTGTTTTAGTTCAGGAATATAGTGTGTGTGTGTGTGTGAGAGAGAGAGAGTTATATGGGTTGTCTGTGTGGTTTGAATGTAGGACCTCTGGATCTGAAAGCATGTGCCTGTACTGTCTGAGGCTACCTCTTCACTACAGGGGGGGGGGGGTCGATTTAAGATACGCAAATTCAGCTACGCGAATAGCGTAGCTGAATGACGTATCGCAGCCGACTTACCCTGCTGTAAGGACGGTGGCAAAATCGACCTCCGCGGCTTCCCGTCGACGGCGCTTACTCCCACCTCCGCTGGTGGAGTAAGAGCGTCGATTCGGGGATCGATTGTCGCGTCCCGACGAGACGCGATAATTCGATCCCCGAGAGGTCGATTTCTACCCACCGATTCAGGTGGGTAGTGTAGACCTAGCCTGAGTTAAAGGTCCATTAGCTTGAAGGCAATAGCAGACTTACAGATGTCTTACATGGTCCAGCCACTAGAGAGGGACAAAAATGCATGCTTATCTATTATTTGAAGTGTGTGTCATGCAAAGCACTTTATGGAGAACGGCTTTGCATAAAGCTAAACTATATAATGATCCTGAATTTCAAAGGAAAAACTCTGCGGTAAAGTCCATCTCAAAAATGTCTGAAGCTCCTAAAGCCAATAATTATGAAATTGATCTGCCCACTCTCTCTGAAGGAAAGCTTGTTTTAAATAGCGTTCAGTGTAGGATATACAAGTAGCTTCACCATAGATACCTCAGTAGCCAAATGTTAAACATTCATTTATTACTGCTGTCCCCAGAAATGGATGTTCGAGGGTGACGGTCACACATGAATACTTGTTAACTACTGAGACTGTCTGCCCAACAGAGATCCTCTTTATTCCTTAAAGCCTTCCTCAGTCCTCCTCTTGTGTGTCAGAAGTGGAAAATACATCCACATCTATAAGGGTTCTCTAGTGTGACTAATCTCTGAATTAGCGCCAAACTGGGGCTTTATCACCATCAGCCCTTCCTCAATTGTTCACGCTATTCACTATCTTTCATTATTACCCCAATACACACTATTTCAGGATGAAGTGCTAGCTTTACAAATGAGACAAAGGGATGCCTCTAATTCTCCTCCCTATAGTTCATGCTCTTCTCTGGCTACCTGTAAACAAGCAAAATAAGCCACTTGGATGTTTAACAGTTTTGAGAGTTTTATAATGAAAAGCAAATAAAGAATCAAAAGAAAAGACTCTGGGGCACTCCTGAAATACTATCTGAGGCTGGGCTCTGCTATGTCACATCCAGAGCTTGGCTTGTGAAGTTTATTGCAATGAAGTCCAACAGTTCCTGTATTTCATTGGTTTCCCTGAGCATGGATTATGTGCCTATATGTTCCTGAGCTTCCCTGGGTATGCTAGTGCAGTCAGGGCTGGCTCAGTGCTGCAGACAGAACAGGCATCCATCTAGGGTAGCAAAATGTTAATTAATAGCAAAACTGTTAATTAACTGGATGACTGTGAGTGAACATTTGCCATTTTGCTTATGGAAGTAATATGCCTAGAGCTCGGCTTCTGTAGTGTTTTCTTGTACACAGACCTTGTTGACTGGTACCACTGATCCTTCTTTGTTACGCCCTCGGAAATATGAAAGTTTTGTTCCTGTTGAAACCCAACTCTTGCTGTTCTTATGTTCCCCGATAGGAGTTCTGTGGCTCAGGTAGTAGAGACTCTGAAAAAGCTTGTGTTATCTGCTTTGTTGTTTTGATTAGGATTCCTATCTAGGATGCTTTATATAACCTCCACGTATAACTCACTCATTTCTGTATTCTGGGTCAATAGCCCTGGAAGCCATTCTTCAAACACTGATCATACTGAGGTGCTCCAGTTTGCTATTAAATTCCCATTTAACAGATAGAAGTAAGAAAAATGAATAGCCAGAGCAGGCAGACACTTAGAACATCCATCAGAAACTTTCTAAACCTGCTAGGAGCCACCTTCCCGCCTTCCCCCCCCCCCCCCCTCCGGCTGTTGTTTGTTTTTAGGTCCCTCTACTCTGGTTACTTCCCCTCTTTTCTTCCCATCATTCCTCCAACTCAGCTGAAATCTATATGCACCTTGGGGTGGAGTTACCAGGTGGTGTATCTCATGGTTGAGCTGAGTACCTTGGGAGCAAGAAATTTATGCTGTTGAGTGAAGCAGTTGCCCGAGTCCCCAGCCAGGTCCCATTAGCTACTACTGTGGCTAGCTACATTAGGCATTATTACTGGAGCAGGGAGGGAACGTGGGCAGCTTCAAGGAGCTACCTGTCACTGCAGAATGTGTTTGCAGAGTGTGTGGGAAGGGTGGATTTGGTGGAACTCTCTCACCATATGTTCTAGCAGTCTTACTGGCTGAATCTTTCAGCCAGGATCTCTCCCCAGTCCGATGATGCTTCCTTTATCTTTCAAGTGTTGTCGATGCTGTGAGTAGAGATGAAGGGAGAGATCTGGGGAGATTGCTCCCCTTTCCAGGGCTGCCCAGAGGGGGGGGGGGCAAGTGGGGCAATTTGCCCCGGGCCCCACAGGGGCCCCCACGAGAATATAGTATTCTATAATATTGCAACTTTTTTTTATGGAAGGGGCCCCCAAAATTGCTTTGCCCCAGGCCCCCTGAATCCTCTGGGTGGCCCTGCCCCTTTCTTATAGCAGTTCTCTTCTTTGAAATCATCGCCAGCTGGGGTTCAGGCGATAGAAAATCTGATTGCATGGGAACTTCCAGCTGTTCTTTTGCCAAGCTGTACATTTCTCGCTCACACCCTTTTTCTTGCCAAAGAATGGCCGCTTAGCCGGATGATAGTCCATTTGATTTTGTTGACACCTGGCTGAGGCGTCAGTTTGCCTTTTGTCTCTGAGGAACTGGTTTGTGCCTGCTCTTTTGAAATGGGAACACATCTCAGGAATGTCATACAGTAGACATGCAACTTTACATACAACGTTGCCACACATATTTTACCAGGACAAGAATGATCAACAGATTCAGTTTTCAAATGATACCTCATAAGGCATGCGTTGTACAAAATCGTTTTACAAAATAGTTTTGTAAAAAGGGTGAACATAGGGATATGGACTGTCACAGGCAGTTTTTCAAATTTCTCTTCAGCAATATCGCCATTCAAATGGTTTGTAATTTAAAGAATATGATCTTTCCCACGCATGGTGCAGTTAAACTGGTATTCTGAAAAGTGTTTTGAAAAAAAAAATGGCACCATAGAATGGTCAAGGTTAAATTTTCTCAGTTCACAAGGGCTTGTCTACACCATGCAGTGTGTAAATGCTCTTTTTCAGTACTTTGTCGGCACTTTTGCCGACAAAATACTTCCAGCCCTGTGAGTGGCGTTAGCTTTGTCGGCAGGAGAGTGCTTCTGCCGACAAAGCCACGTTCACACTGCCACTTGCGTTGGCAAAACTTTTGTCTTTCACGGGGGGGGGGGGGTGTTAAGTACCCGTGAAAGTTTTGTTGACAACTTTGCAGTGTAGACAAGCCCCAAGTGAAAGTATATTTTTGGGTTTTTTTCCCTAAACTGCTAGTCCTGAAAACTCCACTTGAGATCTAAAACCAAGCTGGGTCCTTTCTCCCTTATGCGTCATCAGTAGTAAAGATTCTGCAGTTAAAATTTAATTTACAGTTAATACCTCAGCCAGAATAGAATTGAATTCCCTCTTCCATAGCTCTAAATTATATCCTTAGTGCTGCTTGTGTAAGTGCCTTTGATTTCTGTGAAGGTGGTACACGTATAACTGAGAGCAGAATTTTGTCTTGGTCAGTAAGGCAAGCAGATAGGAAGGACTGTGAATATACAGAGCTGGATCACTGCTCTATTGGGTAAGAAAGGTGCCTTTTTCACGGGTCACGTTTCTGACCATAATCATGCCTTTTTACTGAGAACAAAATATCAATGTATGTTCAGTGAACAACTGAGAGTTATTCAACATTTCATAGAATTTCTAAGTAACAACCTGCTTTTTTTCTTGCATGCTTGGTGTCTAGTACTTATTACCATACCTAGATATGCCTCCCTACACACATGTTGTATACAAATACAACACAGTTGTCAGATGTGCTATTTTTTTAAAAGGTACATAACATTTCTAAGGGAATGTAATATTCCCCTCCCCCCCCCAGTTTTATGGGGAGGTGAAGTTGTTTGTGCGTTACTTATTTTTACAACTTCCAAATAATCACAAGAACCCCTAAGAACATAAGAATGGCCACACTGAGTCAGACCAAAGGTCCATCTAGTCTAGTATTCTGTCTTCTGACAGCAGCCAATGCCAGATGCTTCAAAGCGAATGAACAGAACAGGGCAATCATCAAGTGATTCCTGTACAATCTCATTGATTAATAATAGCTTGAAGCAGTATGCAAATTTTTATCTCCCTGTAATTAGGAACTATGAGGCCACGTAATTCCCTTTAAATCCAAGTATCCAAAGACTGGAAAGAAAAAGAATTAGCAGCAAACAAATCAAATTATCTTCTTTAGCTGTTTTAAATTACAGACTGGGTACTACGAAGACATGCAGGTGATTGGGTGCTTTACACTATTCTGTGATTAGATTTTTACTGGCACACTATGCTGTGTGTATACTCATCAGCGTGATTTGATATATCTCCATTAAAATGGCTCTTGCGCTCCTGGAGATGCCTAAAATGTGAGGATATGATTATTCATCAATGCACTATCTAAGATCTGATGCTTTTATTACCCCAGTTATCCCTAATGTGTCAGCTGCTTTTGGTCACATGAAGGGGCATTATGAGGCTTATATGTTCCTTTGCTACACATCCATGGCAGAAGGACATAATCTCTGTTGCAATCCAGGGCTGAGCTTTGTTGAACTCTGTCAAGCTTCCTCCCAACCATTGTGTGGATCCCTCTGCGTCATGTACGCAAGACCTCATGCTTATGGTCTCGTCCTGCCTTGACTTTCCTCTGACAGTGAGGAAACCCCTTCATCTGTCTGCAAGACTCTGCAATCTCTGATGATGCTACACATGGTCCAGAAAGCCAGAAGGTTGAATCAGAGCAGTTTTCCAAGCAGTGAACCTCAGTCAATTCAGTTTATGATTTGCTTAAACTAGAGTCGAACAAGACAGGGGATGGGGAATCAAGGATGGCACTCTGGCTGATATATGTAGTACCATGTCCCTGGAGACCAAGGTCCTACATAGTTGTGTGGCTCTCAGGTACAAATCCAACAGAGCTTCAGAGTGCAGTGTACTTTTTTTTATATGTAAATGTGTCTCTCTTACTTTTAGTCTAAACAGCGTACGTTGAATAATCATCTCCCTAAAACACGAGTGAACGATGGGCTGAAGATGCGAGCCTCTGTCCGTATGACACGTTATTTGGAGTCCTGGGGAGCAGCCAGGCCCTTTGCCCACCTGAACCACAGAGAAAGTGTCAGCAGTGAATCATCAGCTCCAACTGGGAGACAAAGAAAGGTGATGGTTGGATTGGCACTTTTTTTTTATTCCAGCATGGGTGTGTGTGTGTGTGTTTGTGTGTGTGTGAGAGAGAGAGAGTGACACCCAGTGCTGTGCACACACACACAGCTTTAAGCAGGAACAGAAACACCGAGTTAAGGAGAGAGCACCAGAAAACAAAACAGGGATAGGGAGTAGGAAGCAGGAAGGCAACACACACACACCAGTGATCATATAACCAGACCATAGAATCAACCCAGACATGAACAGGCCAATGCAGATAACAGAGCACAGGATGAATGGAAAGGTTAATCACATAACAAGAGGATTGCTGCATCCTGCACCAGCTTCAGTTTCTGGATCAATTTAAAACGTAGCCCCAGTCTGGAGGGGGCCACAACTGCTTTTCTCAATGGGAACCTTAATTAGCTTGACAGTGCTAACGTGAAGAATAAAACAGGATTTATTCTTCTCCTTTTCCTACTCCTGGAATTTCAGAGAGGATTTTAAAGGTAGCAGTTTAGGCTCTGATTCTGTAAAGTAATTAAGCCCATGCCTAACTTTAGCACAAATGTAAATTCTGTTGATGTTCAGCTTTATTTTAATTAAGTGCTTTGCTGAATCTGGGCCATGGTAGTGCAGTGACTGTAAGTAAATAAATCAGCCATTAAGCTCATCTTACTGAGAGAGGTGATGTTGTCTCCAGTGCATCACAGTTATTCTCTGTCCTTTTTGGATCTTAACTTTCACCCGAGGACTCACTAGATCCAAAAGAGATCTCACTGTAATGTCTCCTCTGACAGATAGCATCTCTAACTCTGCAGCATCCTCTGTTTCCCCTCACTGCTTACATAACACCAAGTTATGGTATGGGTTTGAATTTTAGATCTTCTGGCGCTGAAAAGTAAATGAAAGAGATGCATCTTGCTCTCAGCTAACCCAAACTTATATGCTAATCAAATACCATGTAATGCTCTACACAACACCTCTGCAGCTCCTCTGTGTCTGCTTGCCTACTGGGGAACAAAGAGCTGCAGTATGAGTTGTCAGCTGAGTTCCTCCCACTTGTGCTGTATCATTGTGTCTAAGTAGCTTTCTCTTACCAGCCATGTAAAATATTTTTTCTAGTTTATAAAATGTATAACTCACTCACAAATCCTTTTGTTTAGGAGATACCTTTGAATTCTACAAGTCGTCAAAAGACTTCAGATAGGTAAGTCCAGCACCGTTGTTTTGTTCCGTGTGGTCCCATTACAATTTGACATACTGTAGTGTTGTGACTTTATTAAAACAAAAAACCCTAGATTGGCAGGAAGACCTATTGTGGTAGGCACTGTACAAAGAAGTAATAAAACAGTACCTGCCCCAGAGAGCTTTCACTCTAGATCAATTTCAGATACACTGCACCTGTTTCTGTTTAGCAAGAAGAATATTGGATCTTGGTTGAAGAATAACTTTGGTAGTAAATTAGACGTTTTTAATGAAGTCAAATACAGTGGTTCTATGAGCCTGCAAATCTTAAAACTAGTTTTGAGCTCTGCAAGGTTTACTTGTTCCCTACTGGTTGCCCTACTTGTGTTCTGGTGTGACATAACCATCCCACAAATTGTCAGTGACAGAATTTTTCCTGGTAGTTATTCTACACCCCCTTTTCATTCTCATTCACAATAGCAAGCTTTGGCCATTTCTTTATACATACTCTGTTCGATGAAGTTATTGTCAGGGCCGGCTCCAGCTTTCTGCCGCCCCAAAGCGGCCAAAAAAAAAGATGAGCGGCAGCACTTCAGCGGCAGCTCAATCGCGCCGCTTCTTCAGCGATGGCTCCTTCACTCCCTCTCCTCCTCTTTGGCGGCACTTCGGCGGCAGCTCAAGGAGGAAGAGAGGGAATGAGGGACCCGTCGCCGAATTCCCGCCAAAGACCCGGACGGACCACTCCAATACCGGACAGAGTGCTGTCCCTATGCGTTGGCCGCCCCAAGCACCTGCTTCCTTAGCTGGTGCCTGGAGCCGGCCGGCCCTGGTTATTGTATTGTTCTCCAGCCTGCAGGGTACATCATTCCAAGATGAACTGGTGTCTGAGACATTTAAAATATCTCATGGTTGCATATACAGGTCTCATATTCATCTTCAGTAGAACAATTTGTAAAGTCCAGTTTTTAAATATTGCATTTAATCACAAGATGCTTCTTAGCTGCGCTTATGCTTTATTAAGGTAGAGCCGACTCTTTCTGAATGATGGATATTGCAGCTAATGTCTCTCACTAATAACCAGCCACACCAAATTTGGTCTTTCAGACTTCTCATGAAAACTTCTCTAGGAAGAGATTTTTCATCTTGACAAAAGACTGCCTTCAAAATAATTTGTCTTGAATGATTAATTTGATTGTTGTTAATTAATCTGCTGGAGCTGTTGTATTACATTAAATGTGTCTCTCTCTGTGTTAGTCTGCATGGATCTAGACAAGAACAGTTATGTCCCTCTTCACTTGTAAACTATAAGTGAGTTCCTCCTTTCTCCTTATACTTCTGTACTTGTTCTGTCACTCTGGACGCCCCATATTTCCTCACTGACTCCATATCCTTCTTTTTATAGGAAAGTAAGTGAGATGCTGTTTGTGTATGGAGGGAGGGTAACTTTAGAGAAATTTATACTTTTGTATGCCATTCCTTTTTGATTTTCATATTAGCAGTAATTGAGAATGTTCCCAATTGTTTTTTTTTTAAAGTTTTGTTTGAAATTTTTCAGAAAATTGACATAAGGTAATTGTATTTTTGCTTTGATAAGACCTGAGTTTGGCTTCAGTGTGTAATAAAGTATTGGAATGATTTATATTTGTTTAAATAGTTTCTTGGGTTTATTTTGGAGATCATGTTGTTGTTTTGATATATTTTTGAGGATATTTGTAATTAAGTGACAATGATGAATAACCATAGCAGTATGTGACATCTACACTGTGCATATATTCTACAGCACATTTTGGAAGTCTGAGTAGAGATGCATCACATTCATAAGCCAGAAATTGATTTGATGCTTAATAGCTTCTGTGTCTTTCTCTATATATTTAGAAATACATCCCAGAAGGGAAGGATGGAAGAAGATACTTATGATGAAATGATGTCGACCATTGAGGGTCTCAGTTCGACTAAGTATGTAATTTTTTAAATTGTTTATCTAGATTTTAAAAGCAGCTCTGCTTTTCTCCAGAGAGAACCTGCATTCTCAATTTTAAAGTAAACATCACCTTTGAAAAATTTGTTTGCTTGCTTGTGTGCCATTTTGCTTGTTTTTAACTTGAGTACAATGGGAATTCTTTTGCGTTAAAGTACAGCTTAATAATATACACCTCTACCGTGATATAACGCGACCCGATATAACATGAATTTGGATATAACGCGGTAAAGCAGTGCTCCGGGGGGCCGGGGCTGTGCGGTCCGACGGATCAAAGCAAGTTCGATATAAAGCGGTTTCACCTATAACACGTAAGATTTTTTTGGCTCCCGAGGACAGCGTTATATCGGGGTAGAGGTGTAGTTCCACTGTGAAATTCTCAGTCAGGTTATAGAAAAATGTTCATTTGTGAGAAAACAAGAAATTGTAACTGAAAACAGATAATGTCCAACACAGATGTTCAATGCTACATTTCAACTGTCCCAGCACATTCAATATTCTAGGCATCTCCCAGCACATTACACAGTAGTGGGCTGAATCCAGGTCACAGGAAATGTGGGAAGGTCAGAGGGTGAGGCAGCTGGGGCATACATGTCGACAGAGGTCAGGAGCACATGGGTAACTGCTGGGAGCACTACAGATATGACTCCCATGGCTGGTTCACAGAGGGTACCTGGAGTATCAGTGCTAATAGCAGGCACAGCAGTTGGCACAGTATATCTGTCGGATGAAGGCTGTATTTTATATCTTTTAAAATGAATTCTAGCATAGAAATTCCTATGATCTATACAAACATAGAATCATTTCAATTGGGAGGGAGCCATCCATCCCTTCTACTGGGTTATGGTAAGGCTAATATAATTGTACTCAAACCATCCCTAATAGATGGCAGGTATTTGCAGGGTGAAGGCATGGGTGACCTAGTATCTCTAATCCATCTCTAACATCTCTAACCCAGCCAAGAAGGTTTCAGACTGGATTTCTTTTGTATTGATGACTATACTACCAAAGGGATGACTAAACTGGTGCAAAACCGCCAATAGCTGAAATGTAAAGGCTCTTAGAGTGCTTTGCCAGCTGTTCAGAAAAACATTATGCCGTGATAAACAAGCCACTGGCTATGTGAACCATGGAATCCAACCTGAAACATATGATTTTTGCATTCTGTTATATTAGTTTATTGCATACATTTTGTAAAACCTATTTCTATTTTAATGCAGACCAGGGTGTAGTAACTCAGATGACTTCTGTGGATGCTCACTGTTTTTTGTAGAATCAGGATTGGAAAAAGAGGTTAGTAAGAGATGAATCTTTTTTGTTATCCTAAGTTACAGTTAAAGGACTAGGTCTACATGGGAGCTGGGAGCATGCTTTCCAGTCGGGGTAGACAGACATGCATTAGCTCTGCTTGAGCGCGCTAAAAATAGCAGTATGGACATTGTAGCACAGGTGATGGCTTGGGCTAGCTGCCCATGTCCAAGCCCAAGCTCTGGGTCTGAACTTGAGTAGCTAGCCTGAGCTGCCATGTCCACGTGGCTATTTTTATCACACTCGTCTCTGGCTGCTGGGACTGGGAGGCTTGCCCCCAGCTGCAGTGTAGACGTACCTTCATAGAAACATGAAAGGACAATTGAAATGAAAGTTTGTTCGTTCCTATATTGGGATTCCTGAGGTGACTGCAGCTCCAAATGCGTCTTAGGTGATGTGATGTAATGCAGATCTCTTGGTTCACTTGGCTTATTCCCTGCTTCTTGGTAATGTTAATAATATGGACCAGTTAATAATCTAGGGTTAAACCTTGGCCCTTTAAAGTCAATGGACATTTTGGCAGTGGGTCCAGCATTATTCTGAACATCTTTATTATAAAAAAGCAGTAAGAGGTATTTAAAATGTGTCTTTACATACATTGTAGCAAATAGGACTCTGCTTTCCATGATCATTTCTTTATATAGCCGTATGATATTTGGTAGGTACAGTACATACCCTATATGAATGGTAACGTTATCCTTGATACTAAAACATCCTGAGTCATGGCTTAAATGGAGGCAGGATTGAATTTCAAATCTCCTTATGTATACAGTGTTTCACCATTCTATTGCTCGCCCTTTCCCAAACTCAGTAGGACCCACAACCCATCCCCGTACCCCCCAAAAAGAAGAGCCTTCACTGAACCATTCCAGTCTGAGGAGATCCCTCGTTAAACCCAGAGTGATTTATGCATATGGACACATTAATGAGGAATATGTATATATTACAAGTGTGTATATATAGTAAAACTTTCATAAAGAGCCTTCTCAGTTTGAGGCTGCATCAGTGTCGTCAAGGTTTCAGTTCAGTTTTGGGTAGCGTTCAGTTAAATGAACTTCTGCTAAAACTTTTTCTTCTGGTGTCTCGTGTGGTAGTTTAAAACAGATTTCACTGTGTGTGTATTAATCTACTCACACAGGACGGGGCCCCCAATCACTATGATAATATAAATAGTCGAATAATCAACCCTTATAGTAAGAGTTAGTTTGGAAGCTGTGCTGATTTACATGTTGTGTAATAATCTGTTGTGCAGTTACTGCACCTCGTTAGGTGTCCCAGCTGGTTAGAAACTGATTCTTTTGGACTGGAATATTTTTCTTCAACGATGCCTAAATGTACATTTTCTCTGGTTGGTTGGCTTTCTCTTCACATTCTTGGCTTAATAGTATGGTGCAAAGATACTTTGTGGTAGAATTAAAAAATACAAGTGGTAGATTACAAAAACTAACTCTAGAATTATCCTTATTAATGATTACAATCTTTGTTTCAGTATCGCACCATCCCCATCCCCAGACTGAGGAGTTACTTTGCCTGTGCCAGTATTGTGTTGCTCTGTATATTTGTGATACAGATGTTTGTCATGCCAAAGTAAGTGTGTGGTGTTTTGCACTTCTTTACATTTTAAATGGATTCTCTGGATAAAACATTGCTTGCATGTGAGCGACACCTTTAGCTCTTCCAGATCATCCTGAAGGGCTGTAGCTAAGGCTGTCTACACTTAAACCGCTATAGTAGTGCTTCAATGTAGACATGAACTACTGTGACAGGAGGGGTTCTACCATAAACCTAGAACTGTCTACACCACGGGTTTGATAGGTTTACCTACGTCGCTCAGGATGAGGATTTCTCATATCCCTGCATGACATGGCTGGGTTGACCTAACAAGTTACATACACACATACATATTCATTCTTAATTGTGACATACTTTTTGGTAGTATGGTGCATTCATAGGTAGTTTTGCACCTGAGCCAGGACAGCTGCATTAATCTAAGTGGACAGTGTTTCCTTAGTAGTGTATTTTAGCTGTGCTCACTACACACAGGGAGAAGATCTATTAAGTAAGGAAGTGCATTTTAGATTGTTTTTCTGACCATCACCTTAATGACCAAAGATGAACAAAGGAGAGTAGGGTTAGGCAGTTCAGGAGGGTTTGAAGCCTGAATTTGATGGGGAAGGAAAGAGAAAATCAATGAAGGGTTTTGAATATGTGAGTGACTAGCTCAACGATACAGTGTAATCTACTATAAATTCATATTGGGAAACTACTAGAAGTTCTTAGTGTTGTATTCATTAGAGGAAATTAGTTGCAGCAGTGGCATCTTGTATAGACTGGTGATAAGATTTGCAGAGGTGAGAGAAGACACAGTAGATCAGTAGAGATGGCCCAAATTTTGACAAAGATTTAAGCAGTCAGGATGGAGACACCTTCAGAGAGGCTTGGAGGAGGAAGACCAGATTTGGTGAGAGTCTGGATGATGGGGGAGAAGGGCAAGACACCTGTAATTGGCTGTGGAGCACTAAGGAAACTCTCACCACAAACATCTCTTGTAATGATGTCAGGATTATGAATTAGGTTAGTAATATTAGCTCTAGTATTGCTATCCGATCATGGATAACATTATTAATATAGTTGCTTAATATGACTCTAAGGCCAGAGACTAGGTTGTTACTCAAGTACAAAAAAGCATCACTGAAGAATATTTGAGCCTAAAATACAAAGATGAGAAACTGCTAAGTGGACAATTACTAATAAAAGAATGATATCTTCACTGAGAGCACATGGCGTATATGCCTCATGCTCCCTTTTCTTTGAGAGGAAAAGGAGACATGATAGAGGAACTTGAAAAAAGGTTTGTTAAATGGCTCTTTGTCACAGCTCGGAGACAGCTGACTTTCCCTGGTCTTTTAAATTTTCTGCCATATCTGTTTTTCTCTGCTGTGACACTAATGATGGCTGTGTGGTTTACACATGATTTGAATGAGAGAGTGGAATACCTGAAAGTGAATCTTTGCCAAGAGAGGGCAATAAACATCCATGGAAGGCCCTTTCTCATGATCATCTAATGCCAAAAGAACAGCAAGGATACTTATTTTAGTTATGGGAAACTGCATTAGTGAGTGTTGCTTGGTCAGTTGCAATTTGACTATGACAATATGCATAATACTTCTGTTTAACTTTGTTCTCCTCTCTCTGTTTTAGAACCGCAAAACTAGGACTTTCATTTGGAATTGTAGCAATCATAATTGTGCTTATTTTGTGTGTGTGTTTTGCTGATAAATGCCTGGTAAGTAAAAACATAGGCCAACATTTTCAAAAGTGGATGGCTAAAGTTTGGCATCTACATATAATGACCTGCTTTTCAGAGGTGCTGAGCTTTCATAAGAGTTGCTGATGCTCAGCACTTCCCACAGTCAGGACATTTGTATTTAGGTGCCTAAAATATAGATTATGGGACTGAATGTCCAGCACCCGCATTTGAAAATTCTGATCATAATTCCTACATGATGTTATACAGCTGTAAACACACTTTTAACTGGATTTTTAAAAAGTCCTTTAGTTCTTGCAGTCGTATTTTCTGGGGTTTTTTACCCTATATAGTGGTAATCCTGGTTATGGATCCTGTAGTTTTCTATGTTGAAACTGGCATTCAAGTGAAAGGGAGTTTTGAGTGCATATTGATTTTAGGACTAGATTGACTATAAGAATTCATAAGCAATAAGAAAAATGCAAATCCATGAATGTTGTAATGGTGGCGATTCCATAGCTGGCAGAAGGGTAACGCTCTTAAAGGTGGACCTAAGTAAACCTAGAATTCTAGAAAGTAAAATGACTTGCATTTGAATTGACTATGCTGTGGTGCACAGGTACATTACCAAATGTATGCAAATAAAATTAAAACAGGCTGCACAAAAACAGAGTGCAATCCTACAAAAAGAGACAACATCCTCCAGTCCAGCCTCCCCATTGCCCACCCCCAAATCAGCCCTCTGTTTTGAAAATGCCTGGGAGAACAGGGGAGCGTTACTGTGTGTTCTTAAGGTCACTAAATTTGGCTTTGGTGGACCAAGGAGAGAAGTGAATTTTAAAGCTTTGTTGAGAATTTCCTGCCATCAGCCACTCCCAGCATGGCGGTGGTGTCCTCAGCATTGCAGATCTCAGCTACCATGAAAAAAGATGTGGAAAGAGATGGTTCTCTTAGGTAGCCAGAGCCTAAGCCATTTAGGGTATGTCTACACTGCAATTAAAAACCTGTGGCTGGCCAGTGCCAGCTGACTCAGGTTTGCAGGTCTCGGGCTACAGGGCTGTTTGGTTACGGTGTATAGACGTTTGGACTTGGGCTGGAGTCCGAGATCTAGGACCGTGCGAGGTGGGAAAGTCCCAGAGCTTGGGCTGCTACCCGAGCCCAAACGTCTACATGACAATTAATCAGCCCCTTAGCTGAGCCCTGGGAGGCCCAGTCAGCTAGCACAGGCCAGCCACAAGTGTCTAATTGCAGTGTAGACATACCC
Organism: Terrapene triunguis; assembly: GCF_002925995.2. NCBI lineage: Eukaryota > Metazoa > Chordata > Testudines > Emydidae > Terrapene > Terrapene triunguis. Next base: position 30,356,277 of record NW_020664481.1, on the reverse strand, counting down.
TTAGGCCAAAAGACTGCATTCACTGCACCCTGATATAAGAATGGTAATTTTGTTACAGGATTAAGTAGCAGACCCTTCTTGAATTGCACATGTTGTATTATATATTCTGCTGAGCCACAGGAGGGAAGAAAAAGGAAGAAATCCATAACCAACATTGCATTAGGCTTGATTTTGCCAACCGGGTACTACAAAAGGACAGTTTGGATTCAGTATCCCAGAATAAGAAGCTTTTGTTCCATTGGCATAATGTTTGCATTCTGCATAGATGTATGTGTTATCAAAGAGATTTTTTTTCCATAATAGGAAGTGCCGGTTTGGGGGTTTTTTTGGTGTATGATTGGTTTATTTTATTTGGTCTCCTTTAAGTTGTTTGTTTTAAGCATAAAAGAAAAATTAGCAAATTTTAGTGTAAACAATTTAATAATAATTTCTCTAGCATGTTTCATTAGGTGACATGAAGCTATTTTGAAAATATAAATTAACTGAGTCTCAGAAAACACCCCCTGTGGAATAAGGAAGCATTTATCTCCATTTTATTAATGGGGAAACTGAGGCATAGTTGTGATTTGTCCAGTGTCTTTCAGTGAGTCAGTTCTGGAGCTGGGAATACAACCCGAGTGTCTTGGCTCTCAGTCTCTTGCTCTGACCATTAGAGAACAACACTTCTCTGTTTAAAACAGAGATAACATTTTCTTGTGCCCTGGTGATTGTTTAATACTGTATTGAGACTTTTGTGTGTGCAATGGACAAAATGTTTTTTCTTGTATCTAGAATTATGACTCTTGGCACACTAAAGCCTCCATGTAATACATCTTGTTAAGACAAACTTGTTTCCTTTACAGAAATGCTGCTCAGAACAATGGCCTTCTATGCGCCACCTTTGTGCTATTTCGGATAAGGTAGAAACCATGCCTCTAGTGAGACTCCCTTTAGCAGTCATCACTATAGGTGCATTGCTGATTATTGCCATTTTTAATTTGGTAAGTACTTGCATTTATCTTTATTCTGTGCATTTCTTTCATTTTGTAACCTTTGCAGACTTGACCACCCCACTCCTCTCCCATCTCAAGTACCATGTTCTTGGCCCTATTTTCTGATGTTTAACTCTTCACTACTTGCTTTTAACATTGAGCTGATGTACAGAAAGATAATGATGTATGTTGGGCAAAGTAGAATGCGGAGGAAAGACACCCAATTTGTAGAACCAGAAATCCATATATAATATCACATTCTCTTTGTTTCAGGCTGTCCGTGTATAGTATCCGCTGGTTATAATTACTATTGCTATAAGAGAACTGCAGCTTTTTTATAACACGAAATTATTTGGGGTGTGAGTGGGTAGTGGTTTTATGACGTATAGGCAATACAGCACTTCATCATTGCACTAGCTAAGGTCACTGAGGGGGAAAACCAAGGAAAGTATGAATTGGACCCCTGTTTTAAAACAGAGCCATGATGGTATATTTATGGTCCTATTCAGGAGTGTTTACTCAGTTGTTAGTTCCATTATGGGAGTTCACTTGAATAAGGACTGCAGGATTTAGGGTCTGATTCAATTCTCATTGAAATCCAAAGCGAGCCTTTTTATTGACTTCAATGTACATGTTTTATTGGACTTTTGGCCCATAAAACTGAAAAACAAAAATCTGTTTAGAAGTCATCAAAATATTCATTAATAACTCTTCTCACTTGGTCACCCAGCTCTGAAAACAGGTTCACTTTTGAAAAACGTGTGTCAGGTTTTGACATGACCTTTTCTTGCAACCCCAGATCACTTTGCCGATGTGCCGCATGCGTACAGGGCATCATCATTGATATTTAACGTTTATGGTACAGTAGGGCCCAGAGGACAATCAGAGCAGGGCCCCAGGGTGCTGGTGCTATTATTTATGTAACCAATGACTGTCTCCCCACTCGCCCCCCTCTCCCCGCCTGCTAATCAGCTTTTATATTCTTTCTTGGCAATGAATCAGCCTGCTGAAAAAAGTAGATCCACAAACGCTACTGGATCAAGTGATGAGGCTGTCACCTGCGTGGTGAGTACAGCACCACTTCCATTTCCTAGATGAAAACAGAGACCTGGAATGCTCTGTGTAATATTGACAGCTTCTCTGTAACTTCCCTTCTCTTTATGAAAATAGAGCTTTTAAATGATTGATAACCCAAAGGCTAACTCCTGTCAGTAAGCATTTCCAGCTGTAATTCCCTGCATTATCTGGGTTCTCCAAGAGATGGTTTTGTAGTTCATCTTTCTGGATTTTCCAGAAGTGTTGAGCACTCCTGATGCCAGATGAAGTCGTTAGTTGTGGGCATTCACCACCTTTTGAAATTCAGGTGTACTTAGGGGACCAGTTTGGTACAGTACAATAGAGTGTATACTATTATCTATCTGTTAAACTTTATATAGAATCCTATTGGGCAATTTAGTCTTTTGTTCAGTCTTGTAGATTTTTCAATTTATAGCCCAGACAGACAAGAATGTGCTTTAAAGGTGGGAAATATTTTAAAATTAAAGAATAATTAGCACTTACTTAAGGACTGACCCAATTCCCATTGACATCCAAAGGGAGTCTGTTCATTGATTTCAGGGGAATTGCACTCCGATTTTGGCACTTAATGTTCAGAAATGAAATTCTATTGAAGAGTCACCAGAATGGTCATGAACAAGTTTTCTCACTTGATTGCACAGCTCTGAGCTAGGTCGGTTTTTGAAACATATGCTGCAAGTTCTAACATGACCTTTAGATGTGCACGCCCTCATCGCTGTAATGATGTGCGGTTTGCGTATGGGGCACATCCCATTCTGCTGCTAATCAACTTTTCCATTCTTTCTAGCCTGTGAATCAGGCTACTGAAAGAAGTACAGCTGTGGACTATACTGAATCCTGTATTAAGGATGTCTTCTTGCCTGTGAGTAGAACACCAGTTTTCTTCCAAGATTAAAACACACACACCTCAAAGGCTGGGTTTAATATTGACAGCTGGCAGGCGCTTGGTATCTTCCCCTTGCTCTTTAAAAATATAGCTTTTTAATTATTGAGTGCACAAAGCTTCACCTCTGCAATTCCAGCTGTCCTGTCTGTGGTCATTCATACTATTTTTCTGCATTAGGTGGAATCTAAAGAAGATGCTTTTATAGCTTCTCTTTTTGGAATTTTCAGATTTAAAAAAAGCAAAGCTGGAATTTGAGAAAAGTCGTAAGAAAACAAATGGTGGATATGACTGAAATATTGATGATTTATTGTACTGTAAAGTGTATTGGGGTATACTGGTAGCATGGGGGGAAAGGTTTTAAATGGTACATGGATATGCACTGACCTCTGCATATATGGTGTGTCTACCCTGCAGCTGGAAAGGTGCTGCCTGAGTACAAACCCATCAAGAGCCCCAGTTGGTACTGGGCAGTTAGCTCAAGCTGCCACCCATGTTACCCCCAGCTACGCTGCTACTCTTAGCATGCTGGCTCAAGCAGAGCTAGCATGGGGCTGACTTCCTGCACTCAGAGGTACCTTCCCTGCTGCATTGTTGACATACCTGTCGTGAATTTCACTCTTAAAGTCCTGATGGAAACTTTGAGTGCTCAGCACCTTTGAAAATGTGATCCTGGGATGTGTAAACAGGGGAATCTCAAGGAGGAGTAGAAAGGTTATTTTACCTCTGTATTTGACACTGCTGTTGGAATACTGTGTTCTCAAAGAGCTCAATCTATTTAGTTTAACAAAAAGAAAGGTGATTTGATTACAGTCTGTAAGTATCTACCCGGGGAACAAATAATTTAATAATGGTCTTCAATCCAGGAGAGAGAGGTGTAACACAATCCAATGGCTGGAAATTGAAGCTGGACAAATCCAGACTGAAAATAAGGTGTAAATTTTTGTCAGTGAGGGTAATTATCCATTGTAACAATTTACCAAGCGTTGTGGTGGATTCTTCATCACTGACAATTTTTAAATCAGGATTGGATGTTGATCTAAAGGATCTGCTTTAGGAATTATTTTGAGTTAGTTCTGTGGCCTGTGTTATACAGAAGGTCAGACAAGATGATCACAATGGTCCCTTCTGCCCTTTGAATCTATGAAAATCAGGCCCAAGGTCTTTTAAGAGGACAAGTTTGGCCCAATACAGTATATCACATGCTATTGAGCAGATCCTCAGTTGGTGTAAATTGTGATAGCTCTATTGATCTGCCCTATATCTGTTATCACTGTTATGGTACAAAGAGCTTAGTAATTTGTTCAGTGCCTTGTATATATTTTTCTCTTTTATACTCAAAAGAAACAAAGAATGTGATTGTAAAACTGGTAAATATTTTGAAACAATACTTAGGATTTGCCTAAAGTCTGATCTAAAGCCCACTGAAGTGAATGGGAGTTTTTCCATTGACTTCACTGGGTTTTGGATCAAGTCATCAAAATTCTTTACCACATTAATGAAACCCCCTCCTCCCCCACTGGTAGGTAAATAAGTAGTGGTAGTATCTTTATTTCACAGATGAGGAAACTGAGACACAAAGAGGCTGTGACTTGCTCAAGGTTGCAAAGGGAGTCACTGTCAAAAATCAGAGTAAAAAACCCCCACCACAATGAGTCTCAGAACCTGGGTCAGCTGACTGGGGTTTGTGAGGCTCCTGCTATGGGGCTAGAAATAGCAGTGGAGAGGTACCTGCTCAGGCTGGAGTCTGTGCTCTGAGGCCCAACGCCTTGCTCAGTTTCGGACCCAGGCTCCTGCCCGAATGGCAATGTCTACAATGGTACTTTTAGCTCCAAAGCACAAGACAGTCAGTTGACCCAGGCTCTGAGAGTCACTGCTGTGTGGTGTATTTTTTATAGTGTAGCTGTATCCTGAAGTTCCTGGTTCCCAGCCTTGTGCTTAAGTCACTAGACCAGGGGTCGGTAACCTTTCAGAAGTGGTGTGCTGAGTCTTCATTTAGTCACTCTGATTTAAGGTTTCGCGTGCCAGTAATACATTTTAACGTTTTTAGATGGTCTCTTTCTCTAAGTCTATAATATATAACTAAACTATTGTTGTAGGCAAAGTAAATAAGGTTTTTAAAATGTTTAAGAAGCTTCACTTAAATTAAATTAAAATGCAGAGCCCCCCCGGACCGGTGGCCAGGACCCGGGCAGTGTGAGTGCCACTGAAAATCAGCTTGCATGCCGCAGGTTGTCTACCCCTGCACTAGACTATGTTGTCTCTCTAAATTAGTCTTGATCTTCAAAACATTAATAGAAATCCATTTTTAAAACTAAGAAGTTATAGAAAAAAAAGCCTCTTGTCAAAAGCTCTTCACTTTCATTTGTACAAGGTGTTGCTTAACTGTTTTTTATATAATGATGTTTTATGTTGGATAAATCCAAGGATAAATTGGTGAAAGCCTAAGTTTTGTCTGTTAGTAGATTTTCCAAAAAACAGATTATATCTGACAACTGCTTTCATTCTTTACTTGATCTAAATTATGATAGCCATGAAATTCCTAGCCTTACAAGCAGTAAAATCGACTTTGTCCTAAGAGTGTGAATTATTCAGCATCTCATTAACTTCTTCTGTTACAGTATTATACTTATTGCTGCATATTAGGGTTTATTGCTTGCTCTGTATTCCTTCGGATGAGCTTCGAACTCAAAGTTCTCCTTCTGTCCATCGCTGTTACTGTGTACATCTTCATCTTTAATCCCTCAAAGAACGTGAGTGCAGGCTACAACAACACCACCAATACCACTCTAAGGTATGCTATGAAGTCCCCAGTAATGGACAATAACTCTCCATGAAAAGGATTGGTAGAGTCCTTCACTTTCATTGGAATTTTGAAGTACTGCAACACTTTGAGCCAGAAACCATTAGGACATTTTTGTATATATCATAATCTTAGAAAAAAAATTCTTTTTCCAGACTTCCCATAAAAATGGTACCATTCATGGGTTGAGATGTGGGATGTGAAATTTCAGGGAGACTGGTTTCATTTTGGGGATTTTAGTGAGGGGAATTTGAAAACTGAGCCTATAATGTGAAGCTGGCCTCAACCTATAAACTATGAAGGAGGCTGTTCTCCTCCATAAAATTCCAGTATTCTCCATAATATTGAGTTATTCAGTCAATAGATCTGCTTTAGCTGGTTCTTAAGTGAGCTTACTTTAGCTGCTCATTTCACACATTTTAAAATAGTCTTTTAAAATAAACTTCACAATGTAATAACCCTAAGGTGTGTGGTACTTTGTATTCCACTTTCCATAGGGGAAGAATGGCATGGCAAAGTCTAGGGCACTTTGTCTACATTGTACATTAAATCTTTAGAAAATGGTAGGACATTTATATTCATGGTATATCCAATATTTGTCCAGAGCTGATGGGGAATGAGTATTTGTGGAGAACATGTGTTTGCCAAAGCAACACTAATCATACCACTTTTATCAGCACAACAGTTAACTGTGAAATTACTTCCCTGATTCCAAATACTTTTAAAAACCAAACATTTAACTCCTCCAGTCTAATTGAACAGGGCAAAGAAGCCATAAAATAAATCGTGTGTACCATGTGGGAAGCTTGGTGTGCTCATTTGCAAATCTTCTGGGTACAATCTCACAGTTGTTTCATAGCGTGGCAGTTGTCTGAGCTGTGGGATCAAGCCAAAAGATAGTGTGAGCGTGCTGAGACTTCAGGCTGGTCTAACACAGGAACTGAACCAAAATCACTAAACCGGTTGTAATTCCCACTTTTAGTTATTTCAGTGAGTGGATTGGAGTGTGACATGGAATACTCTTCTTCCAGAATAAGTGCGTCTACTCAGACTTATACCGAAATATCTAAAGGTGTGAACTACAGCAGATTTAGTTATTTCAGCTCCAGTTGTCTTGTAGACAAGCTCTTAGTCTCTTTGCCCATCACAAGCAAGGAAGCTGTTTCCTACTTTAAGCCTCTGTGGTTATGTCTTGCTGGGCAAAAAGGGGTGTGATTTTCAAATGTGTTAGCTCAGTATGATTGAAAAGCCCCATGAAGATGCAGGCGAACAGCTATGAAGACAGGACCCATAAGCAGAGGGACTACGTTAAAATTGGGGGACTGTCACTTGTGTTGTTTCTGTTAAAGAGTTCTTCGGAACGCCAGGGGGTTCTGTTTCTAAACATCCAGAGATTCCAAAAGATTCAAAACAACGATTGTATGTTGCTTTTCTGTATTCCAGGTTTTTCATGAAAGATCCAATATTGATGACTAACTTATACCTGGCTCTGTTTTACGTAACTCTGATCCTATTTTCAAGACAGGTATGGATAAAAAACAAAACAAAACCCCCACAGTCCTTTTCATTCAGTGATAGTTGAGTTAAATATAAGACACCTGTTTTCTATCCCTGTAGTTTGTCCTAGACACCGAAAAATCATTTTTATAGTGTTTGGGAAAGAAGGGAAAGATTTTTACACATTTTTCAATAGTATTTTGGATTCTAACTCTAAAGGCAAACTTTTAAAAGTGGCTTCTGATACTGCACTCACAAAATTGGGCACCCAGAATCTACATTGTCTAGTCACTTTCAATTGTATTTATAAATCATCTTCCACCCTTCTGGCAGGGTGGTTTGGGACAGTGCAATATTCAAAATAAACATACTTATTAAACTAATTAAAGTATAATTATTAAATTGAATTGTAATGATTAAATAAAAATACAGATTGCTTTACAATGATTTAGATAATGACATCAAGAGTACGCTCATAAAGTTTGCAGCTGATACCAAGCTTGGGGGGGGGGGGGGTTGCAAGTGCTTTGGAGGATAGGATTAAAATTCAAAATGATCTGGACAAACTGGAGAAATGCTCTGAAGTAACTAGGATGAAATTCAATAAGGACAAATGCAAAGTACGCCACTTAGGAAGGAACAATCAGTTGCACAGATACAAAATGGGAATGACTGCTTAGGAAGGAGTACTACGGAAAGGGATCTGGGGGTCATAGTGGACCACAAGCTAAATATGAGTCAACAGTGTAATGCTGTTGGAAAAAAAGCGAACTTCATTCTGGGATGTCTTAGCAGGAGCGTTGTAAGACACGAGAAGTAATGCTTCCGCTCTACTCTGCACTGATTAGGCCTCAACTGGAGTATTGTGTCCAGTTCTGAGCACCACATTTCAGGAAGGATATGAACAAATCGGAGAGAGTCCAGAGAAGAGCAACAAAAATGATTAAAGGTCTAGAAAACATGACCTATGAGGGAAGACTGAACAAATTGGGTTTCTTTAGTCTGGAACAGAGAAGACTGAGAGAGGACATGATAACAGTTTTCAAGTATGTAAAAGGTTGTTACAAGGAGGAGGGAGAAACATTGTTTTTCTTAACCTCTGAGGATAGGACTGTAACGGGTTGCCCCCTGTTAAGCTGCCACCTGATGTGCTGAGATACCACTGAGTCTGCCTGCTCTGCCAGCCTGGGCCCCCTTTAACCTGTCTTGCTGAGGCAGGCTATTAAGCCGCCTCCAGCACACACACAGGCAGGGCCACACCCAACTGCAGAACAACACAGACACTGAGATCAGTTTAAGGGACTTGCCCCAGCACTCCACCTCCTTTGGAATGCAGACCCAAAGGTATATTCTGAAATCCGCCTCCTCCCTCAATGTGGAGGAAGGTAGGCACAGCCTCTTCCACCCCCCCCCCAATTATGAATTGCACAAATTGGGTTATATTATAAACAAGAAATAAGTTTATTAACTACAAAAGGTGAATGTTAAGTGAATATAAGAGATAGACAGAACAAAGCAGATTACTGAGCAAACAAAACAAAATATGCAAGCTAAGCTCAGTATACTTAAGGAACAGGTTACAAAATGTAACTTCTTACCCTAAATGTTATTTTAGGCAGGTTGCAAAGTTTCTATAGCTTAGAGTTCCAGTTATATTTCTTTCCAGACTGGACTCCACCCTTGCCTTCCCTTCAGGTGTCTTTTGCAGTCTTTCTTCTTGGGCAGACAGGTCATGGAGAGAAGTCCCGTTTGCCTTGCTCCCCACCCTTAAATAAGGTTTACATAAGGCGGGAATCCTTTGTTTCCCAAACTTGACCCCCTTTTTAATGGAAAGTTACAAGAAGTCCAAAATAATGTTTAGTATCAGGTGACAAGACCACCTGACCTAGTAGTGTCACAGTTACATCCCAGAATGCCTCCTAGGAGGGAGAGAGATTAGTATCTTCACAGTCTTGTTGTTCCTTTCCTAATGGCCCATCAAATCTGGTGGCCTGTCATCTGGTGGGTGTCTTCCCAATACACACCCAGTTGTAATTGTTACCTAGTCCATATTCCTAACTTTAGATACAGAAATGATACGTGCATACAAATTGGATAATCACATTCAGTAAATCATAACTTTTCCAATGATATCTTACATGAGCCATCTTGCATAAAATACATCTCAGTTATGTCATATCCATATCATAAGGATATTTCCATAAAGGCTATGGAGTGTAATGTCACAAGGACAAGAAGCAAGGGGGTTAAATTGCAGCAAGGGAGGGTTAGGTTGGACATTGGGAAAAACTTTCTAACTGTCAGGGTGGTTAAGCACTGGAATAAATTGCCTAGGGAGGTTGTGGAATCTCCATCATTGGGGATTTTTAAGAGCAGGTTGGACAAACACCTGTCAGGGATGGTCTAGATCAGTGGTTCTCATACTTGGGCTGCCGCTTGTTCAGGGAAAGCCCCTGGCGGGGCGGGCCGGTTTGTTTACCTGCCACTTCCGCAGGTTCGGCTGATCGCAGCTCCCACTGGCCGCGGTTCGCCGCTCCAGGCCAATGGGGGCTGCAGAAAGGGCGGCCAGCACGTCCCTCGGCCCGTGCCACTTTCTGCAGCCCCCATTGGCCTGGAGAGGCGAACCGCAGCCAGTGGGAGACACGATCGGCCGAACCTGCGGACGTGGCAGGTAAACAAACCAGCCCGCCCCGCCAGAGGCTTTCCCTGAACAAGCGGCAGCCCAAGTTTGAGAACCACTGGTCTAGATAATACTTAGTGCTGCCATGAGTGCAGGGGACTGGACTAGATGATCTCTCAAGGTCCCTACCAGTCTTATGATTCTGTGTGCAAATTGGACTAGTGTACATCTGATGCCAGTTGAGTCGCATGCACAAATGGCTGTTGGCTTGTGTAGATGTGACTTCTGTTTTCAAAAACAGATGCTTGTGCAGGTTTTCAGTCACAATTTCAGTGGCCATTTGGGTCCGAAGTGTCCTGACAAAACTTGGCTGTCACTGCCCCCCTTTTCACTTGATTTGAAACCTGTAAACTCTTATCAGAGCTATGGGGATTTATTTTGCTGTATGAATTCTTGTTTTCAGATTGAGTATTACTGTCGACTAGATTGCTTGTGGAAGAATAAATTTAAAAAAGAACATGAACAATTTGAAACCATGGAGAACGTAAACAGGCTCTTGCTGGAAAATGTCCTTCCGGCACATGTTGCTGCTCATTTCATCGGTGACAAATTAAATGAGGTATATTTAATCTACTCTACTGATAGGAAGGATGGTAAATCAGACTCCTGTGAGAATGCCACGTCACCGCCCATGAATGGGGTGACTGCTTGCTTCCTCTGTTCCTCCCTCTTCTTGGCCCACGATATGAGAATCCCATGGCCTTCCCAAGCCCAAGGAGCTGCTACCCCCTGGCATTAAGAGGACTTCAGTTTAAATGAATACTTGCTTTTAGCACTGGCAGGAGTGGGGCATGGAAATCCACATCAGAGATGATCATTGGTTTAGTGACGTTAGGATTCACCTCTCCAAAGACCCCTTTTGACAGAGCTGATTCATTTAATTCCTATAAGGAGCTAGCTGAGGGGCAGACAGCATCCACTTGGCAGCACCCTGATGGCAGATGATAAAAGGGCACTGATAGCAGCACTTCTTAGACCCTGCACTTCACTCTGCCAACACCTCCATAGTGAGTCACTGGATTGACTGAGCTGGGAGGATGGGGGCTATTGGAGCAGAGCCAGCAGTCACTGTGTATAATGCAGTTGGAGGTATCTGATTGGATTTCATTCTCAGCACTTAGAATTCTGATTCAATAAAAATAGGAAAATATGGTGGTCCTGATCATTTTGCTGAATTCCAGTGGCTTAGCTTGGTTCATTTCTAGTCATAGTTATTTTTTAAAGGTACTAAAAGCTGAATGCAATTTTGGTTATACACTGTGGGGTTACAGGGTAACTGTGAAATTTCTATTGCTTTCCAACAGGATTGGTACCATCAGTCTTATGACTGTGTCTGTGTCATGTTTGCATCAGTACCTGATTTTAAGGTGTTTTATACCGAATGTGATGTCAATAAAGAGGGACTGGAGTGCTTGCGGCTGCTGAATGAAATCATTGCTGATTTTGATGAGGTATTTCAAGTTTCAGGCAAACCTAGCTTGGATTTACATGATTACAATATAAAATGTTTTTCTAGAGCGGTGTTTCAATGTAGGAACCATGAAAAGTGAAAAAAATTTAGTAAGATGAACCAGGAGTCTTAGTTCAGCCTTACAGCCTTGGAAAGTGAAATTCTAATAATTTCCATCTGATGCACTCATGCGGTTAGACCATCTAACCCTTTAATAGTACAGTATAAATAAGCCCTAGTGTTTTTCCTCATGATGCAAATACCGATCTGTCACAGATTTTATTACTGGGTTGCAGGATTTACTACGTTTCTATAATGTGTGTCCAAAAAAGGGAGTGGGTGGAGGGAAACAGCAGCAAAAGAAATCTTCCACACTTTGTTAAAATGTATGTTTTCTGCGATAAAGTGACATAATGTATCTGGAGATAAATCTTATGTATGTGGTACGGAATACAAGATCATTGGTGAGAACACATGGGGATATAAGGCATTAAGATCTCAAATTATAATTCAGTTTCTTTCTTCCAATCAGCTGTTGTTAAAACCTAAATTTAGTGGTGTTGAAAAAATCAAAACCATTGGAAGCACTTACATGGCAGCAGCAGGCCTTAGTGTCGCACCAGGCCAAGAGAACAACCAGGTATGATACCCTTTGGAAGCATAAACACATTTAGAATTCTACTTGTCCATATGTGTGTAGGTGACAGAGTGTAGAGGGATGGAAAGGAAGATGGAAGTTATCAGCAGTCATAGTTTCAGGTATGGAAGAGGAGGATAGGAAATATATTCTGGGGCTGTATTTTGTATTTTCACATTATAAATAATATATTTCTGAAATGTTCCAAAATTAAGGCTGTAATTGCAATATTTGGGTTCTGGTGTCGAGAACAAATACTGTGGTTTAAACTGTCACCAAGATGTCGCATGTAATGGAATTACAGCCCTACATACAGCAGAGAATTCATCACTCCTTAATACCAGACCAGTGAAGCTGGTGTCAGCTTATTTCCTTTAAAATCAATTTGCTGTTTTCTTGTTTACAACTGTTCCTACACTATTCTGTGAGTCAAAGCACTGGGAAACTGTGATTTTGACTAACTTTCATGTATCTGTAGTTCTGTTCCTCAAGAGCAGATATTAAATCCAAAACCAACATTGTTTTTCTTTAAATTCTCAAAAATCTTTGACTCCAGGAGCTTGAACGCTCCTGGATACACAACAGAATAGCTTGAATGGTGGGAGTACCAAGTGGCTATTGATACCAAAGAATGAACAACCTCAGCCATGTCTGATTTGGATTCAGGATTTGATGGCAAATTGATTAATATAATTGTTATCTATGCAGAGAACATGGTAGAACAATAAACTCAGGTAGCAAAAATCAGATCTAAATTTCAAACACCCTGTAGCTAAGAGGTGTTTAAAACCAGGCTTTTGGTTCAGGCCCATCATCAGGAGGTGGTTTTGGTGTGAGGAGTGAGAATACATGTGCTGTACGTACAGGATGCTTAATTTTAAATCTGCACTAAAGTCTGGAAGGAGATGTAAAGAGCCAGGTTTATGAATACTAAGCAGAGCAGGCTCTCCGTTTGCCAGCCAGACCCAATTTACTTTAATATTCATTTTAATTATTGTGCATGTTCATCTGAACTGAGCTGTGATTGTGTAATGGTATGTTATTTCACCTGGGGCTTGCCATGGATAAATTGATATATAATTAATTGATAGTACTGGACTTCATCAGAAACCAGCATTACTGTGACCACTCGCGATGCAGTAGCATAACACACAATAACTGAACTGCTTTGGTGTTTACATCATAGTTCTTTGGGATGGACAGTTGCCATTCATTACACTGAGAGCTTGACATGATCTTGCATATTAAGGCATTAATATCCATTATAAATTACCTAGGACCAGGAGAGACAGCATGCTCAAATTGGGATCATGGTGGAGTATGGAATTGCCTTGATGAGTAAACTGGATGGCATCAACAGACATTCCTTTAACAATTTCCGCCTACGTGTTGGTAAGTTCAGTTTCATACAGGATGTGAATGCTACAAGCTTTGCAAAAACTAGAGCTGGAAAAGGATTATTAGATGGTCAAGCCACTGGTCAATTGCTGAATTATTCTTGACACTGAACACTGATATTATGGTAATAAGCATAATATAAATACTGAGAGAGAACATTATTGTCTAGTCTAGCTTTTAAATGCGCCAAGCTTCCACCTCTAACGTTGGAGTGTGGCTGTAGTCTCATCATCCTGATATTCCTGCAATATTCAGGGATGTTTCTGGTGCTGGGTGTGGGAAAAGGGAAAATAATGCTGCAGCTGCAAACGGGGAGGAGAAGGAGAGCATGGTGTGTTTGCTGGTTGGATATGGGGGTGATGAGAGCGCTGGGTAGTGTGCTACTGTTGGCTCGTTACATGGCAATTCTAGGATTGTTGTTAGACTGTTAATGTTCTACATGAAGTGCAGGAAGGGTGGACTTCTGCTTAAAGCACAGGTCGGTGAGATAGGAGATCTGGACGACATGCTCAGCTCTGCCACAAACTTCCCCTGGGCAAGTCACTTCCTTATCCTCAAAGGGTGCAGTGAGGCTTTATTCATTGCTGGTTATAAATGGAGGGATAGCTCAGTGGTTTGAGCATTGGCCTGCTAAACCCAGGGTTGTCAGTTCAATCCTTGAGGGGGCCATTTAGGGAACTGGGGTAAAAATCTGTCTGGGGATTGGTCCTGCTTTGTGCAGGGGGTTGGACTAGATGACCTCCTGAGGTCCCTTCCAACCCTGCTATTCTATGATTCTATGAAAGTGATCCTCTGCTGGAAGGAGTTACTGAAGTGCAAAATTATATTAACTCTAATGACACGTACTTTTATTTCTGTAGGGATAAACCATGGGCCTGTAATAGCAGGTGTGATTGGTGCTCGTAAACCCCAGTATGATATCTGGGGAAACACTGTCAATGTCGCCAGCAGGATGGAGAGTACTGGTGAACTTGGAAAAATCCAGGTACAAAGATGGGCATTCAGATGTTTCTAGAAAACTACTTTTAGCATTTTTATTGCTTAATCCTCAAAGTTAATTTCCATGGTGTCTTACAAGAATTTCACTATTTCTGTTTCACTCAGGTTACAGAAGAGACAAGCAAAATATTACAGGAACTGGGATATTCATGTGAATGTAGGGGACTCATTAATGTCAAAGGAAAGGGAGAACTAAGGACTTACTTTGTGTGCACAGATACAGCCAAATCCCAAGGTATTGGGCTGAACTGAGTCTGTAACGAAGTTTGTCAAAATGTGTTTTGAGCCACCACTTCCCTTCTGTGAAGTCTTAGAATTTCCCTCCTTATGTGAAGGAGATTATTCCAAATGTATGTGTACTAATGGTTCCTCTGCATCTCAAGGTAGGAGAGTGACTTTAAAAGAAGTCTGAAAGTGCCTAGAAGCAATTGTTGGACTGCCTGTTTCTGGGATAATCTGAGGATTTTTCTGGAATTGTCTTGCAGCATTTCCTAATATTTCCTTTCCTACATGCAATCTGGGAGACTAAAGGCCTTAATAGCACACGCAGATGCACTATTGAACTAATTTCCCAGTTAAAACAGATATTAGGAAAAACTTCCTGACTGTCGGGTGGCTAAGCACTGGAATAAATTGCCTAGGGAGGTTGTGGAATCTCTGTCATTGGAGGTTTTTAAGAACAGGTTAGACAAACACCTGTCAGGAATGGTCTAGGTATTACGTAGTCCTGCCTTGAGTGCAGGGGATTAGACTTGATGACCTCTTGAGGTCCCTTCCAATCCTGTACTTATGATTCCACTGCCTCATTCTTTGTTACATCTGCTAGCAGTGTGGCACTTGTCAGAGACCTTAAGAAAAAGTGACAGTACATTTGGACCCTGCATATATGCATGGTCTTTAGTGCCAAGCTGTTTTCAAGACAAAAGACTGCTGTATGCGGAGAGGGGGGGAATACACAAATGAACTACAGTTTATTATATGGTGATTATACTCTAGTTCCTTTTGGAAAGAGTAATTGCGCAATAATTCACGTTCCCCTGTCCCTTGATGACTTTTCTACAAACTCATGCCTCCCCCATACCTATAACTTACATTATGTAAAGCCTTTCTTGATCAGCAGTTGTACAGGAAATGATTTTTGTCTGAAGTTGGTTCAAAATACCTCTATTATGGATACAACCCATGTTGCTCTCTTTACCCTGCTTTTCACTATACCAAGGGACAAACCATATTTCATTTCTTAGATGAGATGAAAACAACTGTTTTAGTACGTATTGGAAGTAAGCCACTTTGACCTTCAGAATTAGTCTTTTGACTTTGAAGAAATCCAGACTATTTCCAGAGAGTGAAAGCCCATTTAGGGATGTGCATGTTGTAGTGAGACAGTAAATGTCAGCACCACAGAAATGTGAGTATTGCATTCACTGCAATCATGCCCTTTGACTGTGTGTATTTATACTGTGTTTTGTGAGGTTCTCTTGTTTGGTTTCCATTGCCTGGATGAGGCCAGCCAGTCCCTCAAACTGCTGACTTGTTTCTGAGGTATACAGAATTGCTATCCCAACTTATTTCTCGTCATTAACAAAATCTGCATTTAACATGTTAGTCAGGATTGGTGCTTATGAAGGTGAAGTATAAACTGCATTGGCCAGTCAGGCAGGATACCAGCAGCTGATGTGCAAACTTCCCTTAACAGATTTTTCAATGCACCTTAATTCTGACCTGCCAGCTATCTCCTGCTCGGACTTTCTCTTGACAAGAAACAGCCACTCAAATTGTGTCGGTTTCAGAGCGGTAGCAGTGTTTGTCTGTATCAGCAAAAAGAACGAGGAGTACTTGTGGCACCTTAAAGACTAACAAATTTATTTGGGCATAAGCTTTCATGGGCTAAGACCCACTTCATCGGATGCATGCAGTGGAAAATACAGTAGGAAGATATATATACACAGAGAACATGAAAAAATGGGTATTGCCATACCAACTCTAACGAGACTAATCAATGAAGGTGGGCTATTATCAGCAGGAGAAAAAAAAACAACTTTGGTAGTGATAATCAGGATGGCCCAATGTGTAGTGTTTTTGTGATAAAGGCAAATACAAGACCAAATTTATTTATTTTTCCAATTTGTGACCTGAGGCAAACTTGAACCTAGATGGCACTTACTCCTTTGACAACCCTTCCAAACTAATCACCTATGCTTCTGTTCTCAGAGTTGTGCATGTTTCTAAACATTTGACATGTCTGATATCTTCAGAAGTTTGTCAATGTTCTCAATACATATTTTTTCCTGTTATGTTCTCTGTGGAATTAATGCCCTCAACATGTTTTTCTTTTGACCATTTTGCACTAGCATTCTTTAAAGGGTTGGGACAGCTCTGGAAATAATAGCTAATCAAACTGAGCTCCATATTGCATAAGTTCCCAAAAATCTTGAGGCAAATGTGACTTGGGGCCAATATTTCTCTGTAGAGTAAGGATACAGCTGATCTTCAGCATTTTACCGCTCGTGAGGTGTGTATCTCACAAGGAAAGTACAGATATAGATGTATATAAATGTACATTACTTTTTAAGAAATATACAAGTATTCAGCTTTAGGCTAACTAGCTATTTGCCAGAAATGGCACCCCCTCTTTAATTAGCTCTTCAGAACCGGAGCACACAACATTTTAGTAGTAGGACCAACATGAAGAAGGAGTACATCTTTATTGAAATTCTTGGCAAAAAATTTTTTTTTGAACTAGGCAGAATCTGATATACTTTATTATAGCTATTTTATGATAGGTCTAATAAAAATGTTTTTTCTTTAATCTGAGTTAGTGCAATGAGCCAAGGGACAAACTTTCAAAACAGGATAGCCAATATGATGTTCACTCAACTTGTATTTTGTGCCTCTAATTACTCTGTATCTGTGCATACATTTTGTATGCTCAATTTAGGTAACTTTTATACATAGCATAACCCTGAATTTTATCTGATTGTTCTATGCGCTTCACATGTCGCTGGCTGGGTTTGTTTAAAGCCTTGCTCCTTTTAAAAGACAACACAGGTTATAAAACTAAAGGATTCTATTATTTAATATTAGAGAAGGATGTGTGAAAAAAATCACTTTTATAGTGGAAATGTTTCATCATGGCCTGCATAATAGAATCATACTCCTGAGAGCTACTCCACTTAGTTTATTCCATGGTGGTGTTAGTTATTTATAATAAGTCCAATTCTGTTTGTTTAATGTTCACATTTTTCCTTTAAAGTTTATTCAGGTGAGTGTAATTAGCTTTAGCTATGGCTTTAAATTTTCAGCTAACAACTTTCTACTATACATAATCATGTCAAGACATACTCCTACAAAATTTGGGTTGTGAGGAAGAGATTTTTCTTTCTGAGACACTAACAGCCGGTTATAAACATTTATCAGGAAAGGATTTTCTCCCCTCCATTCCCTGTATATATTGTGACTAGAAAGTAAAGTGGTTAAAATAAATCCAAGTGTTATTTTGTTCAGTATAAAGTGCTATGTTCAGATAATGATTTATTACACCACCCAAAGCAGCATTTGCTAATATTTCAATTTTAGTATGAGGGCATATGACTCCAAATGGTCTCTTTAACAATCGTTGTTGCCTGCACCACTGCTGTTTTCTAATTACTGTGTAATTTCTTGGAAAGTGCCTATGTTCCATGACAGGAACAAATCTGAGTAATGTCCTACTGTGGCGTAAAAACTTAGTTTTTAAAGCCTTAGTGAGGGGGGTGGGTCAAAACTACTTTTGCTGCAGTCTCCTACAGGAAGTAGTATATTAGACAACTGTAGTTTGAGGTTGGCTGTTTCCTTTCTGTCAGCAGATTCATAATATATTAACTAGTTTAATACTTAAACTTTGTGCTAATAAAAAAGGTCAGTATAATTTAGTATCCTTTTGTATATTTCTGTCAAATAGCTTTCAGTTCCCTATTGCTTTTATATTGTGTATTTGTGATGGTAGACATTTAACAAGCATGTGTTTTGAGATGTTAATTTATTTTGTTTTTATAAGAGGCTTGAATGCTTCTGAATAGAAGGCTTCATTTGATACAGTACTTCAGTTTGACAGACCATACTGCCTCAATATTTTGAATCATGAAGTTTGCTTATGGATAGAGCCGGTTCTGAAATGTTGGCACTGTCCACAATAGTGCTAGAGATTTAGATATAATTAGGATTGTGGAACTAAACCATATCTAACAACATTCTGAACTGCTTTGTATTGCCATTCAAGCTAATAACATGCTGCTTGGGTGTAGCTTGGTCTCAATTACGGAAGTGGTGTAAAGTATTTTTCAGTAGCTTGTAGCTCTTGGACTAGATGAAGTAGGATTGTCCTTCTGTTGCCGGTTGTATTGCTATATGATCTTAAAGGGACATTATCAACTTAAGTCATACTGCTCTTTGAAATTTTGTAGAGTATTTAACAGCACTTTGTATCCTCAATTCACCTTGTTATATGAAAGACTCACCCACAGAAACATTGGAAAGTGAGTGTAAAGCCATGAATATGGCAGGGGGAGGCGACACCTGGAGTGACTTAAAATGATTAGATTGGGTGTGAGAAGGGTCATTTCTTTGGCTAAAGTCTTAAATGGAGCCTTAGCAATATAGAATGCTTTTACCAGAACTGTGAAACTTGCCTATTAGGACGTTAAAAAAAAAAAGTCTAGAAAATTGAGGAATTGTTTTTAAAAACTGAAAAGTCTTTAAACACAAAATGCCATTTTATCTAATTTAAACCTGATTGTATACTGTAACTTTTAATGATGGAGTAAGTTATCTACTGCACAGAAAGAACAAACTTTTTTTTTTTTACTTTAAAATAAAGACCTTTCTGAAACTTGCTTGCTTTGTAATTATTTGTTGGAATGTAACATCTAAAGCAGATTCCTACATGAGCCTTCATATTTCTTCCTTCCATATTTCATTAACCTGTAATGCAGCTTAAACCTAATTACAACTAGACTCTTCTATCTTGAACAACTCAGTGCATGTAAGAGAAATCTTCACTTGAAAATATGTAGTCATGAACTCATGGTTGATCTTTTGAGAACTGGAGAGTAGTTTCTCTAATTTATCCAAAGTGGGCTGAGGCCTCTATCATCATCTACTGCACTATGTATCTAAGCAAATACTCTAATTTAGAGTATGGAGTAACTGCATGTCTAGCCATACAGCATTTTGCAGCATTTCTGGTAGAGCTGTCAGAGTAGAGCACTTGAACACTCCAAAGTAAATTCACACAACCACTTAACTTCAACCATCTACCAATTCACTTAGATCATGTGCAGCCCATCTCCACTAACTGTGTAATTGCTGATTAGGTGCAGTTCAAGCATTTCCTTGTCAAGATGGTTGGGGGCTGCTGGAAATCTGAGACAGGTATGAGACAAAAGGTGAGAGGGGAAATTGTATTCCCAAAGTAAAGAGGCATAAACAATGTATTATTGCAGGATTATGGATAGTGGAAATGAGAGAAGTTGTGGAAAAAGGGGCTTGGGAAAATCTGGTGGCTGTGAGAAGGAGTGGGCCCATGATATGCAATGACAGTGCAAACCTACCTTGGGACATACTTAATCAGAGTGATGCTGGGGGCTGGCAGGTCTCACTCATCCTCAACTTAGTCTACTTTGCTGACTAAGGATCAGTGGAGAATGGCAGCCATTAAAATGGAACTGGTACAGTATATACTTTTCTTGTCTCTCTCCCACACCAGCTCAGCTATTCCAACTGCTTTAAGGATGTCCAGCTTCATTAGCAGGTACTTCCTAGGTGACTATTTTAGCGGAGTCCACAGTCTGGGAGTTTGAAACTTAAAGTGGTCAAGCCCTCTTAAAGGTTTATGGAACCTTTTGGCAAGAGATTTGTTAATGTCACTGTTTAATTACCTTACTCAGAAGAGTAATCCATTTTGCCTATCTGACACTTGCCCTATAAATCGCATCTTGGCTAGGCATTCTTAACCTATAATCCTGATAGCTGTAATAAGTAGCAGAAACATCATCACTTTTAACCAACTAGAGCTTTTATAAACAGAGCAAGGTCATGAAAGAAGCCTAGGCTACATTTATACAGCCTCAATATAGCATCTTCCGCTAATTATCATCAAATTATATCAGCTTCTATTTAGAAAGCTGTTTTTCCTTTGCACCCATAAAGGCTATATACTTATTCAAAAGGAAGTTTGCATGCATTCAAGTGCTGAAATTTTCAAGTGGGCCAAATCTGAAAGTTTGTAAATGGCTCTGGAATACTGCTGGATAAGTAGTGGTATAGGCAGATCATTATGTAGCCACAATTACGTTGGGCTCTAGCCCTTATTATTGCAAAGAGAACTTTTTCAAAATATAAAACTAACATTCATGCAGCAAGAGACACCTGAGGCTGTAGATAGCCTGATGTATCCCTTGAAAATGATGAGTTAGTCCATCCAAATTCATGATCAGATGTGTATGCATTAGAAGTAACTGACATGAAACCATCATGACCTTTGATTTAGTTTAACGAGTTCCAAAATTTAATAGACAAAATATTTCCTCTAACTCACAATGTACAAATGTTCAGTGAATACATCCTGAACAAAATTTAAATCTAGTAGTTTAATAGGACCAAATAGAAATATATAACATAAAACAACTGACGTTTCAAATTCCAATTGGACCAGATTCATTTCCACTGAAGGTGGCAGCCTTTTTAGATTCTTGACAATCTGAAAAAAAAAGTTATTCCACACAGACTGGTCAGTCAATTATCCCATTCAACATCCCTTAAAGATGTGTATACTAATTTCCTTACTACTCCTGAAGTCAATTTCCTGTGTCAAGCATGAAACAATCAATTTATGCAGTGAATCCACTAGTATTAAAGAGTTAATAATTATACTAGGATATTAAGACATAATATTTCTAGCTCTATTCCTGTTAATAGATGGGGCATTACTCTTGCAGTGTACATCACCATAAATATATTTTATAAATGTATTGATCTCAGAAGTATGAGTAATTGATGTCTTTTTTCATTTAAGAAATATGCAAAACTGCTAGAAAAGTTTGCTTCAGAGTAAAAACTATCAAGAAATGGTTTTACTTTGTCACTCAGTAGCATAGCTTAACTAACACCTATTACAAACAAGAGGGATGGTGTGTACAGCATTGTATGCTATAACACGTTACACTATTCATTGTTTTTTCCTGCTATTTGTGTAGTAAATGTTTTTTAAACAAGACTGACCTAAAAAAACTAAATGAAATTGAAAAACTAGCATTTAATGCGGTGTCCAGGTTGAGAAATCTGCTCATTCAAAAAAGTCAGTTTCTGTTGCAATGTCAATATCCATGTTACCTTGTATAGCCTAGGCCATAAAAAGGGAGGTATGTACTTAAGGCAAACAAATGCAATATAGTATAAATACAGTAAGTTGCAATAGAAAACTTTAGTGATTTCAGGACTGACTTGCCAACCACAACATGACATTACTGAAGCTTAAATCTTTAATTCCTGTTCTTTTCACTATTTTTCAGTATGTGGCAGCTTCATAACTGAGCACCCTTAAATGGAAAGCCTAAAAAAGGAAAAATTCTAATGCATACATGCCAAATTAATATTAAAAATGCTTAAGAGCAGTCAACCCAATTTTTTCTACATGTGCTGTTTTCATCTTCAGTCAGCTGTGCAAATGGAAAAATCGCAACATGCATGGACAGGAAAACTTTTTTTCACTCTACTAATTTAAGTGGTTGCACCAATTGTACACTTTTCTCTAAACAAAAAAGTTACCTTTGGGCTGAGAACTATCATGGCAAATTTCCACCCAAAAATTATTTAAAAAAGAGAGAGAGAGAGAGAGACCAGAAGTTGGGACTCCACCTTAACTTCTGCAGTTGCTACCAACAATACTACGACTTGCAGATGTAGTTTTGCTCTACTGCAACATATGTCTAAATTCACTCTATACTCACCATCTGTTAAATCCACAAAGCTGGCTTCAGTGTCAGGTACAGGAACTGAAATTCCCATTGCTTTTCGGATTCCATACGTGCTTACAATGTCGCCTGGAGTCACTTGTTGTGCGAGTTCTTTTAAATTATTGGTCACTCTCTCCGCTAGAAAGTGACAATAATGTAAATTCATTTTGTGTTTTTACAAAGTGCCCAGAAGAGTTGAAGTCTGCCTTTCAGCTACAACTGCACAGCTGTAAATAGTATTTAGCTTTGGTGAATCTGTATTTATATAAAAACTAAATAAACTCCTATAATAGCATATATGCAGAGACATCTTAATGTCACTCAGACAGTTAAATCTAGTGGCTCTTTGCTCCTCCTTTGTTGCACTTGGTGTTACAGGGGAGCAGATGGGCATTATTATATATAAAGGCACTAGGAACCAGAGGGAGAGAAAATGGAGCATTTTCCTTGAACATTCCAAAACTGTTACTTACCAGCAGACTTTTTTTGGGGGTGGAGGGAGAAAGGAAGAGGAGATGAAACAGCTCCTTACTAAGACCCCTTTGAGAAGCAACAGAAGCTAGGCAGATTTAAAGCACAAGGCAATGCTGCTTCAAGCATCATTAACTGTGTGCCCCATATCAAAAGAGTCACAGTGCAAGCTGCTGGGGGAAAACCAATGACAAATGACCCTGTGGCGCTCAGGGCACTGATCTTTGGTTCTCAATCCTCCATGTGAACTAGAGGCCATGGCTACTGCACCTTTTCACTTTCAAAGCTGTAGTTCTCAGATCCCACAGATGTAAAGTACTTCACATCAGCTATTTTCTTCCCCTCAAGAAAGGGAGGATTTGGTCTACTTTAGACTTGCATGGAATTGGTAAGATATATGTGGCTAATGGAAGAAGAAATGCACTACAAGAATGCACAAGCACAAGAGCTAAAAGCCTCTCAAACTGACATGACATTTTAGAATTAAGCTATAATTCTCATATAGTTACTTGACCTTAGCTAACAAACAGAACACTTCACACTTGTACAACCGTTTAGATGCATCGCACACAATAACCCAAGAAGGCAGTTACTTTTACAGATCAGTAATTTCTAAATAGGGAAACAAAGCGGAGAGGAGACTTGCTTCAAGGCAATATCAGAGTTTGGATTAGTACCCAGGCCCTCTGTTTTGTGCTTATACCACACTTCTGAGAATTTGACACTAAAATAACTCAATCCTCATATGTACAAGGTTTTAATAGCATAAGCAACTAAATGTTAGAGTTCGATCATAACTTTTTAACATCTAACAATCCAAGGTGGTGCACTGCATCTCAATTGCAATCTCAACTGAAGGAGCTGGAATGCCACTGAGACAATATTATTCAGAAGGAAAATCAAACAGGAACCACCTGATTAATGTGCTCCTTGGCCAGAATTGACAAGTGGGGCCCCTAGTTGTCCTGACTGTCCTATTTTAACACAACAAATTCACCTCCAGTTTCACACTAAAGATTACAGGTTAACCAAAAAGTCACTCTTCAGGACTTTCACCTAATGTACAAATTTACTAGGAAGTTCTTTACCTGTAATAATTTTATACAAATTCCAACTGACCTAATTGTTTTCTAAACGCCAATTAAAAGTTATACTCACCCAGATGCATTTCTTTGTAAGATGGACCCAAAAGACAAATCATATTGGGAGGTGGTTTTGAACTCAGTCGTTCATTTTGAGCATCTTGGAGCTCTCTGAGTAACTTCGTGGTTTCATCAAGTTTCTTCTGGAAGATTTCAGCCTCTGATTGATAGAAAAGCCCGTGTCAGTGAAAGGAGAAGGAGAGAGAGAGAGAGATACACATACATACATACACACACACACACACACACACACACACATATATATACCAATTACAGGATAATACAAAATATGCCTGAATCTACCATGGAATTGAGATTGTGATAAATGTCTTTCACAAAAATAGCATTTGCATTCCTAATTGCAGTAGAGTACTTACCTTCAGAGTCAAATTCCTCTACATGAATTCCAAAATTTGTTACTGCTTTCAGTGCTGTAAGCCTATCGTTATTAGAGTCCAACTTGTTGGCCGCATCTGTTTCTATAATCTGCAAAAAAGCAGCAAATACGTGTTTAAATGAAGTTTTTAAACAATCCATCCAGAATGCTTTTACAGTCTTCTTAGGGTATGCGCAACGTGCCTCAGTTGGCATGTGACCAGGATTCGTCACCAAATTTGGTGTGCTGGTTGTATCAGTAGCTTCCCTGGCTTGGGCTGGGAACTGACGGGGAGTGCGACGCAAACGCTGATACATGCCACCACTTTTGCAGTGTGTAAATTAGAAAACTGTCACAGATTGGGGGACTGACTAATTTAGATTTACCTCATTTGTTCTTCACTTCAAAGCAACAACCATCTTTTACTGTTCTATAGTTAACTATTCCATCCCATTTATGTATTTTAAGAGTTGCAAGTATCCAGAGCGCTGGGCACACATATGAAAGTAATGTAACAAACATACAAATTATGACCAGCCTTCAAATATAAACTCCTCTTGAACCCATCCCAAACCAGGACTCTCCCACAACCCACATTCCACCCCCCACCCCCAAAAGCCATTTACCATAATAAGCTGAAGATCAAATAATTTGGGTTCTGGACAGGGCCGGCTCTAGGTTTTTTGCCGCCCCAAGCAAAAAAAAATTTGGCTGTCCCCCGTCCCAGCCCTGGGCTCCTTGCCGGACCCCCCTGCTGCCCCAGCCCTGGGCTCTTCCCCCCCACCCACACCCCCTGCCACCCCAGCTCTGGGCTCCCTCATTCCCCCCCACCATTGCCCCACACACACACCTCCTGCCGCCCCAGCCCTGGGCTCTCTTCCCCCCCCACCTGCACCCTCCTTCCGCCGCAGCCCTGGGTCACTGGTAACTCGCTCCCACGGCAGGTCATTCAACAGGAATTTTAGATGTGCACAGAACACAGACAGGATTGATTCCCATATGGTTACAGAACTGCAGTAAAGTGGAACAATTTTCAGCTTGTGTGACTGGAGGATATCTGGATGCATATTATAAGACTGTCCTACATAAATGAAGAAAAGTTGAGGTGCCTTTATTATTCTTTTGTTCCTCTCTTTCTTTCTATGGGGAATTTGCCAATGCAATATCACTGTCTTCCTTTTAAACAAACAAACAAAAGGCAATGGCTGTTGAAAATAGCAATTCCAGTCCTAATAACCACTGGGAAGCATTTCTTGCTCAATTTTATCCTACTTTTTCTACAGCAAGTTACTGTGGATCAGTATATTTGCTTTGGGAGAAATGAAGTAATAGCTGCCCAAATTGAGCTTGAGCACTCCTGAATTTTGAGGTGTTCAAATCTGGAAGGCAGGTGCGGGAGGGGAAGGGGCCTGTGGCTCTGTGGGGGAGCACGGCAGCATGTATGCAGCAGTGTGTCTGGCGCTGCGTGGAGCCAGACACGCTGGTCTGAGTGGCACGGTAAGGGGGCTGGGGGATTGGATGGGGCGGAGGTTCGGGGGGGGGCAGTCAGGGGCAGGGAGGAGGGGGGGTTAGATGGGTCAGGGGTTGGGGGGGGCAGTCAGGGGACAGGCAGCGGTTGGATAGGCATGGGAGTCCCGGGAGTTTGTCAGGGGACAGGTAGGGGGTGGGGTCCTAGGGGGGGAAGTTGGGGGGGGGGTCTCAGGAGGGGGCATTTGGGGACAAGGAGAAGGGAGGTTTAGACAGCTCCCAGGGTCCCCTGTTGGTTCTCAGCTCCCATGCTGGATCCCTGCCGCCCCTGCAAATGGGCTGCCCCAAGCACCTGCTTGCTTTGCTGGTGCCTAGAGCCGCCCCTGGCTCTGGAGCACCAGAAGAAGATGAAATTCCAAAGTACGGTCCATTCGCTGAAAATACTGGCTCCAGCCCCCTCCCAATTGAACAACCAGTGCTGAGTTAAGTTCCTCAGCTGATTCTAATTGGTTCAGTAATGCAAGGAGACAGGCAGTTTGAGGTAACCAGGCCCTAAGCAATTTGGGGCCCTGGAGGTTTAAAATCCATATCTTAAATGGCACAAGTTGTACGAATTACTGTAGAATGTTGCAGGAAAATATTGACTCCTGTAATCGAAGTTCTAAATGACACACAATAACAAATATAAACTTGTGCACGTCTCATTCTGTGCATTGTAAACGTGGAAGATTTTACTTAAGAATAAATGCTTCAGGTTTTTCTGTCACACAGATGGATATCAAAACCAATCAGACCTACATTCTAATGTGATTTACACCTATCCTCACAACTTGGAATACAAAACAGTTACAATAAAAAGCATGCAGTTTTGTATGGTGGTACATAACATCGGTTTATATAGCTGCACATATTTCTCCAGCTTTAAGCTATTTTGCAGTTAGGGGTTAAAAATGCCTTTTGGAGTAGCTGCTTGGAAAAAGATAGAAAATATCACCTCCACATCTTTTATTGTATCACTTCTCCCATGCTGACCTTCTGCATCCACCATTGGCTGAAATTGGGAGAAAGAGTATTTAGTATGACATTTAAAATGAGTTCCTATTTTAAAGTACAAAGCAAAATCAGAACCTTACAATGGGATGTTCATAAATGGAGGGAGACGAAACAAGTGTTATGGGTTTTCATTGGTAACAAAAACTACACAGTAGTCTTTACGGAGAAAGCATTCCTTATATTTGTCGTGTACAAGAAATTAGCAGTAAGGGGTTTTCCTTCGATTAAGTTGCTTGGAACAGGTTAGTGTAATTACTACAATGACAATCACTTCAGTAAATATTGCAAAATGTCTTCCACTATCCACTGTGCAAATTCCTTTTTGGACCAAAATTTTCCATGAATGATCTCAGACCAAAGTTTTTTTTGTTTTGAGGGTTTTTTTTGTGGAAAATTTGAGGAAAATTCCTTTCTAAGTTAGAGACTGAAACACATGTTCTATTCCAAAAATTCTAATCATATTTTTCTTTCGTCTAAAGCAAAAGTGACTGAATCCTGTAAGTGGTCCTGAGATAATGTCTCTGGGCTTAAAGAAAAAATTAAAACTAAATAAATAGTACTTCTGGACAGAGGTTCACTGCCCAGTGTCCATGGGTATGAAACTGACTCATTTGCAGCCAAAAATTATCTTCAGTCATAAGGGCAGCCAACAATTTTTCAAATGTTAATCATATAATTTGTTAATATCTCAGAGCTATGAACTCCCCATTCCTTTCAATGGTGTGAAACTCTAAAATAATACTTAAAAAAGGGGAATATAGTTAACTACACCGATTTTTTTGAAAGGGTTTCAGCTAACTCTGGGACTGTGGGGAGCATTTTGTTTCCACACTTCCTTCCTGCCAAATCAGCCCTTCTGCTTGGTGATAACATTCAGCATGAGCACTTGCTAAAACTTCACAGGGATCAAGGAGGATTAGATGGTTAATGTTTATCATGTACTAAATAACTAAGGGTATGTCTACACTACGAGAGTAGTTCGATTTTAGTTAAATCGAATATGTGCAATCGATATTAGAAAGTCGAACGTGTGTGTCTACACTAAGGACAGTAATTCGACTTTGTCAGTCCACACTACCAGGGAAAGCGTCGACATTGGAAGCAGTGCACTGTGGGCAGCTATCCCACAGTTCCCGCAGTCCCCGCTGCCCATTGGAATTCTGGGTCGAGCCCCCAATGCCTTCTGGGTAAAAAAATGTGGCGAAGGTGCTTTTGGGTAACTGTCGTCATCCGTCAGTCACTACCGCCCTGCCTCCCTCCCTGAAAGCGCCGGCGGGAAATCAGTTCGCGCACTTTTTGATCAGTGACAGCGCGGACGCCACAGCACTGCGAGCATGGATCCCGCTGCGACCATCGCTGCAGTTGTGGCCGTTCTCAACGCCTCGCACCTTATCATACACCTTACCCTGAGGCAGATGCAGAGTAATCAGGCGAGGAGGCTACGGCACCGCCGTGAGGGCCTGAAGTCGGAGAGTAGCACAGAGCTGTCAGAAACCACGAGCCCCAGCGCCCAGGACATCACGGTGGCAATGGGGCATGTGGATTTTGTTGAACGGCGATTCTGGGCCCGGGAAACAAGCACGGACTGGTGGGACCGCATAGTGCTTCAGGTCTGGGATGAATCCCAGTGGCTGCGAAACTTTCGCATGCGGAAGGGCACTTTCCTGGAACTTTGTGACTTGCTGTCCCCTGCCCTGAAGCGCAAGGACACCCGCATGCGAGCAGCCCTGACTGTCCAGAAGCGAGTGGCCATAGCCCTCTGGAAGCTTGCAACGCCGGACAGCTACCGGTCAGTCGCGAACCACTTTGGCGTGGGCAAATCTACCGTGGGGGTTGTTGTCATGCAAGTAGCCAAGGCAATCGTCAAGGTACTGCTGTCAAAGGTAGTGACCCTGGGAAACGCGCAGGCCATCATAGATGGCTTCGCTGCGATGGGATTCCCAAACTGCGGTGGGGCTATAGATGGGACTCACATCCCTATCCTGGGACCGGGCCACCAGGCCAGCCAGTACATCAATAGAAAGGGCTACTTTTCAATGGTGCTGCAAGCACTGGTGGACCATCGGGGACGGTTTACAAACATCTACGTCGGATGGCCGGGCAAGGTTCATGACGCTCGCGTGTTCAGGAACTCTGGTCTGTTTAGACGGCTGCAGGAAGGTATTTACTTCCC
>NW_020664481.1:30300449-30326809 GCF_002925995.2 Terrapene triunguis | reverse complement strand
AGCGAGCCGCGTGCCGAACGTTGCCGACCCCTGATCTATACTATGCTCCCTTACCAGTAAAGACAAAAGAAGATTGTGGGCAGACTCGACAGAGATCATTACAATAGGGAGGGGAAAGGACTTGGTTCATTTTGCAAGTTTTCACTTTGTTACAGAGCCAAATTGTCTCCTACGCTGGAAAGGAAAAAAAAAAAAAGCATAAGGGACAAAAGACATGCCACTCAATTTCCACCTCAACCTTTTATCAAGAGAAGGTGAACCCATCACTGGGGTCAATTCCTGACTCTGCTAATACCATTGGTTCTAGGGTACAGTGCCAGAATGAACAGCAATCTGAGTCTGTCCTGTCTGCAGAACTGAATACCCCCAGAAGAGCTACATTCGATCTGGGGATGCACCACAATCAGATCCATTATCCTGCTTATGGAAATGGAAGGGACAGTGATCTAGTCCTATATTTTCCTATTGTAAAGACACAGTCATCATAATATAAAGCTGTGATGATGGCTGGTTAAACCCTGCAGAAAACTGTTTCCAGCCATTCACTAACAGCAGAGGCAAGAATCCTCCCCTCCCATTCATCTCAGAGGCTTGTGCTTAACTGTGACTATTTAAATATTATAAGGAAAGGACAATCTTTTTTTCTTTAGAAAAGTAGAATTTAAATTAATTAATAGTTACATCAATGCAACATTAGGGCTCAACATTACAAAAGGAGAATGCACTTCCTGCATGTTTTATGACATACATTAAATACATTCAACTGCCCATTTGCAAAGCAACAGTTGCACATCTGTACTAAGTTAACATTGTTACTGGAGCCTTCACTTCTGCATTTCCTGGCTTTTATTGTAACTGTCTGACTTAACGCTGCATTGGATGTTGTAGTATAAAAACTGTGTTTGGAATGACTGCATACAAGTGGCAAAATATACAGTGTGTTTTGCTTGTGCTATAGTTCACAGAAGAGCAATTTTAGTTTGTCATTGGCTTTTTGTACTTCCTTTCTATAAAGCCAGGTTCACCTTAGTATCATGAATCAAACCACACAGACAGAGGGACGAGTAAAACTAGAACCAGTAAGTTGTGAAAGCATCTAGAACTCCTCTAATGTCTTTTCTATATGTCATAATGATCAAATTTTAAAGTTCTAAACATCATGGGAAGAGACAAGAACCATATTGTATATTTAATCATCAGCTAGCAGGCTCAGTTCTTCAGAAGTTGTTATGCATACAGAACAGACTATACCTGTGTTTGCTGTCCATCTTCTGAACTCAGGAACTATTCTGCTTATGGTAAGTTACTACTACTTACAAAAATTAAGTTTGAAAATGCTCACCTGAAGAGTTTCAACTGTTCACTGTGGAATTATTTGTTAAAAAAAAGTAATTGACAAGTCTTGTGTAAATTTATACTCATGTTTTATCAGTGTGCACTCTGTCCATCCTGTGGTTTTATATAAAGTTGGGTAATAGTTACGTGCTATAAGGTTATAAAAGTTACTAACTGTGTACAACAATACATAAAGCTGAATCAATTTTTGCAAATCAAGATGGCATAACTGCATTTTTGCCTTTGGAAAGCAGTCAGTGTTTGCTACTCTCTCTCTTTCCAGCTTTTTTTGCTGCAACCATCTTCTGGAAAACCATACCAGTTGTCAAACTGTTATGATGAGATTTGCTTCAGAACATGAGTCTAATTGCACAGTCAATTTCCTGCTTCAACCTACTTAAGTTACTTTGCTGGACAATACCTCCAACTATTACACGTTGACTGTTTTCCCCCTCCCAGCATTCTCTATAACAAAGAGTTTAAAAATGCATAGGCATAACTAGAGGTATATGAAATGATTTAACAGTTAGGATACACAGGGTTTAACACATTTCAAAACCCATTAATTTGTCAATCATCGACTTGAGAGTAGATGCCTGTTAATTAAAACGTGATAGGACATGTCTAGACTAGGAAAATGGGTCATGTTCAAAAACACATAGCTAAGAGTGAGAAATGCCAGTTTCTAAACCACATCAGCCCAACTGGCTTCAGAACTTTTGATTTTTGTTCTTTTCTAGAGATAAAACAAGCATCAGAAAGTTCCCAAATCACAGTTCTTACCGTTTCTAGTTCTCTCAGAGATCTAGAATGTCCCCCTTTAGTTAAAACATCCAGCAAACCATCAGCCATTACACATGGGTAGTCTTGAGACTTTGCCAAAAAATCATGAATACTGAAAGGTAATTACAAAGAAATCAATTTCACATCAAGCATAGATGACAAAAAAAAACCCTGTAAATGGTTAGTATGTCAAACCACCATACTGAACTTTGAAAATGCTGATATTAGAAGACTGGCAAGGGATTCAGTCTAACAGGTTTACTTTTTGTTTAAATAGCCAAGGCTTTTGTAGCCTGTGGACTAACTTAGATTCCCAACTAGCCTAAAATGCAACTGAATAGTGCTTTAAGGAGGAAGATCTCAAACTGCAATCAGTTTTGCATGTTTGATATTCATTATTGCTATTGCACTTCTTTAAACAATTCAGGTATTTGAAGTGAGCTATATCATGGAGTATTAACAAGATTAGAAAGTTTTCTAATTTTCTTTCAGGAAATACTTCTAAAGCACATCAAGACAAAGGTGTATTCATAACTGTATCACTACTCCTATGAGCATTTATTTGAGGCATTAGAATCAAGGGTGGTTATAAAAGATGCAATTCAGTTACAGCCATTTTGCTCAGTACAACAAATCTGATCATTATCATTTCAAGCACTATATACATTATATTTGAAACTGAAGTTTGTGTAGCACTGAGATGTCCCATAGTTACCACCATGGTTCATGAACTGACATTTGACACCAGTAGTAAAGGCGCCTCATGTCTAACACAATAAAATCAGGTTCCTTAGAAGTAATAAAAAGTATTCTGTCTAAACATATGTAGCCATCAACACTATTCTTCAGTTTCTGAACGGTATTAAAGCAGGATGGCACATTTTCTAAGATTTAAAAAACACAATGGTTTTACCAGTGAAATAACTGCAGGTGAGTGGATTTTCATTTTTTATGAACATCTTTGTACACTAAGCAACTATCTAGGGACTTCTACCAAGCATATCACCATTGCATCCAAGTGCAAAAATACCTTTAGTAAGTATTTAACAAGATTAGCTGTTAGAAAAGGTTTTGTCTTATTTTAAAGTAGTTATGGAATTACACATTGTTGGATTATGGCAATGGCAACTAAGCAAGTCAGTACAAAGATGACCCATTTATTTGCACAGAGCAATCGAACTGGTTAAAACAAGTGAAAAACTATCATAATTTATGGCAGTCTGAAGAGCCTGAAAAATACAGTCTTCCAGCATCAGTCAGTGTTACCTTTGCAATGGAGTTTTTGATTTCATGCACTTCATGCATAAAGAGTATCAAACTCCTTAAGATTGCTCTTCTCTTGCAAATGGCACAGATACATTGTTATTAAAGGAGCTATGTCTTAAAATAGCACCAATTTTAAAAGGTAGAGTAGGTGGACTATGAGGAAGTACCAGAATCTTGTTTGGTTGTATTCTATATGCAAGACACAGCCTTAACCACAAAGATTTGACTACCACAGCTGTTTTATTCAAACTATTTCAGAAACTTTAACTTAAGATTAGTTTGCCTTACTTCTAAAGGTAAGCATACTAGATGAAATGGGATCTCTTCATCACAAAGGAAAATTCTGCTTTGAGGAAAAACTGAACATTATCTAATGAGTACAAGACAAATAGGATTAGGTGCTGCAACTGCTACTGGTAGGGAAATAGGCAGGGGTGAAAGTGAGGCGGTACGGCATACCAGTAAGAAGCCCGTACCGGCCCGTACGCAGCCCATGTTAAAGCACTGCCTTTCGCCTCCCATCAGCGGACCTTTTAAATCGCCGCCGGGGGCAAGGCAGCAGCGTGGATGGGCTGGCTGGGGGAGGCTGACCCCCCCCCAGGCTCGCCCCTTCCGCCTGAGGCCCAGCCCCCGGAACTGGTAAGAATTTATTATTACTTTCACCCCCGGAAACAGGTATATTTATTTTTTCCTAGATATGCATAGGGTACGATAAACAATCTTTAACAAAGTCTATACAAACTCTACTTACTCTCAAGATAACTTCAGTAATTGTCAAATTGGAATACAGCTCTTTGTTACTTACCTGAAACACTCTGGATTAGAATCTTCCCCGTACGTTGAATAGATTAAGTCAGAATCATCCTTGCTGATGTTTGCAAATGTGGAATCATAGGCTGGAGCATAGGAACTGTAGGGCCCATAATTCAAGTATACCACTGTTGAATAATACAAAATCACTAATTAGTCTTATCTTACATATGCACAATATCAGATTCTAACATTTAGGAGTAACATTCAGTGTTGTAAAGTTGTCCCAAACAGGGAACCTTTAAGCAATGCATTTCTTACAAGTTTTTACTAATTTGTTGTATCAATTTAATTCCAAGAGTTTCTTACATACAAACATTCTATCAACTATATCTGGTTAAAGCACTAGAAAATATACAGAAGTACAGTCCTGCACTGGCAGGGATACAGACTAGATGACTTAAAAGGGATTTTCCATCCCATTTCTTCGCTTTGTAGAAGTTATTTGGCTTCTATGTGATATAGTCCCTACATAAAGCTGAATTCCCCAAACATTAAGGGCATGATTTTAAAAGCATGATGTAAATATGCATGCCATCACTGAGTGTACACAAATCTGTATTTCCACGTAGACTTTAAGGCCAGAAGGGACCATCATGATCATCTAGTCTGACCTTGTGTATACTGGAGGCCACAGAACCTTACCCTCCCACTCCTGTAATAGACCCGTAACCTCTGGCTGAGTTACTGAAGTCCTCACATCATGGTTTAAAGACTTCAAGTTAGAGAGAATCCACCATTTACACTTGCAAGTGACCCATGCCCCATGCTGTAGAGGAAGGTGAAAAACCCCAAGGTTTCTTCCAATCTGATCCAGAGGAAAATTCCTTCCCAACCTCAAATATGGTGATCAGTTAGACTCTGAGCATGTGGGCAAAACCCACCAGCCAGACACCTGGGAAAGAATTTGTTGTAGTAACTCAGAGCCCTCCCCATCTAGTGTTCCATTACTGACCGCTGGAGATATTTGCTGCTATTAGTTGCAGATCAGCTACATGCCACTGTAGGCAGTCCCATCATACCATCCCCTCCATAAACTTATCAAGCTCAGTCTTGAAACAAGTTAGGTTTTTGCCCCATTGCTCCCTTTGGAAGGCTGTTCCAGAACTTCACTCCTCTGATGGTTAGAAACCTTCACCTAATTTCAAGTCTAAACTTGTTGATGGCTAGTTTATATCCATTTGTTCTTGTGTCCACACTGGTGCTTAACTTAAATAACTTCTCTCCCTCTCTGGCATTTATCCGTCTAATATGATTGTTCTCTCTAAAAAAAAAAATTAACTAAAAAAAAAAAAAAAAAAAAAATCTCACCTCAGCCTCTGTTTGGTTAAGCTAAACAAGCCAAGCTCTTTGAGTCGCCTAAGGTAGGTTTTCCATTCCTTGGATCATTCTAGTAGCCCTTCTCTGCACCTGTTCCAGTTTAAATTCATCTTTCTTAAAAATGGGAGACCAGAACTGCACACAGTATTCCACATGAGGTCTCACCGGTGCCTTGTATAATGGTACTAACACTTTCCTATCTCTAACGGAAATACCTTGCCTGATGCATGCTAGGACTGCATTAGCCTTTTTCACAGCCACATCACATTGGCGGCTCATAGTCCCGTGATCAATCAATACATCCAGTACACATGGAAAGGAACAACTGTGCCGACCTGATCATTTGCATCTGTGCATGTAAGTATGTACATTTTTGCATGTGCAGTTTAGAAAATATTTTAGATCTGCTTAAGTAGTTATTTGATAGATAATAATATATGAAGAGGATATGTAATATTCTGCTTCAAAGAACAATTGAGAATACTATGATTTAGCTCTAACAGCTGCATAAAACCCAGTTCCAAGCTGTTTGGTTGGCTGTCGTGAGGTTTAAATACCTAGCTTAGATGAGCTACTGCTGTTTTTAAGAGAATAAAGGTTTAAAGAAAATATGTAGCATTCACCTGGAGTAACTTTGTTCCTTTTGTCTTCCTTGAACCCCTGTAAAGTATTAACTCCTGACTGTAGTCTTCCAGCTGTCATACCTAACTTCACAGGGCTGTAACCTGGTTCTACAATACAGCACATCACAAGGCAGAAGTCACCAAGGAATAGTTAACAACATTAAACAGATGCAAAATGTCCAACTTAATATGGGAGTTCAGTGCACAAATTCTGTCAGTCTGCAATTTCCAAAGATTTAAGTTCAAACTATATAGATCACCTGATTTGGGGGGGGGGGGGGGGAGGAGAGGGAATTCTCAAAATTGCATTAGCTCCCTGTTTGAGTGATACACCACTGCAAAAATTTAAGTAAGACAGACCCAAATAAGACCAGTCTCTGATTATGTATTTAATGTCAAATATGTTTAAACAAACATAAATATATTTACCAGTAATACTAGAAAGAGTTACTGGGTAAACAATTACCACCACCTTCCATGGAAAATTCATTGCTAATATAAAGTTCTTTCCCTCCTCCCCACGCTACACTATCTGAGATAATGTAAAAGAAGAATTCACATGGAATGTAACAGAACTTGGACCCCAATTCTTCATTCTTGACAAGTTCTGCTTGGTGCAGAAACCAGGGGAGGGGAAGGGACAGCTTTGTGTCATCTTTATACTTCCTCCCGTTCTGGGGCTAGTCAGGGACTAGTGCAGCACTGGCACAAGTTGGGAATAGCCAAAAACTCGATCCATGCCCCCTTTTAGCTGGAAATGCTCCCTAAACCACATGGCAGGGAGGGGAATGGCACGGCACATCTAAGGGCAGGTCTTCACTATAGCGAGGATCGACGCTCTGAGATCAATCCACCCGCCAAATCGACTGCAGATCGCTCTCCAGTCAGTCCCAGTACTCTACCCCCAACGAGAAGAGTAAGGTAAGTCGACGGAAGATTTTCTCCCGTTGACCCCCCGCGGTGTAGACCCTGCGGTAACTTGACCTAAGGTACGTCGACTCCAGCTACATTATTCATGTAGCTAGAGTTGCGTAGCATAGGTAGACTTACTGTGGTAGTGTAGACATCCAAGGATTCCCTAATGGCTTGTTTCAGCAGGTTTGCAGCTCCTCTACACCAATGGAGACATATATATATATATATATAAAAATTAATTGGTGGCAGCTGAAGCACACACCAAGAGTGGGTCTAGCAATTGATAATTAACATGCTCAACAGACAAACATACCTCCTGCATTAGGGTCAAATGGATTAAGAAGTCCCAGTGTTGTTGTACCATCTGGTTTTCTTCTTTCAAACTCACACTGAAATCAAATTAATTTATTTAAAAACATTTGATTTTACAAACAACTTTGGATTCATAATATCTGAACTGATAGGAACTTAGTTTTTAAAAGTTTTATATGGTATTACAGGGAAAAATTTCAGTGATGCAGGGAGGAGTATTAAGAGATCAGATTTGACCCACAAACGTAAATGTTACAGTAGCTTTGCTATTCTTACGCTTATTCTTCAGTTGATACCTTCACAGCTGGCCTAAACCCAGGATATTCAATCATTTAAATGGTAAATGTCAAAATTCATCAGGCTTTTTTAAAAAAAAAGTCTACAATTTGTAATTCCTCCAGTTACCAATTGGTGAACATTTCTAATTTCATTATTAATAGGACAAATAGAAATTATTGTTGTGAAAGATTGAACAGATTTATTGTGTTAGATATGATTAATATTCACCTGAAAAAAGAGCTCTGTAGAGCGCAAAAGTTTTTCTCCTTCATCAACAAGGTACAAGGGAATAATATATCTAGGAGGCTGCATTCAAATATTTGGTCTCAAAGGAAATGGGCCTGTTTGTGTTAGTCTAGTGTCTACAGCACAAGATCCCTGTATCATTGGATACAGTTAGTAGTCTTTCTTTAGAATGGACTATTCTGAAACAATGTTTTTTGCATGCTAGGGTTAAAATGTTTTGAGGTTCTGCACTGTACAATTTACTATAAACTTCAAGTGACTCAAAGTTTAATCTTTGATTAAAACTGTTTCTACCAGTATTGCATGACTGAGCTCTAAAATTCATTCAAAATTTTATTTCAATTGAAGTCAAGAAGTGTAAAGGCCCATAGTAGAGATCTTATTTAGTTCAAGTTCAGTAAATATTCAGCTAAAAAGTACTTTTTTCAACTTCCTGTGTTTAAAATGTTAGATCTGAATCAAGATTAAACACGAGTAAAACTCAATGTAAATTATAACATTGTTACACCCAGAATTTCAAATGCTACACGATGTTAAATGGGCATTTCCCAAAGAGTAAACAAATTGGTTTCCAAATCCACCTGACTGTTCACAAGTCTTCTTGTTAATTTTCCTCCAGATTCTCTAATGATACGATCAATCTGCTCCTGTTCCCTTTCTAAGTTGTTATTCCTTAATTTTTCTTCAAGTAGATCTTTCTCTTTCCTGCAAATAAAGACAGATTCTCACATTATCTGCCTTAAACTAGCAAAGTCACTGAATCACAAGTATTGGCAAAGGTTCAATGGAGTGAGTCTCATGTGTCAGACTATTACACCATCGGTTTAGAATGTCAAGTACCTGGTACGTACAAAGGAATTCAGTATGAGCAGGTTTAAGCAGGAGAAAATATGCATTGGAAAGCTGTGTCTATAAGTAAAGATGGTTGGTAATTTTTCGCCAAAATGTTTTTTCACTTAAAAAGCCAGTACATCAAAACTGAAACTGTTTGCAGGAAAGGGTCCGTTTTGACACATTTTCCATCTTGAAAAAATTGAAAAGTTTCAAAATTGTCAAAGTGGCCCATTTTGACATTTTCAAAATGAGAAATGTTAGGAGTTTGGTTTGGACTGAATTACTTTGTTCTGAAATTGAATTTATATTAAAAAAGTTAAGAAAAGTCAGAATTGAAACAAAATGTTTTGATTGATCCAAAATGGAATTTTTTTCAGGTTGTTGGATTGTAAAAAATGTTGAGATTGACTTTGTTGTGATTCAGGATGGAAAATTTTCGAAATCTCAAATTCTTGCTGGATGGGAATACTTCTTCCCGCCCAGCTCTATCTATAAGCCAGAGAGTGGACTTATACAAATAATTTGGTTCTCTGTGTGCTAGTCTCTCTACAGCTGTCTTCACACATGGGTTTCTCCAGTTAGAGATTTGTCAGTTTGGGCCATTTGTCAGTTTGGGCCATTGCCATGTTTTACAGTTGCATTCCCATAAACTAAAAAGATTAGTTTTGGTACATTTATTACAACAGTTTAAACTCTGATTTGCTGGAGCAAACTCCTAACATTTCTCATTTTGAAAATGTCAAAATGGGCCACTTTGTGTTTTTGCCACTTTGACAATTTTGAAACTTTTCAATTTTTTCAAGATGGAAAATGTGTCAAAACGGACCCTTTCCTTTGGCCAAAATAATAATGAATGTATTTTTTTCATTTTATAAAAGGTCTTCATTTTGCATTATCAGGGTAATTCTGCACCAAGACTAACTCATTTCAAGATTTTCTTGAGTACCAACATTCAGAAGAACGAAGCCACTGCTTGGCAAATATTTTGAAGTATTTGAGGATATTTCAATATAGCAGAACTGCTGCTGTTACACACACTCTCTGCAGCGTTTAAGACATATCTGACAGCAAAAATAGCTAGTAGTTGCCAGCTGAAATTCTCAGTAGATTACATTTTGTAAAGTGCATCAAAACGTTGAAAAGTCGTATTTGCCAGCTTGCACCAAACTGGCATTACTTAAGTGAGAACAATTACACAGACACACAAAAAACCCACAAAAAATCTTGAAATGAGTTAGTCTTGGTGCAGAATTACCCTGATAATGCAAAATGAAGACCTTTTATAAAATGAAAAAAATACATTCATTATTATTTTGGCCAAAGGAAAGGGCTAGAAGAAAAAGGAATGGAGGAAAAAAACAAAAGTAATTTCCAGGAGTCTAGGAATCAGAGTTTCTTGGTGCGTAAACAGTGCCAGAAATGCAACAGGCCATGTCCACTGATGTCTAAGAGCACTTTCTTTCAATGGAATTAGAGAGGATAACTTTAAATCATTACTTAAACAATACTTTACTTTTTATGCTCCTTGTTGGGGGTTTTGAATGCTTTGATGTCAGCTTCCATAGATTCTTCTTTGTCTTTCCCAAGAAGATTGTCATCCTCACCATTTGGCTGTAACTCCATCTTATCTTTTTGCTTTCTGCTCTGCTGCAGGTCTGCCATGAAATCTATACTCTGTTTTAGGCTCTGTATTCTCTCCTAAAAATATACAAGGGATGTTTTCATTTCACAGCTACAATTAACTCTTTCATAACTTGTTCACAAAGATTTAAGTTAAATGCTTTTCTTTCAACACTATCAACTAGAAAAGACAACTTGGGTCATTAGATGGTCAATAGATTAATATGGACACTATGTTTAATAGGTGATCTGGCAACAGTACTGAAGCATGATACTTAAAATAATGGAGTGAGACTCAATTCCAGTATAGCATTCAGTAGAGAAATATTACATTTTCACTAATTTACATGGGATCCATATAATGAAAAACATGGAAAAAGGGGTCAAGAGGAAATGTGTACTTAAGTGATATCGCTGTTTACAGATGGCTGCAATTCTAGTAGCCACAAAAAGTTATCAGCTATAACAAAGTAACGCCTGTGGCCAGTTACATTTTATGTCAAGGTGTTTCTTTAAAATAATAGTCAATGTTAAGAGTGCTATTTTACTTATCATTATGTAGTGTTAGCAACTAGCCAAGAGCAGGTCTACACTAGAAAGTTTTACTGGCATAGTTATGTTGGTTAGGAATATGGGGGGGAAAAAACCACCACCATCCCTAACAAACATAGCTGTGCTATGCTGGTAAACGCAGTTATAAAGAAGTCATTTTGCTGATATAGCTTATTCTGAGTGGGGAACTGGTTTAAACTATTGAAGTAAGAGTTCTGTGTCTCCATTTTGGGACGATAGGCGTGACTATACAGCTCTTCTAATATATCTATACTCACAAACCCTTTTAAGTGTAGACAAGGCCTAAGACATTAAACATCCCGTGCATCATTAAAATAAACTGTCAGCTTAGTTCAGCATGGAGAAACCATCTTAAACATAGCTTAACCTTTTGCATATGAATCAAAAGCAGGATGTGTTTATTTTTATTTTTTTAAACAAGTTAATTTTGCAGGAATTTATGAAAGAAAACACAGTGACGAAGCTGCTGTTTAATGAACTCCTGAACATGTAGAGGATGTTCTTATATGTAATTTTATGTTTTGTTATAAAGTAGCATATTTTTATTAGTTCCATCCAAGAAACCAACCAGGAACTGTTACAGCCTTCAGAAAAATAAAATGATTCCACTCTCCCCACCCAACTATTTATGGGAGTGTGGAACACTCTCCCAATCTCCAAGGTGAACATTAAAGCAATAAAATGCACATTGTGCAGTTATGTCACTATAGCTTGAGTATAACAGCTGGGTTTTGTAGACAAAGGGAAAGGGGATTTTTAGCAGTGACACATTTTGATGTTTCTATTTCCCTCTCATTGCTAAGAGCTGCAACAAGAACAGAGCAATTTTTCTTTTTAAATTTTAAGTAAGCTGATGAATCCTTCCCGAGCAGGGTCAAGAAGGAGAAAACAAAGTAATGCAGGAAGGGTCGGGCTCTTGCGCAAGAAAATAATTGACAGCGTTATTAAATTAAAAAATTGAAAACAACGAAGAGAGTAGAATCAGCCACAGAAAGAAAAAGATTGCATAAAGGTGTTGAATTTCCTGACTTTTGTTTGTTTCTCATCTTTAAACTTTTTGTTGCTGTATACTGGAAATCATAGACTATCTAGGTTGGAAGGGACCTCAGGAGGTCATGTAGTCCAACCCCCTGCTCAAAGCAGGACTAATCCCCAGACAGATTTTTGCCCCAGATCCCTAAATGGCCCCCTCAAGGATTGAACTCACAACCCTGGGTTTAGCAGGCCAATGCTCAAACCACAGAGCTATCCCTCCCCCCAAAATCATAGTTTGTTCAGAGCAAAACAAATGTAGTGACTTAACAGATGTACCATAAAACAGGTTTTAATCAGTTTATATTTAAGAAAATCTCAAAGTCGAATTTTTCTATCACTATTCCTTTAAGAAGCAATGTTATCCAGTGGATAGGGCACTAGACTAAGACTCAGGAAACCTACCACTGACCTGGTGTGACCTCAGGCAAATAACATCACCGCTTTGTGCCATTGTCTCCTATCCCACCCTTGGTTTATTTTGTCTATTAGACTGTAGACTCTTTAGGACAAGGACTGTTATTTTGTGTTTGTAAAGAATCCAGCAGAATGGTTCTCTGGTCTAGTGTGGAACCCATAGGCACCACTGTAAAACAAAACTTACTTTAGATACCTACAATTTGTAAAGCACTAAAATGATCTAATACTAAACTGAAAGCACAAAGGTTATACTATTATTAATGTTCTATGTAGACTACTTTAATTTATATCAGTACAGATTTCTGTACTCCTATATTTAAGGCACATACCATCTGATCCATCTCTAATGTATCTGATACTGGATTTAATGTCTTAATTTTTCATAGCTCCTAGTGACAAGGGTGCAAAAAAAGCAACTCCTCCTTCCTATTTATAAGTTAAAGGGTGTGTTTATATTGTAATGTCAACTCTTCCCCTCCCCAAGATTTTAGCAAAGGGTATGTGGTCTGAGTGCAAATGGTACAAGGAAATATCAGGGTAGGGATGTTTTGGGGAAGGAACAATGGAAAGTTTTTTTTAAAGTTTATTTTGCTTCTTACATCTCAAAATTTTGTTTAGAGCAGCGGTTCTCAAGCTGTGGGTTGGAACTCCAAAGTGGGTCGTGATCCCATTTTAATAGGGTCGCCAGGGCTGGCTTAGACTTGCTGGGGTTCGGGGCCAGAGCCGAAGCCCGAGCTCCACTGCTTGGAGCCGAAGCCTGAGTGCTTCAGCCCTGGGAAGCGAGGCTCAGGTTACAGGCCCCCTGCCTGGGGCTGAAGCCCTTGGGCTTTGGCCTCCTCACCCAGGGCAGTGGGGCTCAGGCAGGGTCAGGCTTCGGTCCCCTCTCCTGGGGTCGTGTAGTAATTTTTGTTGTCAGAAGGGGGTCGCAGTGCAATGAAGTTTGAGGACCTGGTTTAGAGCAATCTGCAGAAATTTCAAATTGTTTCACTGGATCCTGTGAAAAACATTATTTCTAGCTCTCTCATCTTGTCTCCCACAAAATTATTGGTTAAAAGGGATATGTTACCATCACTAATGATGCTGTTTGACATCCTTTCTCCGCCTCCATATCCTACCCAGTAGTGTCTGAATTTCTCTCCTTTCATGCTGCTTGTTGTCTTCCTGTCTTATCTCACTTTTGCTCTTTATTCCCCCCTTTTTTGAAAGAAGCGAATAGCATTTTACATTGAAAGGCTACAGAGGAGAACCTGCGTGATTCTAACTGATTTCCTTTTGTGGTCACCTTTATATGTAAACAGCAAATGTACCAAAGTGCTATTTTGGTTGCTGACATGAGATCTAACGGAGGAAGGGCAACACTGTAGCTAGAGTAACTGCAAGATCCCATGTACTGTAGAAAACGGAGTATGAAATATTATCAATAGTTAAAAATCAAATACATGTAGAGCGCCCCCTGCTGTAAATAAGGAATTCTCTCCTTTAATATGTATCAAGTTCAAGTTAATGGGTTGATATTTATTTTTTTATGAAAAAGATAGTGCACTTGTCGAATTAATGCCCATTGTAAATTAGAAGGGACAAGCAGTATCTCAGCACAAATGGTTTCAGAGTGTTTAAAATTTTTCATCCCTCTTTTACAGTGGTAAATAGCTTTTGGTAGCTTTGGGAACTCTGTATTCTTCTAAATATAAAAGTGAAGTAGATACAAAGCAACATAGCTTTTCCTAACTATTCTATATGCAATGCACTTTGTCCTTTATTATATGTAATACAGAAGTATAAACAGGGGATTAGGAGGTAACTTTACCTCTGTATTGGTACTGCTGAGATTGATACTAGAATACTATACACTTCTGGTTTCCCCGTTTTAAAAAGGATGTTGAAAAAATGAAGAAGGTAAAGAAGAGAGCCACAAAAATGATTCGAGAGCTGGAGAAAATGCCTAATAGTGAGACTTGAAAAGCTCAATCTGTTTACCTTTTTAAAAAAAAAAAAAAAAAAAAAAAAAAAAGGTGACTTGGTTATAGTGTAGAAGTACTTTCCCAGGGAGAAAACACTGAGTACTAAGGGCTCGTGGAGAAAGCACAACAAAAACTAGTGGCAGGAAGCTGAAGCCAGACAAATTTAAATTGGAAATAAGGCACAAATTTTTAACAGTGGGGGTGATTGATACTGGAACAAACTACCCAGGAGAATGTTGGATTTTCCATCTCTTGGAGTCTTCAAATCAAGACTGGATGCCTTTCTGGAAGTTATGCTTTAGTCAAACATAAGTTATTGGGCTCAATACAGGAATAACCCGGTGAAACGTAATGGCCTGTGATACACAGAAGATCAGATTAAATGATGTTATAGTCCTTTCTGGCCTTAAACAAAGAAAATGGATCCCATATATTTCACAGCAAAAGCAAGCCTTCTCACTAAGTTCTGACCAATGAAATCAACATTTTTCCAGTATTTAGTATTTGTGTTCCATATACAAATTCCCTACAATTGGAGTGGCTTATAAGAGAATAGTAAACCGTTTTCACTAAAAAGTTATAATGAAGAAAATATGTCAAAGAAATACTATGGTTCCTTCCGCACTGTATCAGGCCCCAAATGACAAACCTTGCACCCCTTTACAATATTATTCTAGTCCATCTTGAAAAGAAAGTTTGAGGATGTTCATGCAACTGTTAAAGTACAAAAAAACCTTCACTCTTTCAATGCACTTAACATCCATATATCTCAATGTGCTTTATAAAAGATGGTAAGTATAGTTTCACCACTTTACACATGTGAAGACAGGTCAGTAATAAACCAGAAATAGAACCCAGGTCTACTACTCCTTAATGTTACTCATTTATTATACGAAAAACCAAATAAATCAGATTGAGTGCAGCTTGTTGTTTCTCAATTAAAGACAAAAAATCCAAATTAAACAAAATTTTGTTATTTAAATTTTTCATTACCTGGCTAAGTATTTTCATCCCTGAGTGCAGTAGTTTCTTTGCAGCTTTATAATAAATAGTCTCTGGTTTGTTGTAGATCATGGCATTAGTGCACATCAATCTGAAGTTGTCCTGTACAAAAAAAATTAATGAATTTTGAATGAGAGTTAAGTTAGATCATACAGGATGCTAAAATAATTGGCTGCAATACAAGTGGTGTCTTGAGCTGAAGGTAACAAACAAACAGCTTCAAAAAAAGCCTGTTGCAATTTCAAAGATGTTTAAGTAATTAAATATTAAAAATACCTCTACCCTTATATAATAGACTGTCTAACAGAAAGGATGAACTATGTTAGACTTCCTCTACGTAGATGTGCTAGATCTCCCATTCAACCATCTACACAGAATGTCAAAGTTGAAAAGAAAACTGAAGTTTTGGCACAAAATATCTTCCACTATGAATCAGTGCAGTTATGTGTGAAAGGCGAAGAACCCAGAAAGGCAGGGAGAAATAGATTCTGTAGATCTGTGTGCCAGACTAATCTGAAGCAGCTGAAACAACAAAGG
The DNA here is from genome assembly GCF_002925995.2 of Terrapene triunguis. Classification (NCBI taxonomy): domain Eukaryota; kingdom Metazoa; phylum Chordata; order Testudines; family Emydidae; genus Terrapene; species Terrapene triunguis. The sequence goes on along the minus strand of NW_020664481.1, from coordinate 30,310,941 downwards.
AATGTTTTCTTCAGCTTCAAAGCTCTGAGTGAGAACATATATTTGGAAAAAAAATTAAAAGTTAACAGTAATCCAGATATTAGCTGCACAAATTGCAAACATGTTATAGTCAGAAATTGCAATTGAGGGCCCCATTTAAACTCAGTCAGGCAGGTGAAGGGCTACAGAGTATTTCTTCTTACCAGTGAGCAAAGTGTTTGTTTATTAAAGAGATTGCTTTGGTATTCTGGGCCATTACAAAAGTAAAACATATTATGCTACATTGAAAGTGATACTGATTCTGCCTATATTGTTTCCACATCCTGATGAATAAAAGATGTTTTATAGCCTCAAAGTTTTCCAGGAAAGGGGCACAAACTAGAAAGTTAGCAGATCTTAAAGGTGACACGTAGCTCAGAGTTTTGGAACCCAAGCTCGCATTCCTCATTCACCCTAAACTGCTGGGAGTTTTGGTGTGCACGGAATACACGATCATGCCCTGAGGGCTCAGTTTTGTCAAATTTAGCTTCTATGACTTTTGGCTCCTGGAAACTAATTATGCTTCTTCAGAGGAAATCCTCTTTGGCAGGAACAGGAGCCCTGAAGAGACATCATAGCACTGCAACCCCTTCCCTAGAGGTGGGTTCAACTTTATTCACCCCAGTTATGTCAGAGTTATGGCTGTTATCTGTCCCAGGTGTTTTGGATCATTGATGTTCTTTGGGGGTGATCCTATGTCCCACAAGCGATTATTCTGGGACATTTACAAATGCCCAATTTACTCTGAGAAGCCATGAAATATCAGTATGTCAATGTGACCCCCGAGTTTAACATGGACTGTCAGAAGTAGCATTTAACCAATTTCTTGATAACAGTGAATTCCACTTAGCACGAGTTCCCCATATATAGCAGCAAAAGGGCAGGTTCTTCCCTAACTCACTAGACATCTTCAAAGGCCTGCAGATTGGAGCTCATCTCTTCTTGAGATGACAGCTTTGTTCTTGAGGCCAAAGCAATTTGACAGACATTTGACTACCTCTTTATTATTAATGGGAAGGTAAAGGCAATGCCAGGCATAGACAGCTTTCCCTGGAGATCATACAGTTGTACTTGTCAGACAGAAAACAGCAGTAAAAGGGCCATATGTGTATTATGTTTTTCTTTTAAAGACTTGCCATTTCGGGGGTGGGGTGGGGAGGGGAGTTGGAAATCTGATGGAGTGGTAACAGGTAGGCAAGGATGACAAGTTCATTCATCTCAATCCTTACATTTTCTGGTTATATGCAGTCCATTGTAAATTTTGCAGTTTTATTCTGAAATAAAGACATCAAATGGAATGGTTTTCTACTGACTTGCACGTTGTGTTGTTTAAGAGTATAACAGGGCTTTAGAGTGGAGCTGCAGGTTTTTGCCTGGAGCTGGAGCTGGAGCGGAGCCGGAGCACAGCTCCAAAGCCCTGGTATAAGACTATATTTTGGGCTGAGACAAGGTGGGTGATTTAATATCTTTTATTGGAGCAACTTCTGTTGGAGAGAGAGAGAGAGAAACTTTCGAGCCACACGAGTTCTTCAGTTTTGGTACTCGAATTACCTTTCCCCAATAAAAGATATTACCTCACGTCCTCTCTCCAATATCCTGGGACCAACATGGCTATAACCACATTACATATTTTGGGTTCTAGAGGAACTATAAATATTAACCCAATTAGCACAATTCTGAAATTTCACTGGGTTACATCCTACAAGCAAGCAGTAGACATAGAAGGGAAAAAAAGTCCACTCAGACCAACAGGCAATCATTCATGAAATTGGATTCCAGTTATACCATATTAAAATATATATAACTTGTTTATATATCTTATTCTAACCAATACTATACATATTTGTTTTTGCCATCCAGTTTATTTTTTGAAAACAGGAAGTGTAATTTCTTTTTTATTTTCAGAACTTGTTTGCGAGGTCAACAGAAAATATTGCTAAAGCCATGTGCTGATTTCTGCCAATTTCATATATTCATAGAATATGAACATTTAAGGAAATGTGAATAAAACGGAATAATCCTGTACAATGCAATTGCTCGTATCTCCATGTGTCATCATTTAATCCCTCTCTGTAGCAAAAATATAACTTATAAGCACCTTTAATTCTTCTATGGACTGGTAGCCATTGTTCTTGATCTTCTCTTTCATGGTACTAAAATCCATTGGGTGTTTAATGATCATGGAATAGCCGGGAGCAATAAAGTCAGTCACAGGAAATGAAAAGAAAGCATTTGGATCCTTTCTGTTAAGATATGAAAAGATGTGTTCTTTATATTTTATTTTTAAAACAAAACATATTGAACTTGGAATTAAATAGAAGAGAAGACTAAGTTAGATATACTGTATATCTAACTCTGAGTTTGGAAGAGTGGGAGAGAACCTGAGAATTTAGGGTGGTTAACAAAGCTAGTTCTTTAACCTGATACCCCGTCATCTTCATATTTGTATGCCAGGCACAGACAGTGAACCTCTCTCCCAAATTCAGAGTTAGATGGAGAAGGCTTAAATTAAGAGGATTTATGCTTGATTTGGTCCTTCCTGCAAAATTGTAACTCCCCCCCCCCCCCCCCCCAAAAAAACCCCACCACCTGAGAATCTGAATCTTTTATTCAAAAGATGCTCACTGTATGCTTTAGAAAGTTATTAATTTGTATGTGCATTTACCTTTTTACTTTAAAGATTAAGAGACTACACAAATTCATATTCAGTTAAATGAGGTTGCAATTTTGACAGAATGCTAATTAAAAATTCATGCAGTTCTCTGAAAGCAAATAAAATATTTTATGACATACAAGGGACACATTTGTGTTGAGTTCAGTATATTTGCCATGCTGTTTCCTTTTAATAGTCTTTAAAACTTAATAATTGGAGGTATTAAAAGAAAATGTAAGTCTGAGGAGAAATTACTAAGCACTATGACATTGTGCTATTGGTAGTTAAGTTTATAAAATAGCCCTGTAAGTTCCCCTCACTTTTGATTTGTATGCAGCTGTAACCCTAGAATGCATAGGTACCAACAAAAAGAGGTTCATTGTCAATTTATGTCTTCTTTATAGAATATCCTACAAATTGCCAATGAAAGCAAATAAAATGCTGACATTTGAATGCTTGACAATTTGTAGTTCTGCTGCTGCTGCCAGGCAAAATATTTATCAAGCACTTTAAAACTGACCAAGCTTGTTAATAGGCCACATAGCTTAAAAAATTTCAAAGCTACTATACCCTTTAGCAACTAATGTTTTGAATTTCCATTTCATAGTCCTGATAGAGCAAGTACTCACCTCTGCAGCTGTCTAATGAGTTGATTCAAAGCTTCTTGAAGTGGTGTTTGTTCCACTTCTGGGGGGGAAAAAGTAAAATGGGGAAAAAGGAAACTACAAAAAAATTGAAACCCCCCACCCCAAGATTATCATGTGATTTTACAAAACTGCTGTACATTAGAGCATTCTGTCAAATATTAATTTTACTGCCCTAAATGCACCGCAAACAGAGTAGGGGGTAACCTTTCTAATTTGCCTTATTAAACATTGTAGTGATGCCTGTATACAAGCAACGAGCCTCATTTTGAAAACGCCACCATAGTAGCAGTATTTCAAAGTTCAGCTATTTTTGGGTAGTATCAAAGGTCAAGTCGTTTGATATGAAGATAAGAACAGGTAAAACATTCTCAATTCAAGAAAATTGGACTTCACTAATGCTAAATACTAGTGAACCAATTTCAGCTTTTAGAGCATCTCAACAAAACCAATTAATTCTTAATGATTTCTACCTTCTTGTTTTGCTAAACTACTCGCCAGTGGTTTCTCTGGTGGCAATTCCAGTCTCACAGGAGTCTGACATTTCAGTTCTCTTTCTCCCTCGCTTTCAGCATGTTCCCGATCTCGCTTCTTTTTATCTTCCTAGAAAGAGAAAGATAAGCAATTTCAGTGATGCTGTAGAAACTGCATTATTGCTGGCTAACTAATGCTTGGTTCAGATTACTTTAGACAGGAAACAAAGCACAGGAATGCCAAGATTTCACATTTCTAAAGGCACTGTCTCCACCTACTGGAAGATAGAGTAATTCTGCTATCTGAATTACTCTATCATTTAAAGAGTCTTTTTACATGGTATTTGTGATAGAACTGAGATTTTTACACTGACAGGAGCAACTTCATACACAGAGAATTCTCCCCAGGGTAACCCCACAAAAAACAACCAAACCTTTAAAGCTAAGATTAATGTTAAGAATACATGTAAACTTTTGGGAAAACAACACACTAGTTCATTAAAAGCCATTAGAAAGCCAGAAAATTGAGTATTAGTTACACTCAACTCCCCAGCAACCTTAAATCTGCTTCCATTTCAATATCACCTGTGCAATCACGCATATCTGGTTACTTGTCTATTTGAATTCCACAGTTTGGCAACTAACTTTTTATAAATACTATGAATCCAGTCCTCAGATCACCTGTGCAAGGTCAGAGTAAAGTGAAACTGGAGTAACGTTTGGATATGGGGTAGAGCCCTTCAGCGGGACCAGGATTCTGTGGGTTCCATAAGACTTCCTGCCATAATAGCATGAGTGGGTAAAATGTAATTTGTTGCAGGGGAACAAAAACACAAAACAAAACCCCACAGACTGCAGTAATTTGCGAGAAAACACTAAATCTCTCATCGGTTTACCACATAAAAATTGTGTCTGAATTCTGTTTATATTAAACTGTAGGCTTTTTTTTTTTTTTTTTTTTTTTTTTTTTGTGAATTTTTTTTTTTTTTTTTTTTTTTTTTTTTTATCATCATGGGGGAAATGGCTCTCTTTTGTGAGATCTAAGATTTTTGTGGTTGGGAGCAGAATAAAAATGCAAGAAACAATGTGGGAGTGGGTATTGCAGGGTAAGACAGGAGCAGGATTAAAAGAATAGTCCTCACAGGGCTCTAATATGGAGGACCAAAGAACACCTTTGCATCATGTCAAAGAAATGGACTTCAATGAGGCAAAGTATCTTCAATTTAGTTCATCAGCACCTGCAGCTCATTCTGTTGAAATTACTTTATTTTTATCTTAAATTCTATAATTCAAGAATTTAGGTAGATCAGTGGGTCTCAAGTGTTTCTCTACTGGTACCCAAAAGAATAGGGCTAAGATGTGGACTGCCCCTTACCCTTATAGCCAGGATCCCTCCCACCAACTTAACAAAAACGGCACGGCAGGATGCTTGACAACAAAGAGGATGTGGGGCTCTGTATTAATTTATGAACACTAAATATGCTATGCTACATGACTGCCAGATTGCTGTAAGGGAGTTGTTTTTTTTTTGTTTAAGGAGTTAAGTAAAAAATGGGTTAGTAGGAAAAACAAGCAGGAAATGAAACAATGACTAAAGGAAAGAAACCTAAGAGGAAAACTACCTAAATGTCCTCAAGGCAACAAAGGCTGGACTATAAATTGGCTATTAATTGCCTAGCTGGCTCCCAAAAGATTAAAAGGCTTATTTTGCCAGGGGTGGGGGACTAAGATCAAAAGGACACCAAACAGTTAAAGCATTTTCTAGACAGGGAGGGGGTAAGTTGTCCGGGGATGTCAACAGGGACACAGAAAGAGAATATGCAGAGGGAGTATGAAGAAGTTGGATCTATGTGGCTAACATCGGGGGACGGTAAATTCTTACTGGGAAGATTAAACAATACTGTGTTTTGAAAAGACTGTACGGTCACTCTGTATAAACCACTGACCACAGGCCCCGGAGGGCAGAACTGCAGGTCCTGAACCTAAGCTGGGCCTGCTGAGGTAATCATGGTTAATATGCAGGGGTCTAGAATTCAAATCCTGATCTAAGAATGGGGGAATCTCATGATTTCACCCCAAGAGAGATGGAAACTTGAGGCTTGTCACCTGTGATGGAGCACTGACCTAGAGAAGGGATAGCATTGCAGCTTGCCCTATACCATGGCAGATAGGGCAGCTGACCCCTGTAGTGGGAAGCTAGAGAGCAAGAGGAAAGTATAAGCAGATTCCAGCAGAGCAAAGAGACAAAACAAAATATTGGGTCCCTGGATGCAACAAAATGGCAAATTCCGTGGCCACAGAACTGCAGTCGACAGGGTCTTGATTAAGATGAATGATGCAGTTCACTTCTCTGTCTACACTATGAAATTAGGTTGATTTTTAGAAATCGATTTTATACTGTCGATTGCGTATGCCCCCACTAAGCGCATTAAGTCGGCGGAGTGTGTCCTCACTACCGTGGCTAGTGTCGACTTACGGAGCGGTGCACTGTGGGTAGCTATCCCACAGTCTCTGCCGCCCATTGGAATTCTGGGTTAAGCTCCCAATGCCTGATGGGGCAAAAACATTGTCGCGGGTGGTTTTGGGTACGTCGTCAGTCGCCCCTCCCGCCGCGAAAGCAACGGCAGGCAATCGTTTCACGCCTTTTTTCCCCATGCAGACGCCATACCATGGCAAGCACGGAGCCCACTCAGCTCACCGTCACCTTTGCTGTTGTGGGCAAGTCTACTGTGGGAGCTGCTGTGATCCAAGTAGCCAATGCAATCATTGACATTCTGTTATCAAGGGTAGTGACTCTGGGAAATGTGCGGGCCTTTTTAGATTTTAGGTGCATCATATTCCTGTTCTTTGTCCCTGGTGAAGAAGTCTTGCAGCCGTACATTCCAGTCCGGTCGGCGCTGTAGCACCCCATAGCATTTCTGTGGTTGACACATGTAACAGCTCCAGGGCTCTTGCTCTTTTGCCTTGGCTGAGGTACCTTGCTCTACCAGGACCTCCAAGCATTTCACACAGAAACACCTGCAGCAGCTGGCATTGCTACACAGCAGCAGCTCCTTGCCTTCGCAGCAGACGGTGCAGTAGGACTGGTACCCGTCCTCGTCTGACATGTAGCTTGGCCGGGGGTTCTGGAAACGTCTTCCCTGCCCGGCTCCTAGCAACCACCAGGGCATGGTGTACGGCTCCACCGCTTCCCCTGCAACTCTGCTCTCTTCCTCTTCTTTAAGTTTCATATCATGGAGATTCAGTCCTACCTGGAATATCATGCGAGCTGGAGGCTTCTGCCTCAGGCTGCTCTCCCAGCTGGCAGCACCACGCGGTCACACCTATGCCAGTCTATCCCTTGCTCCTATGGCTCATGAAGCCTGGACAGTAGTAAGGAGCAGTTCAACTATAGGCTGAGCAAGTGCAGAATGGTGGTAGAATGTGCCTTTGGACTTTAAAAGCTCGCTGGCGCTGTTGATCAGACCTCAGCGCAACCAACATTCCCATTGTTATTGCTGCTTGCTGTGTGCTCCATAATATTTGTGAGAGTAAGGGGGAGACATTTATGGCGGGGTGGGAGATTGAGGCAAATCGCCTGGCATCCGATTTTGTCCAGACACCAGGGCAATTAGAAGAGCACAGCAAGGCACGCTGTACATCAGAGAGGCTTTGAAAACCAGTTTCATGACTGGCCAGGCTTCGGTGTGACAGCTGTGTGTGTTTCTCCTTGATGCAAACCCGCCCCCTTTGTTGATTTTAATTCACTGTAAGCCAACCACCCTCCCACCCTTCAAAATAAAGTAACTATTGTTTTGAAACCATGCATTCTTTCTTTATTAATTAAAAAAAAAAAATGAGATAATGGACAAGGTAGCCCAGGTGGGGTGGGGGAGGAGGGAAGGACAAGGCCACATTTTTAGTGTGGCTACAATAAGCAATCAAACTGTTTGAATGACAGCTTTCTGTTGCTTGGGCCATCCTCTGGAGTGGAGTGGCTGGATGGCCAGAGTCTCCCCCCCACGTTCTTGGGCGTCTGGAGGAGGAGGCTATGGAACATGGGGAGGAGGGTAGGCGGTTATACAGTGGATGCAGCGGGGGTCTGTGCTCGTTGGCTTTCCTGCAGCTCCAACAGACGCATCATCGTGTCCGTTTGCTCCCCCAACAGACGCTTCATCATGTCCGTTTGCTCCCCCATTAGCCTCAGCATCACGTCCTGCCTCCGCTCTTCGCGCTCACTTAATACTTTCCTGGCCTCTGCCACTAAATGCCTCCATGCATTAAGCTGTGCCCTATCAGTGCGGGAGGACTGTATGAGCTCGAAAAACATGTCATTGCGAGTGCATTTTTTTCGCCTTCTAATCTGCGATAATCTCAGGGACGGAGATGATAGGGGAAGTGTAGAAACATTCTATGCTCTACGATTCTGGAGGGACTGGATGGTCACCTGTGCTGCTGAGTTCGCCATGCTGACCAAACAGGAAATGAAATTCAAAAGTTCCCAGGGCTTTTTCTGTGTATCTAGCTAGTGCATCGGAGTTCAAAGTGCTGTTCAGAGCGGTCACAATGGAGCACTCTGGGATAGCTCCTGGAGGCCAATACCATCAATTTGTGTCCGCACTAGCCCAAATTTGACCCAGCAAGGTCGATTTTAGCGCTACTCCCCTCATCAGGGAGGAGTACAGAAGTCAATTTTAAGAGCCCTTTAGGTCGACAGAATGGGGGTTGGTTGTGTGGACGCAGTCATTTTTAAATTGACCTAACACGGCTAAATTCGACCTAACCCTGTAGTGTAGACCGGGCCTTAGAGTGATTGTTTCAGGCTGTCGGCAGATTCAGACAGGCATAAATTTATCAGTTTACACACTGTTCATATTTTCTATATTGTCCACAACTATAGGGGCTAAAAAACTTTTTAAAATTTAAGGCATAAAGACTTGACCTTTCAGGCTGAGTACCCCTAGAAGAGATGGTATTTTCCCTCGTCTACGAAATGTATAGTTTAATAAGGTCTTTATATTGCTTTGGATTTACTCATTAAATGGAAGTGAACAAAAAATCATTCTGTGTTTCATTGTTATTATGCTAGACAATATTTTAATGATTATGAGAAAAATAATTTAATATATCGAAGACTCATATTCTTCTGATCTAACTAGTTTGGGGGTGGGAGGGCAAATCAGCAAAACTTTAATGTTTTGAAATTTAAATTACTCAGATTGAAGCATACATTCACTTTTGTCCAAATTGCTAGTAATCTAGAGGGCCTGATCCTAAAATCTCCCAAAACTGGCAAGTCATTTCATGATTTAACTGTTCTCTTACACCTTACTGACTTAGATATTTGGGCAAGGTGAAGATTTTAGCACTAAAGTACATAATGTAACAGTAGCTACCTTTACTTTTCTCTTTCTTTTTTCTTTTTCCTCTCCAGGAATCTGTTTTTCTCCTTTCTTTCTCTTTTTCCTTTTCCTGTCTTTGTGTTTTTCATGTTCAGTTTTGTCTTCGTAGAGGCTTGAATCATGTCCTGAGCTTCCAGTAGAGAGTTCAGTGACTTCATTTCCTCCGACTTTTAGTACCAGCTTTAAGGGTTTTTCTACATATTCTTAAAGCATCAATGAAATGAGAAATATGATTAAAGCATAGAAAACAGAGAACATACTCTTATTTAGTCAATTTGCATAGTGTTCCAATATTTATTTCTGACATTACAAAACTACTCCTGAACAAGTCTATAATTAATCGACATGAAATTACAATTAGAATCTGTCAAATTCAGTATATGGACCAAGGCTAATCAAGGCTCATGTCCAATGGCTTCTATGAGAATCAGTTTACACCAGGAATGACCTCCCCCCCACCCAGTATTGCACAGGTGTCTAAGACATTGTGGATGTTTTCCCCTTTCCCATACTCACTAGGTGTGGTTACTGACAAAGGCAAACTAGATCCCGGGGAACAGATGATCAGATCGGTTTGGTAAATCTGGCACTCCTACCAGTCTTTATTAAAATTGTTACATTTCATACAAATTAGGCCAAATCAAAAATAGTTCCAGATAAAACTTACTACAGTGTTTTAAAGTAGAATCATTGTCCTAAGTCTAAGTCCACTGAAGTCCAAGGGCAGACCTCCCATCAATTTCAATTAGAGTGAAGGCACTTAGGCCCAGATCAAAAGTAGTCAGGCACCTCTCACACCTTATTTCCAAGTGGTTTTCTTTCCTATCTCTTCATTGTGAGTCTCTACAACTAAGGGTATGTCTACATTTAGGTTATGTCTCCACTGCGAACCCTACAGTGGCACAGTGCGGCTACAGCTGTAAGGTACGCACCGTAGCCGCTCTTTGTCAGCAGGAGAGAGCTCTCCTGACAACAAAATAAAACCAACCGCAACGAGGGTTAGTAGCTTTGTTGGAGGGAGAGCGTCTTTTCGTTGGTAAAACTTTTGTTGGTCGGGGTGTGTTTTTTCACACCTCTGACTGACAAAAGTTTTACTGATGAAAGTGTGGTGTAGGTGTGTGCTACAGTGATGCCGCTGCTTCAGCAGAGACATTACCTACCACTGTAGTGCTTAGGCACAGACACAACCTACACCAATGGGGAAAGGGGGGGGAGGGAGAGGGTTCTCTCGCTGGTGTAGGTAATCCACCTCCCCAAGCAGCACTAACTAGGTCAATGGAAGAAAGTTTTTGTATTGTCCCAATTCAATGCCCACTGTATGAC
>NW_020664481.1:30262075-30300439 GCF_002925995.2 Terrapene triunguis | reverse complement strand
TCCCTTCCCAACTTACTATCCCTCCGCCACACACTCCCCATCTCCCCCCTACACACCTTCTTCCCTCCCCCCAGTCACCCCCCCCCACTCCCCATCTCCCCTCCCCCCAGTTACTGCCCCCTACTCCCCACAAACCCACTCCCCATCTCCCCTCCCCCACTTACTGCCCCACACACTCCCCATCTCCCCTCCCCCAGTTACTGCCCCGCACACTCCCCATCTCCCCTCCCCCTACGAACACGGGGACGCCCCCAGTCTCTCTCGCTCTCCGGCCCCCGGAGCCAGGCGGCGCGTCACCTTCATACGGGTGCTTGTCGGACTTGTGCTTCTTGTGCTTCTTGCCCATGGCGCCCCGCGGCCGGCCCAGCGCCCGCTTCCCCAGCCAGCTCCTTCCGTCACCCCGGGGACGCGGCCGAGCCCGCCCGCGCGCGCGCGCGGCAAGAGGGTAGCCGTCAGCGGAGAGCCTGCGAGCGACCGTGAGCGGCGCCCCCTGGCGGCCGCAGGGCGCAGCGCCCTCCCCGTGCTCTGCACGCTCCGCCCTCCCCGCGCTCGGCCCAGCTGCTGCCGTGGGTGGGAGGCAGCGGCTCCCGCCGGCTCTGGAGTGCACTCCCGTTTGAAGGGGGGGGGATAGTAGGCGGGCCCTGGCGTAGGAGGGGTAGGGCACGTCTCTGCCAGGGCACAGACAGGGTGAGCGATCAGCACCCATCCAGTGCCTTTTGGCTGGCTGCTTTACAAAGGGCTGGTCTGTGCACCAGTAAATTAGAGCGACCCCTGTGGCTTCCACGTGTGAAAAATCCACAGAGTTAAGCCGACCTCAGTCCCCGTGTAGACAGCACTAGGGCGATGGAAGAATTCTTCTGTCAACATAGCTGCTGCCTCTCCGGCAGAGCCGTCCCTTGGGTATGGCGAATCAGGGGTACGGCAAATCGGGGGGACTGCCCCTGCCTCTGGGCTTTGGAGGTGGGGGGAGAGGCGGGCAAGCAGCAGGCAGGGGGGAGGCAAGGAGGAGTCCCCTACCAGAACCTCCCCCTCCCCTCAGTGCCTCCTGTCCGCAGGTGGGCCCCGCCGATCAGCACCTTCGCCTCCCTCCCAGCGCCTACTGCCTGCCACGGATCAGATGTTTTGCAGCGCCAGGAGGCACTGGGCAGGGGGAGGGGGAGGAGCGAGGGCACAACGTGCTCCGGGGAGGGGACGGAACTGGGCGGGGAAGGGGCAGGAAGAAGCAGGTTGGGGGTGGGGCCCTGGGGGAAGGGATGGAGTGGGGGCGGGGCCTGGGCAGAGGCAGCGGGAGCACTCTCAGGCAGATGGGTGACGAATAGGGTGACTAGACAGCAAATGTGAAAAATCGGGACAGGGGGTGGTGAGTAATAGGAGCCTATATAAGAAAAAGACCCAAAAATCGGGACTGTCCCTATAAAATCAGGACATCTGGCCACCCTAGTGACGAATTTCTAATGTCTCGGGCAGTGCACCCCCCCTAGGGATGGCCCTTGTCTCGGGGAAGTGGATTAACTATGCTGAGCGGAGAGAACCCCTGCTGTTGCCACTGGTACCGTCTACACTGCAGCTGTGCCGCTGTAGTAAACAAGCCCGAAGTGTGACTTGGCTCCTGTCAACATTTATCTATGTGCTGAAATTACACAGGTGAGTATTCCCAGTGAACTCCAGACCATCAGCAGACAGGTCTAGCTGCTCATACGAGTTCGTTCTACAGTGTCTGTTTCTTCAGTGATTCCTAATTCCTACTCCTGTCTCTCTTTTTGCTGTTCCTCTCCCAAAAAGATTATAAGGTTCTTCTCTGAGCTTTTCCCTTCTACAGTACTTTCTTTTATTGCTGTTGGCATTTCACCCTGTCATAGATCCCGCACATGCTGCCACCATATCTGTGTTGCTGGATCTACTCTCCAGTGCCACCTGGAATTTGAGTTATGCAAGATGCAGGGAGGTGATCATAAAGGTGTTGCTAAGAAATGGATTCTGTTCCACCAGGAAAAAACTTTCATTCTGAACATCACAAACTGGTCCTATTAATGCTTGTCAGATTTGTTAGCGCATGTGCAACTTTTTATAGACGAAAGGATGATTTATTTTGATTTTAATTAGACATCTGTGGGTGGGTGACAGAGCGCCAGCAAATGGTTAATTTTTAAAGCCTGCAGCTCTGAGGAGTTATAAGGTAACAATCCTGGCCAGAGCCAATGAGAATTTGGTTGGATGATGTGATACTTTTGTGTTTCACTGGCTAGATTTGTTGTTATTCAATATTCTACCAGGAGAATTGTGTGGGTGGGGGCCTGGAATAAACCACAACTTCCCTGCTTGATCTTATTCCAGTAGTTTGAAATTTAGCTCTAATAAAAGCAGTTGTTTTTCTAATTCACATCTGGACTTTTTAATACTCTTATTACAAACACAACAATATGTTCCTAAGTATATTTCAGTGGGCGGCAGAGAGTTTTTGTCTGTGTATAAGGCCATATGTAAAAATACAAGTCTAGTAAATGTTTAAAGGACGTTTCATAAAATGCAAACAAAAATGTGTTTGTATCCTCCATTCCCCCTAGGGGACTGGTAAACTTTCTAAGGTTTCTTTCATGTTACATGGCAAGAACATTTGTACAATTGTTCTTCTGAATTTCACTAAGTAACCCTGTCCTGAATCTACTGAAATTTGAGAGAATTATAGGATAGCCAAGTAAGTCTGACTTGTTACCAGCCTTTGAGAGTGCAATATGCCCTTTTAGTTATCAGTTTTATTGACACATCCTGCATCTTACAAGTAGAAATTTTATCCATTGGCACAGACACTCACAGCCCGAATACACCTTTGTTTCTCTTTATCTCCAGGTCTCCTTTGCACTCTCAGCGTAACAATTCCTTTCCTTTCCAAAACACTGAGGGCTCAGTGGTACCTTTAAAGCACTGTCCTGCTTTGGGGGGATATGGAAGAGCTCCAGGATGGAGCATGTGTCTCAGAGATCCCTTGTGCCAACTGTTTAAAGAAAGCAGAATGTGCTCTCCTTCATAACTCACTACCTGTTAGTTGTGTGGAGGCAGTGGGGAGCGAGGGAAAGGAGTTATGGTCCAGCATACTTCCCATACACTATGCCTTTTCAGGTGGCTAGTAATGCTAGCACTGCTAGCTAGGGAGTAGTCCTTGCAGTCTTTGCCTTCTGCTGAAAATGGTTGTGCTCGGCTGGTATGTTGTGTTGCAGAGAGAAAGGGGAGAGGCTCCGTGACCCCTGCATGCCAACACAGAGCCTGGGCACAATCTGGAACAAAGCATTCAACAAAATGCTAACAGGGTGGCGTTATAGTATTTGAGAAGTAGGGCCCTACCTGAACACTTCAAATCCAGCTTCCACACAAGAGATTCATGTTATCTGCGCTTTCTCATTGAATCGGCCTCTATCCTACTGAATATAGAATCTGTCCAACTGAAGGCTTGTCAGATTAAAGGTCCAAAGCTGTGAGCTGCTGATCACCTCCCATTCCATCACATAATTTGTAAAAGTACGTTTGGGTTCCCTAATGAGAAATGAAGGCCAGGTGGTCAACTGGACAATTGGAGATGGTTAGGAGACTGACTAAAGATCTCTTACACTTAAAAGAATGAAGGGATCTATATTACCTCTTGTTTTGGGGACAGGAAAGGGTTAATGTAGCCTTGGGTTTCATTGGAAAGTCCCTCAGAGTAGCACATTGTTATGTCAATGGGCCTCAAGAGACATGTTTTCTTCCACTCCATCCTCAACATATCCTCCTTCGAAAAGCCATGGCATTACAGGAGAGCTGCCTGCGTTCTGATATAGCTTTCTTAGAATACTCTTTGTGGTGGTTTTGCAGGACAAATGGAGCAGCAACTTGAGGAATGATTTCTACAAATCTGAAAGGATCTTTTGAAATTGACTGAAGGTTTAATAGCCCAGCATAACATACTGAACTAGGTGATTAGAAATGGTCCCCAAATAAAAACTGTGGATCTGAATCTCCCAAACTTTGGGTGTGTTAAGAGTCCATATAGGAAATTCAGATCTGGATTTCTATCTTTATACTAGACAGATCCAAAACTCTGGGAGTCTGATTTTCTGTTGACCTGCTCCTTATTATCCACCACACAAGTGCAAAATGGGTACAAAATGCTAAGTTCTGTTTTGATAGTGTTACATGCACTTTGCAGAGGTGTAAATGACTACACAAGATGCTGGGTAATGGAGAATCAGGTCTAACTCAGCACTATCTCAAACTGTAGTATTCACAGTTTTGCTAGCTCTTGCAGTTTCATCGCAAGTCTCTCATTATCTGGGTGCTGGGCAGTGGTTAATTAACCCAGAAACCTCAGGAAGCACTAGTGGCTTTGGGCTGATGAGCGCCTGAGAAGGGTAATGGAACCCTTGATGGAGGAAATGCCATCAAAAGGTGGATGAGCAAATTCACTCAGTGTTTTTGCCAATGACATCCACACAGGACAGATTGGGTCCTTCAGCTGTGGCTGATAACCAATCTAGGAATGGAATCCTGAAAGTCAGGCAGATCTGCTCTGGCAACTCCTGCAGCATAGCTGGTTCCAAATGTATTGACTCCCGTCCTTCCTTTGGTCCAAACCAGTGAAGTCAAGAGGGGGACGCTGACACATGGGTAAAGCATATCAACTGCCCAGGCTATTGCAGCCACATCACATGGAGAGGACACTCCATCCTTGCTGGCAACATGGACACAACACGGAAGGTGGCAGTTACAGGTTATAAGCTCTCACTTGATTGGCGTAGAGGAGGGCACCATGGGTCACCTTCAACGGTGGGAGGAATCACTGTGTTCCATTGGTCAGCTACCACCCGCCACAAAGCCTGCCAGCCCCCGGACAGGTAGGTGCTGACCCACCACAGTCTGCCCGCCTCATAGGGTGTGTGGGGCTAGACCAAAAGTTGAATGGCAGATGGAAACCTTGCACCTGGCAAAAATAAGAAACCAAGAACTTTCCGGCTTGGCAGCTGGAATGTCAAGACCATGTGTCCGGGATTGACAGACGATGACGACCTACAGTCCACAAGCAGCATACAGAAGTCAGCTTTGATAGACTATGAGATGTACAAACTCAATGTTGACATTGTAGCACTTCAGGAAACAAGATTTGCAGATTTTGGTTCTGTCCAAGAGGCCAATTACACCTTCTTTTGGCAAGGTAAAAGCAGTGAAGAAAATTGTCTGCATGGTGTCGGTTTTGCTGTGAGAAACAAGTGGGTAAAGCTCCTAGAAACACCCATTGGGAAGTCAGAGCATATCATCTCACTTAAACTTCAGACGACCATCAGCTCTGTGAACATCATTAGTGCCTATGCACCAACACTCAACTCTAGCCCTGAGGAAAAGGATACATTTTACAACTCTTTGCATCAAGTCGTCAAAAGAATACCATCAACTGAGCAACTTTTCCTCCTTGGTGACTTTAATGCAAGAGTCGGTGCAGACAACAACTCATGGCCAAATTGCCTAGGACATTTTGGCATTGGCAAGTTGAATGAAAACGGCCAACAACTTCTTGAATTCTGCGTGTAAGCAGAGTCAGAATGAGCGCTACCCTGACATCTGTTGGTGAGCTGTGGAAAAGGACTTCAGGGGTTGATCTCGTTTGCATGGGCACACCCACCCTGCCTAGCACAATGGACTGCCTGCCCAAATGGTCACTTTGGCTGCTGTGGGATCCCCAGTCTCTTTGTTAGTGGGGCAGGAGTAATAAAGGGTTGTTATCCTGGTTATGTGAATCAAGGACAGTAGAACTGTACTTGGCAAACAGGATGGTGAGTGGAGTGGAGCGGATAGCAGGGCGGCTGGCACAGAGCGGAGCGGATAGCAGGGCGGCTGGCACAGAGCAGAGCGGAGCGGATAGCAGGGCGGCTGGCGGAGAGCAGAGCAGAGCGGATAGCCAGGCGGCTGGCGGGGAGCGGAGCGGAGCAGAGAGAAGCGGCCAGCAGGACGGCTGGTGGAGAGGCGCAGCTGGCGGTGAAGATTGCAGCAGAACCCGATGGAGAGGCATGGCACTTGGCTGTCAACCCGAGCAGCGGAGCATGTAAGATGCCCCCCCTACCTCCTCCCGCTTCCACCCAGGCTGGGAGGTAAACTCTGCAGATGAACTTCTGAACTCTGGGGGCTGCACTGACCAAGGTCAGAAACTGTGGGTGGGTTGACTGTTGGGTTGCTGGACTTAAGACCTTGAGGGGAAAAGGACACTGCCCAACTAACTTGGGGGTGGGTCTTTTGCTCATGGTTTGTGTTATGAATCCTGTTTGTGGTGTTTCCCCAACATAATGCCGCATTGTTTCCCTCCTTTATTAAAAGGCTTTTGCTACACTCAAACTCCGTGCTTGCGAGAGGGGAAGTATTGCCTCTTAAAGGCACCCAGCGGGGTGGTATATAATTGTCCCAGGTCACTGGGTGGGGGCTCGAGCCGGTTTTGCATTGTGTTATTAAAACGGAACCCCTAGATACTGAACCTGGCACTTGTTGCTGCCAACTCTGACGGGCAGAAGGGTTACATGCGCCCAAAACCAAATGTGCATTACCAATTCATACTTTACAGGAAAAGATCACCACAAAGTGTCATGGTGACATCCGCGATCAGGCCACTGGCAACAATTAGACCTTGTTATCATCAGGAGGAAAGACCTACCCTTAGTGCAGAACACTAGCACGTTCCAGAGCACTGATTGTGACATTGACCACTCCTTGATTATTAGCAAAGTGAAGATTCCAGCCAAGAAACTACATAGCGCAAAATCTAGGGGCAAGTCCAAAATCAGTGCTATTAACACCAAAACCCAGAGGAAATGCCAGGAGTTCGTGGAGGCTTTTGAACTTAGCAAGAAATTGGAAGTCATTACCAGAGAAGGCAGAGGAATTTTGGGAAGATTTAAGAACAACAATCCATGAAACATCTTTAGCTACATTTGGGGGAAAGAGACCATCAAAAAAGGACTGGTTTGAAGAAAATGAAGCAGAACTATTACCTCTCATCAACCTTAAAAACACAGCCTATCTGGAACACAACAAGAATCCAACAGAGAGCACCAAAGTGGGACTTTGACATACAAAAACCGAGATACAGCGAGCAAGCAGAAGCAATGCAAACCATTACTGGATCAAGCTCTGTGAAGAGATACAGACAGCCTCAGACACAGGAAACCTCAAAGTCATGTCTGATGGCCTGAAGAAAGCTCTAGGTCCCACTGTCAACAAGGTTGCCCCTCTCAAATCGCACAGCAGTGAAATCATTACAGATAAAAGCAAGCAATTGTCTTGTTGGGTTGAACACTATTCAGAGCTATACGCACAAGCTATATCAGCAGTGAATCACTAGACCAAATACCAACTCTACAGGTCATGCCAGAGTAGATGTGGAGCCCACTGTAGAAGAGCTAAGCAAGGCCATTGATTTGCTATCAAGTGGCAAGGCTCCTTGGAAAGATGGCATCCCAGCGGAAATCCTCAAGTGCGGGAAAGAGCCTTTTACCATATCTTCATCAGCTGCTATTTAAATGCTGGAAAGAGGGTGAGGTACCACAAGAGATGCGCAACGCAAACATTATCACTTTGTATAAAAATAAAGGCGAAAAGGGTGACTGCAACAACTACAGGGGTATCTCGCTACTAAGTGTAGCAGGAAAAGCTTTCGCAAAAGTCATCTTAGTGTGCCTACAACAGCTGATGAATCGTGTCTACCCTGAATCACAGTGCGGATTCAGGGCTAGAAGATCAACTATAGACATGATATTTTCTCTGCATCAACTCCAAGAAAAGTGCAGAGAGCAAAATTGACCATTGTACATCGCCTTTTTGTGGACCTAACCAAAGCATTCAACACAGTCAGCAGAGCAGATCTATTTGCAATACTAGAAAAGATAGGATGTCCACCAGCCCTGTTAAGTCTTATATGTTCATTCCACAACAACATGAGAGCAACTGTCCAGTTTGACAGGTCCACTTCAGACAGCTTTGAGATGAAAAGCGGAGTGAAGCAAGGATGTCTTCTTGCCCCTACAATCTTCTTCTCAGTACTCTTGAACTGTGCGTTTAAGGACATGAAAGATGGAGTGTATCTCACACAAGAACAGATGGGAAACTCTTCAACCTGTCCCGATTTAAGTCAAAGATCAAAGTCAAAAAGTACTAATCAGGAAACTTCTATTTTCTGATGATGCTGCCCTCATAGCCCACAATGAAGATCTATTACAAGAACTCATGGACTGCCTTTCAAGTACCTGTCAGCCATTTGCTCTCACCATCAGCATCAAGAAAATGGTTGTATTAGGACAGGGGATTCCACAGGAACCTTCAATTACCTTAAATGCAAATAAGCTAGAAGTAGTCCAAAAGTTCAGCTATTTAGGTTCTACAGTGACCACCAACCTCTCACTGGATGAAGAGCTAAATGTTCACATTGGAAAGACTGCCACCACCTTTAGCAGACTAGCTAAAAGAGGATGGAACAACTCAAAGCTTATCATCAAGACCAAAATGCTAGGGTACCATGCTTGTGTCCTCAGCACTCTCGTGTATGGTGGGGGAACATGGACAACTTATGCTCATCAGGAGAAAAGGTTGAACAGTTTTCACCTACATTGTTTATGCTGCATACTCAACACCAAATGGCAAGACAAAGTCACCAACGCAGAGGTTCTTCAAAGGGCAAATTTATCAACCATGACAACCCTGCTCAAACAAAGATGACTGCGCTGGCTTGGCCATCTGAGTAGGTTGGAAGACGGATGCATGCTATACGGGGAGCTATCAGAGGGAACAAGAACAACAGGACGTCCCAAGCGTCACTATAAAGACACATGCAAGTGAGATATGAAGGAATTAGAATTGATCCTGACCAATGAGAAATCTTGGCAAGTGATCATAACAAGTGGCGCTATCATCTCCATCAGGTATCAAAGTCCATGACAGGAACTGGCTCCTACAGCTTGAGGAGAAAAGAGCCTGTTGGAAGCAAGCAGCTCCCAACCAAGATACAGACATTTGCAATAACTGCCAAAGATCATGTAAATCTCGGATTGGCCTATTCAGTCACATGAGACATTGCAAACCATGTACATCATAGGCTGCAATTCCCACCATCTCTTGCAGACGAAAGGATGCCAACACATTATCTGGTATTTTTTCTTAAAGCCCCAGCTGCATTCATGTGATTGCATAGGAATTTCAGTTTCATTTAAAAAACAAACAAACAAAAAATGCTTATAGTCCTTATAGTTGTGGGTAAAAGCTTAAAAACATGAGCCAACTTCACTCTAGAGGCTCAGATTCCAAATAAAAATAATCCAATTTTTATTTTATTAAATCTCATGCTTTTTAAGCCAATCTAATGATTTGGTGGGGGGAGGAGGGGGCTGCCTCAAGAGTTTTCAATACTTGGGTTGGTAATACTGTTCACAATCTGACTTGGGCCACCTGTACAAACAATGTATGTTAAAAGTTCCTTTATGTAGCAATAGTCCTTGAAGTGTCCCGCGATTCTGCTTCTTCAAATTCCCATAGCTAGTAAAAACAACAAGGAGTCTGGTGGCACCTTAAAGACGAACAGATTTATTTGGGCATAAGCTTTCGTGGGTAAAAACCTCACTTCTTCAGATGCATAGCTACCCACGAAAGCTTATGCCCAAATAAATCTGTTAGTCTTTAAGGTCCACCAGACTCCTTGTTGTTTTTGTAGATACAGACTAAGGCCTGGTCCACACTAACCCCCCACTTCGAACTAAGATACGCAACTTCAGCTACGTAGCTGAAGTCGAAGTACCTTAGTTCGAACTTACCGCGGGTCCAGACGCAGCAGGCAGGCTCCCCCGTCGACTCCGCGTACTCCTCTCGCGGAGCAGGAGTACCAGCGTCGACGGCGAGCACTTCTGGGATCGATCCGGGATCGATTGCTTACCGCCGGACCCGGAGGTAAGTATAGACATACCCTTACACGGCTACCCCCTGATACTTCATAGCTAGTAAAATCAATTAAAGTTTGTATTAGTTCAGAATATGGGGCACGCCATTTTTATTCTTTGCTTGATGGCCCTGAGTAGATCCCCACATGCCAAGAATATATGGGTTAAGAATATATATAGGCACAAAACCTCTGACATCATCTTCTGTGGTGGTCTTCCTCTGGACTCCCTTTTTCACCTGGCTGTGCCCTAAAGGAAGTGAATCCTAACCTTGCAGGTTTAAAAGTTTTAGAAAATGTTTGAATATTGGGGTATTGGTCCAAACTGAACTTTGAGTTTAAAAAAATATTCCCTCTCCTGCACACTGCTCTGAATCTTTTTTGTTAAAAAAAAAAAATCACAAAAGGGAAAATGTATTAATCTCTGCAGCACATCTCTGCTGATAATCATAACACAAGTCTTTGTTCTCCTAGCTTTGCAATTTAAGTTGTGTCAACATGCAAAGGTTTGAGTCAAAATCTTGGTTTTGATCAGATGCAGATTCACGTTCAAGTGCTGAAGGACTTTCATTTTTCCTAGCAAACTTTGCTTTACAGGCAAGGTGTTTGAGTTCGCACATTGATTTTTTTTTTCAAAAAGAAACATTTATTGATCTATACTTGCACTGAAACTGGCAAACCTGAGAGAGGTTGAGGGCATTTGTAGTGTACCGTTTTTTAACAGTGAAAAACAGCTTTGTTTCATGAGAAGCATGCTTTGACTCCAAATTCAGTAAGACCTAGTGCTGAGAAGTTTTTGACTCTACTGTCGTTAATCAATCTTGAATGCAATCTGGATAGTAATATTTTATCATGCCACTTCTCTATTACTAGTAGAAATGCCATTCTGTAACTTGCTACGTCATTATTTTCTGCTTAGCCAGATGTCATGGATTCTTCTAGTAATCTCCTTTTACCAATAAGTTATTAAATACTTTAAGATTGTTTATATAATTGGTGCAGTATACTTGCAAACACCAAACTTGCCCTACTCCCATTTTGGCAAGTAGTTGTGACACGTTTGTCCTGTGGCACTTTTATGTCTGAGAATGGTAATTACAAAAGGAAATTACTGAAATGCCGTGTTCCAAGGCATGCAACCACATACAGGATAATTATTACTTTAAAAATGGGTTCAATGGTTGTAAAGGATGTTTGGGTGTACTTCTTTGGTATGCATGAGTTAGTGTACAATATTGCCTTCTAGTGACTACCTCATAAAGAGGCTAGGGGACCTACTGCTGTTCCTACCAGCTACAGAAACTTTCCTTTGGTTCAAGTTGTAGAAGTCCTGGCTCCCCCGATGTGAGTTATACAGCAATTGTGTCTATTTACAACATATGTGTGACAGGTGTACTAGGCCCAGAGGCCACCTTCTGGAGGCCTCGGGGTCCTACCACTCCCCCTCCCAGAAAGGAGCAGTAGAGAAGTCCTCCAGGCTGCCTATAGTGGCTGCGATGGAAGCACCCAATTGGAGGGAGGCTGTAGGGAGCAGCCAATCAGGGCCCATCAGGGCTATCTAAAAGGAGCTGCAGTATCATAGGAACGGGAGGAGTAAGGACTGTGTTCCTGGCTGAAGCAGTGGCAGGATGATGGACAGATCAGTTGCTGGCAGGGACTGTGGGAGCAAGAGATAGCTCTTGTCTGGCTGCTGGGACTGAGGACAAGCCTTCAGCCCTACAGGAAGGGGGAAGTGTCTGTGAAGGTGCTGGGGCCATGGGGAAGTGGCCCAGGGAATTGTAGGAGTGTAGTGACTAGTTAAAGGGGAAGCAATATGTGGCTGCTATTCAGAGGGTCCTTTCTGCTGGGACCTAGAGTAGTGGGCGGGTCTGGGTCCCCCCTACCAGCCACCAGGGAAGTGGCTTAAGCTCTGAGGAAGGGAGTTGAGAAGGCCCAGACAAGGGGCTGAATATTGAACTGTGAAACAAACCTGGAAGGGGATTGGATGGTTCAGGGCCCAGCTGGAGAGCTGGGACCAGAAAGGCCCAGAGCAGGTGGAGACAGTGTCTCCAGGGATGAAGCCTGGTATGGTATGGCCCCATACCAGGAGCAGGACTACTTAAAAACTGAGCCCAAGGAGGGCTACAGAGGTACCAGCGGAGGAATACTGGTATAGGTCACTGTTGGATTATATATCCCAGAAGGGGTCTGTTTTGTTTCACATACAGACTGTGTGCATGGCTTGGTCGGAGAGCTAAGTCATTGAAAAGCTGCCTGAGAAACCACCAACAGCGATCACTGCAGACTAAGAGTGCAGGCACATGCACCTGGCCAGAGGGCGCTTGCAAGAGGTATGTGCCACCCTGTTACAATATGTTATTTATTTTTTTCAAAGGACTCCCAAGAACAAAATGTGTGGCTTAGGCCGTGCAGTTATTTCTTAGGAAATTTTAAACAGAAGGCTCGCCAGATAAGCCATGGTGTCTTTTACCCTAAATTATGTACAGCTTAGTGTTTCCTTGAACATTCAAAGGTTCTATAAAAACAATGAGTGAACAAATGTGAGATCTGGCAGAAAACCAATGATGAACAATGGGAAGTAAAAACAAAGAATTAAGACAGGTATATTATTCCAGTATAATTAGAACAATTTTATGCCAAATATATTAATGCTCCAAAAATTAATCATATGTCTATATTTTCTTCTGATATGTAATAAACATAATATTTGGGATGAGAGTGCTGATGTATGTATTGTTGAATTGCATAAATTGAAGACACTATTAGGAAAGATTTTCAAATTTGTATCAAAAGTCATCAAAACAACCAGATACAAGATCCTACAAGAGCCATATTGGGACTTATTCCAAAGACCCTTGTGACCCTATTCCCCATACTCTTCATAGAGATATTGTTACGATATGAATATGGCATAACTAAGAAGTAGGGTTGTCGATTAATCACAGTTAGCTCACTCGATTAACTCAAAAAAATTAATCGTGATTAATCGCAGTTTTAATTGCACTGTTAAACAATAGAATACCAATTGAAATTTATTAAATATTTTGGATGTTTTTCTACATTTTCATATATCTTGTATTCTGTGTTGTCATTGAAATGAAAGTGTATATTATTTTTGATTACAAATATTTGCACTGTAAAAATGATAAACAAAAGAAATAGTATTTTTCAATTAATCTCATACAAATACTGTAGTGCAATTTCTTTGTCGTGAAAGTGCAACTTGGAAGTGTAGATTTTTTAATTTCATAACTGCACTCAAAAATAAAACAATGTAAAACTTCAGAGCCTACAAGTCCACACAGTCCTACTTCTTGTTCAGCCAATCATTAAGACAAACACGTTTGTTTACATTTGCAGGAGATAATGCTGCCCTCTTCTCATTTACAATGTCACCAGAAAATGAGAACAGGCATTTGCATGGCACTTTTGTAGCTGGCATTGCAAGGTATTTATGTGCCAGATATGCTAAATATTCATATGCCCCTTGATGCTTCAGTCACCATTCCAGAGGACTTGCTTCCATGCTGATGATGCTCGTTAAAAAAATAATACATTAATTAAATTTGTGACTGAACTCCTCGGGGGAGAATTGTATGTCTCCTGCTCTGTTTTACCCGTATTCTGCCGTATATTTCATGTTATAGCAGTCTCGGATGATGACCCAGCACATGTTGTTTATTTTAAGAACACTTTCACTGCAGATTTCACAAAACACAAAGAAGGTACCAATGTGAGATTTCTCAAGATAGCTACAGCACTCGACCCAAGGTTTAAGAATCTGAAGTGCCTTCCAAAATCTGAGAGTGACGAGGTGTGGAGCATGCTTTCAGAAGTTTTAAAAGAGCAACACTCTGATGCGGAAACTACAGAACCCAAACCACCAGAAAAGAAAATTATCCTTCTTCTCTGGCATCTGACTCAGACAATGAAAATGAACATGTTTCGGTCCGCACTGCTTTGGATTGTTATCGAGCAGAACCTGTCATCAGCATGGACGCATGTCCCCTGGAATGGTGGTTGAAGCATCAAGGGACATATGAATCTTTAGCGCATCCCTTCCCAGCTCCGACTGGCATGTCCCTATAGCTTCTAAGGGAAGGGGTGGCCGGGGGGGCTCCGTGTGCTGCTCCTGCCACAAGCACCAGCCCCGCAGCTCCCATTGCCTGGGAACCACAGCCAATGGAAACTGCGGGGGTGGCACCTGCGGGCGCAGGCAGTGCACGGAACCCCCCTGGCTGCTCCGCCTAGGAGCTGCAGGGACATGCCGGTGGGAGCCGGGAAGTCCCCGCTCCCAGGTAAGCGCCACCATGCACCCTAACCCCTGCCCCAGCCCTGAGCCCCCTCCCCCACACACAAACTGCTGCTGTTGGCCCAGGGGCTGCCTGGCTCAGGCAGCCCCTGAGCCAGCACCAGCCACTCCAGAAGTCATAGAGGTCATGGAAAGTCACACAATCAGTGACTTCCATGATCCTCCGTGACAGACACGCAGCCTTACTTATAATCACATAAAATCTATCCTTTGTAGTTAATAAACTTGTTTTGTTTTCTAAAACCCAGTTTGTGCAATTCTTAATGTGGGAGGGGGGGAAAGCAAAAAGCTGTGCATATCTTCCTCCACATTGAGGGAGGGGGCAATTTTCATGAGTTTTTGCTGTACAGATTTCTGTGCCGCACAAGACAATACAAATTTGGGTTTACGCTCCAGAGGGGGTGTGCACTTGAGTGTTTTGCATTCCCTGAGCTGAGTCTTCCCACACAGAGCTGATCTCAGTGTCTGTGTCTTTCTGTAGCTGTGTGTCCCCCTACCTGTGTGTGTGCTGGAGGAGGCTTGAGGGCCTGGCACAGCAGGACAGGGTGAAGGAGCCCAGGCTGGTGGAATGGGCAGGCTCAGTGGGGTGTAACCTGTCACAACCTTGATTATAGAAGAACCTTTACACAGACTATTGACTAAATTGTTTATAACAAGCCAGACATCTGTTAACTAGCTGGTGAAAGAATGACTATGCATTTTCTATAACCTGGGTATAAGAACTTGATTGCAGAATTCTGAGACAGATTTTATGGAAAAGTAAAAGTGCATTTAACAAATGTAGGTTTTTGGCCTTCTTCAGGGGACGTGAAATTCAACTAAGAGGGAAAAAGAGAGATCTTTGAGGGTCTTGATGCCTCAGAGGGTGGTTGAGGGGCCTGGGGGTAGGGGGTTTAGTAGGGCTCCTAAGCATTGTTCTTTGTTACTTCAAGGCTTGATTTACACACAGTCTAACTATGTAAATTGAGAGTGGTTTTTTTGTTAACCAATATAGTTATAATGGTATAACCTTTAGCGTGGAAGCAGTTATAAGTGTGTAAATGTTATTATACTGGTATAGCATGTTTATAGTTTATTTCCCAAACTAGAATATGTTATACCAGTGTAAGCACATTTATACCAATATAACTGTGCCCACACTAGGGCAGTTGTACCATGTTAACATACTAGTACCAAACTATAGCAGTATAGTCAAAGTGATACAACTTTCTATTTAGACAATACCCAATAAAGTGAAATGATCTAAGGGCTCAAACTACTGCGTTTTACATGAGTATAGGTGAGCCTTTGCATCCTCCTGCCCTTGAAATATATAGTTTGTCTTTTCCACCTGCCCAACGGAGAATATATATATATTAACCTGGTTACTACTAATGAGTTTAGTAACTAATGTGAGCTCTCATTCTTGTTAGTTTTAGTATGCTGTGGCAATAATTTCAATCCGCTGCATATTTTACAGAGCTTTGCATTCTTTAGTTTAGTCGGTGTCATAGCAACTAGTATAAGAGTGCTAGATAATAAATGAGTCATTATCCTTCTATAAATAGAACTGATGTTTGAAAATATTAAATAAAATCCAGGTATATCCTTGGGCAGCCTCTTCTGCCCCTTGGATTAAGTGAGATTATTTTGTATTAAAAACTATGGATGACCTTAACTGTTTAAATATATTTCAGTATATATTTTATTTAGCTAGACATCAGATAATGCATATTATATGGGGTTAATTAATCATTAAACATGCTTTAAGTTGGTCAATCAAGAAGGAACCAAACCCAGTGGTCCAGCAGTTTGAGTCACTGGCCAGTGTATGGAAGGTAGCTGATGTAATTTTATGAGTTAATACAGATGTGAACAACTTTACCAAAGTTACCTTTGCCTTACTTAGACAAATAGACCCAATAAAATCCCCTTGGACTACACAGGGGAACAAAGTGTGGACACTAGGGATGGCTGTTCTCTGCCCCATCCCCTGATAACCTTTAGCTGAGTGATTAGGCCATTCAGCTGTGATGTGGGAGATGCAAGTTGAATCCCTACTCTGGAACAGACCTGAAATGGGCTTATTTGATTCACTGAAAAATTCCATCAGATTTAATTTAACCCCAAATGACTTTTTTTCTTTTTTGGAATTGACATCAAACCAAAAAATCAGTTGTTTGCCCAGCTCTACCAGGTACTGCTGCACTGGGTAGGAAAGGGAATTCCATGGAGTTCACACCTCTCTTTTAGCATTCCCCCAGACCCAAAAGTATTCAGGGGAATCTCTTTCCGGGGTACTAGGATTCTGGTGGCATCCCAGCTCCCTCCAGCCACGTGGCAATGGGAAAGAAACTGCAGTGAGGAGTAAGCCAGAGACTGAAGCTGGTAGAGCAGTTGCAGACAGCAGTTCAAATAGGGACCAAGGGATACAGATGCAGTCATCAGACTGCTTTCTGCAGTTTGTACTCTGAACGTTCTATCCCCTGTGCTGATTGGCTCTTTGCTCCAACCCCTCCCTCACTCTGTCTGTCCTCTGACCCATCCCTGCCTTTGTCTCTCCATCTTGCTAATCCTCTTCTAACATAGCCCCAGTGAAAGGATTTGAATAACAAAGGGGGGGAAATTGGAACTCCATTGCATTGTTCGCTCTGCTTTATGATAGCCTTTCCCCCTAACCATTGTCTGTCTTGACTTGGATTGTAAACTCTTATTTTATGTTTGTGCAATGCCTAGCACAATGGGTTCCCAATCTCAGTTGGCCCCTAGTCACTACTGTAATAATCATGATAACAAATTCCTCAAACTTGGCTTGATATTTAACTTTCAGTGAGATCTTCAAACATGACATTTTAGCTGTTTTTAGAAGACAAAAATTCTGATCCAGACATATGGAAATACCAAGCTAGAGCTGCAGAGAGTGCAAATTGCCATAGTTCCATTGCGCAAGGTCTGTTTATACCAGCTGAGAAATGGGCTCATTGTATTTTTCCTCATGCTCAAATAATTCTAAAATTGTCCAAGGTATGTTACTCAAATTTTCCAGGAAAAACCATATGAAAAGAGGATTAATTATTTTTTTAAAAAACCATGCCCCTCTCCAGTGAGCTTATTGTTTTATGCCGTGATAAGAACCTCTAGATGGATCTGCAGGCTCATGGACCATTTGGATGTATGTTATTATCTTAGAAAGATAACTGTTCAGCTCTTTTCTTTATTTCTATTTTCATTCTGTCATTAAAGGAGGAAAGTGTACTCATGTAGCCAAAGAAAACACATGGTAAACAGAAGGAAACATGAAGAGCTATTAGGCCACTTGGTGGTGTAATATGCAAAGGAAAATGGATTTGTCATGTGCAGCATAAACCAAGTTAATGAAATGTAGATGAGAAACTTGGCTTTTTATTTCATTTAACTCATACAATAATATGTTTACCTTATTTTACAAAGGATATGGTGCTTGTACAAATAATTATGGGCAGGAGAAATCATTAGCTTTGAGTTTATTCAAAAGCAACATACAGTTGAGGTAAGATTAAAGATCCAATTAAGATCTGTCATTTAGTACATTGTGAGTTCTCGGAATCTTCAACTGGTGGCTAGTTCTTGAGTCCTTATGACAAACAGTAAAGTTTACCCACTTTGGTCTCTCTGTTTCCCTTTATTAATGGAAGTAACAGGTCTACCAATAGTCACTGAAATTACTGGATAGTGACCACTATCATGTGATAGTAAGTACTACCCATTTGGAATGCTGGCTCAGGTCAGGTGATTAAGGTCAGGAAATTAAGACCATCCTCTCACTCATCTGTGTCATGCAATGACTACAGAGAAGAACAAAGTAGAGTTGAAGCCAGAAGGGTGTGTGGAAGGGAGGAGCAGCAATTTTGCAGCCCATTTCCCTAGATTCCAGGAAAACCCTCTACAGTCCTAAATTGTGAGTGTTTGTAAACAATTTGAGACAGGAAACATGTAATACAATGTTTTGTAGGGGTGCCAAGCTCACTTGGGCTGCTGAGTATGCCTGGCTAGGAATAATATTGTTTGCAATACTCACTGTAATGGGCTAAATTCTGCCCTCACACAGCTGTGTGTGTATATATCCCTTGACTAAAATAGGAATTGTGCATATGTATCTGAGGGGAGACTTTGGCCTAGTTTGCAGAAGTAAGTGTTTGTTCTCCTCTGCCTATGTGTTTTAGGTTGCTTGAGTTAAGCTGCTTTCTATTCTACAAAATGGAGTGGTATTGTAATTGGGTCCTGTGCCCCACTTGTAATTGTAGTGTAGATGGGGCTTTCATCGTTTAATGTGGGTCTTGTGTTGTAGCAGGCTTTTGACTGAAGATGAGTCTTGGAACAGATATGGTTTTCCTTTAGTGTTGTACCCAAATGTATTGAAATGCTGTGGCTCTGTAGAGTGCCTTGGAATTTTCTATCTCCCGTGCTTTCTCTCTGTAACCCTATATACATTACAGATTTATTCAAGCTTTTTGATCATATCTTGGGGTTCTGATGCCATGAACTATTCTATTTAGCACCTCTCCATAAAGGGTTTACATTGTCCCCCGAGACTCTCATTGCAAATAAAGGCATATCCTGTAGTCAAGCAGCTTTGAAAATGGAGTTCCCCTGCATCAAGCTCCGAGATGTTGCGAGGGTTGAGGAGGGCTGGATTTGTGCCCCAAATAGCTATTTCATATGTCCAAGACCCGATGTGAGCTTGCAAATATGGGAGTAGGATGTCCTTTTAAGGCACCGACATTTGGAAATTGGGACCTATGTCTCTCTTTTTGTAATGCTGAATATAACTAATAGGATTAAGGGAAGGGAGCCAGGATGGCCTTTTAGTTTAAAGTACAAGATATATGGGTTCTGGCCTATGTTTGCCAACATTTCAGTGTTAGCCTGGGCATATCGCTTCCCCGTGCCTCAGTTTCCTTATCTGTAAATAAAGGATGATTTTGACTTTATAGATATTCAAGCCTTTGCTGTTTGTGTTGATATATAATAGTACAGCACTTCAAAATCCTTGTCTGGGAGGTGCAGCAGAAATGTAAAATACTATTCTGAATACGCTCCAAATTTGTCTGGGCTTGGATCTATGTTTATCATTTGGAACCATCCCCATTTATTATCGTGAATATTTCAAAACAGATTGGGTGGGACTGGGAATTGGCAGGTAGCTGCAGGCACTAAATAAGAAGAAACGATGAGAGATGACCTTGCAGACTTGCCTTCCAGAACACCCTTTTGATTTCTGCTCCCCAAGATATCCAAGGATAACTTGTCTGGTATGGGCTGGTAGGGAGATACATTTAGTCTATGAGGGGAGTAATAGGGCTATATTGATCTTACAGTGCTGCTTTGTGGTTTTTCTATTGATAGGTTCAGTGCAGTCCATGATCTTTGGCATCGTGGTACCCTTGTTCTGACCAGGAAAGCAAAGCTACTTTTGCTCTGCTCACGCTTGGTTGTGATGAGGGCTGTCAAAAGAACTGTACTAAATAACAAGCATGTGATTGATTTATTTGGCAATATTTTGGGGGAAAAGTCACCCCTCCTCCCGCAAAAAAGATTGAGTCTCTTTAGGAGACACAACATTGTTGAGATGGGTTTATGAAATCTGTTTGGTTAGACCTAAATTCCTTATGTCATTGCTGGTTAATGTTGTTGTGCCAAAGTATTTAATGCTTGAATGTCTGAGAAGATCTAGATTTGAACAACTCAAAAGGGCCTTGTCAGACTGCATGAGGAATATAGTCTAAAATATGTATGGAAGTACATGCTTTCTGATTTACTCTGACAGGATACTCACATTGCTTCTTTAAGTATTACTCAATATTTTTCAATGTTGGTCAATTAGGGCTTTCCTTCTTTCTTTCCTTAAAACATGAAAACTAAAGCATACAAACTTCTCCAGCATTTAACATTTATATTTCATGAATATGGGAATTGCCACTGGATCAATCCAGGAGTTCATCTAGTTGATCATAATGTATCTGACAGTGAAAGATCAGAAGAAGGTGCGAGAAACCACGCAGTAGACAGTTACGGGGTAACATGCTCCTAGGGACAGTTTCCTGCTAATCCCCAGTAGTTGGAGGTTAGCTTATGCCCAGATGCATGAAGATTTACATTCCTTAAATTTTTTTGTCTGTCTTAATATTTACCATTATTACCTAAGGCATACTTATTATCTATATAAACAGCCAATATTTATTTGAATCCTGCTAAGCTCTTGGCCTTGATGCTATCATGTAGTGATGAGTTCCATAGGCTGTTTGTGCGATGTGTGATAATGTAGTTCCTTTTTATCTGTTTTGAATTTACCCCCCTTTCAGTTTCATTGAATGTTCCCTTGGTCTTGTATTATGAAAGAAGGTGAATTTCAATCAGACTTATACTAGTGCTACATAACAGTAAACTCCATTCTTTTAGAGTGTAAAAGAGGTAGCTCAGTCAGTGTTTCCAATACTTATGACTTTGAATAGTGAATAGTGCAGTATTTGGTGCTTTTTTCCTCAAATCTCCAGCTCTTGGAGTCCTATGATTGTCAGAATCTTAGCTTTAATTTTTCTAAGAAAGTAATTTCTAGCCTTCATGGTTGCAGAGCAAAGCTTGAAAGTATGAAAGTATGAACCCAAGAGACTAAAAAATCAACAGGAAATAAAAAGAACCCTAAATGTATTTATTAAGTTAATCTCCTTATTTTTGGGATCCTGGCTCATGACAGGTGACAATATTGACTATTTCTTTTTAGTACCTTTTCCTACTTCCATTGAAATAAATGAATGTGAGCTGCCTCCAAACATACCTCCTATGCAGTGGTGAAGTAACTGATCTCAGTTTACTATAAGCATGGTTGGTCTGAGTAAAAGCCTGTATGGGCGACTCCTCAAGAAACATCTATCTGATTATACAGTAGGTTGCAGTTTAGAAGTCATTGTTGAACCAATGCTCAATTTTATTGTTTGACACTGCTGCTGAGGTATGTATTTCAGGTTAATTGAGATAGTGATTTACAAACACTTTTTTGCTCATTAGAAAACCCATATGTAATTTCCCAAAAGAATGGGTCCTAGCCCAATAGGTAGTTACAGTCTTAAAGAGCACAATCCTGTTTCTAATGAAGACATTGATTAAACTCCCTTGATTTCAATGGCAGCAGGATTGGGCCATTATATTTACTCAAATGAAACCATAAGGCAGGGGTCGGCAACCTGTCAGAAGTGGTGTGCCGAGTCTTTATTTATTCACTCTGATTTAGGGTTTCGCGTGCCAGTAATACATTTTAACGTTTTTAGAAGGTCTCTTTCTATAAGTCTATAATATATAACTAAACTATTGTTGTATGTAAAGTAAATAAGGTTTTTAAAATGTTTAAGAAGCTTAATTTAAAATTAAATTAAAATGTAGAGCCCCCCGGACCGGTGGCCAGGACCCAGGCAGTGTGAGTGCCACTGAAAATCAGCTCGTGTGCCGCCTTCGGCACGCGTGCCATAGGTTGCCTACCCCTGCCATAAGGAGATTTTCTTTTATTATTACCTGCCCAGAATTCTTGTTTAATAGCACAGAGCTGCACAGACTCTCAGTTGCCAAATTTTATCTGAAAGGTATCTGCGTTTCACTAGGGATGTAATGATGATCTGTGCGTGAGCTGTAAATTGCTTTGTGATGCAAGGTAATGTATAAATGTAAATTGTTACCATACTACTCGTAAGTGTAGTATAATATGGCTTTCAAATTATTAGCAAATATCTCTTCCGTAAGTGTGATCACTTTAGAGAAAATTGAAGACATTTTGTAAATCTCAAAAATTGCTGTTTATTTGACACATGGTGATAGCTAGTTCTATTGTAAACAAACATTATATTCAAGAACCAGAGGAAAAAGTGAGATGAGATTTTTGTTGTGCTCTGTTTAATGTGTTGATTACAGTACCACTTAAATCCTTCAGAAAGCCAGAAGGATAAGCAAAAGTAATGATTAACGAAGTCTGTCAATACTTATGTTAAATTAGTACTGCTCATTTGCTTATGTCTGTTCTATGACCACAAACAAAAGTATAAGAAGACAGAGGATCAACATTTTGATTTTACACATCAACAGGTGAAGTTGAACAAGACAATAAATGATTATATATTGTTATTCACAAAGGGGGAAAACAGTCAACTTAAAATGCAGGCATATACATTGGGGAAACAATATTTATTATACCCTCTTGGTTATACGCTTGAGGCTTGTTTTTTCTCCCCCCAACCAAATATACTTGATTTTTCAGTGAAAAAAATAACAAAATCAATGAGATCATAATTAACATGAATTTAGCCACATAATTTGAACTGCCCAGTAACCTGAAAGATTATATCCAATTCTCATCAATCTGCATTGGTTTTTCGAAAATGTTTCAGTCTTGATTAAGGCCACAAATAGAATTTATCTGAACGGTTGTAAGAACTTGAACATGCTCTTTTAACTAGTAGTTTCA
This sequence comes from Terrapene triunguis, assembly GCF_002925995.2. Classification (NCBI taxonomy): domain Eukaryota; kingdom Metazoa; phylum Chordata; order Testudines; family Emydidae; genus Terrapene; species Terrapene triunguis. The sequence goes on along the minus strand of NW_020664481.1, from coordinate 30,277,726 downwards.
TGTGCTTAAAATGTCTTTAGTAAATTTTATTTTAGCTAGGGAGGAACAGAAGTAAACAGGAGAGAATCAAGCAGGAACTGGTTAGGGAGGAGGTACGTGGATAAGGAGGGGCTGCAAATTTTTACTTTGGGCAGGAAGGAACTGATTGAAAAGTAGAGAAGAGGAAACATCAGGGATTATGAATATCTATGTTAGGTGTGAGAGAATCAGCAGGCAGAGTTGGCAGGGGGGAGGGGAAATCATTATAGTTCTAACTAATGGCATAAGACATCAATGGTTTGGGGAAACTTTTGTCTGATCATCTGAATTTCTAGCATGTACCACATCGTTTCATTCTGTGTTGAAATACTCTGCATTATAATGTGTACTTGCACTTTTTCAAGTATAATACATGAAAGGCTACCACACATATAAATGAATGATGTATTATGCATGAAATCATACTTGCAAAAAAGCCCAAACAGAATCTCATAAGAAGTATTTTGATATCTGGTAAACAGACTATCACTGTGTTTCGATTTGATATATAACAAATGATGTCAGGATAAGAATGTAACACAAAAGAAGAAAATAATTGTAATACAGCAATGCACAATCTTGGAAGAAAAATGAAAGATTATGACATTTTCCAAGAAACAGACCTACTAACCTAGTATATCTGAAGAGGAATGGCTAGCAGTAAACTCTCCACAGTAAATTCCTTACTCAAACACAGAAAAGAGGCGAGCAGAAGTTACATTTTTTTTTTTAATCTGGTTCGTAGCAAGTTATCATGTCTATTTTTCAATATCCTGGTGGGAGCAGCAGTGACTGTTCTAGTTAAGGTTGTGTAACAGTTTCGTCTTAACACAGTTAATTGCCTTATCCCCGGACCTGCACCTAAAGACTGATCTGCTGCTGGGTGGGGAGAAAAAATTGTAGAGGTGCTGACACATAATATCTAAATTAGGCCCCAATTCAGGAACACTTATGCACCAACTTCAATGAGTGCTTAAGCCTGTGCTTAAGAATCTAAAGTTGTGGGACAAAGTGATCTATTTTATTATTTGAGTGATCATGTAACTAAAGATTGCATATGTACAAGGGTGCAGAGTTGCACATGCAGTTTTAACTATGGTGTTCTCTGACTTTTCAGTGCTTCATTGTGCAATACTAAAAGAGCTTTTTGCATGGAGTATTTCATTATGATTCAAATATCTTCTATATGCTAGAAACTTTAATACTGTCTTACACAAAAATATCTATTCCATAGTTTCTAATTTTTAGATTAATATGAATATACAATAATGGTGAAATTTGCCCTTGGGAAGAGGTTCCATTAGTATCCTCCATATCCAATAAGTTCCACAGTGGGGTTAAAGAGGGGAGCTGTGGACAAAGTGGAGGTGTAAGGGAATCTCTGTGCTGGCCCAGCATAGACTAGTATTAACGCTGGGCCAGCATCTGCTATGACATAGATTGAGTGGCCCAGACTGCCTGGACAGATGGTATTCCAGCCGTAGGTTTCAAATTAGGGTGGCTTTTGCCCCACAATCTCAGCATCCTTGATCCACATCGAGCCTTCTTTACTGGTGGTCTCTCATTGATATTCCTCTGATCTCATAATCTTTCACTTTTGTAACTGATATTGCCCCAAATCCCATCCTGTGACAGGGGTTCTGAGTCAGGAGTTGACTCAGTACTCTGTCACTCAAGTCCCCACCAATATAGTTTCACTGGGACCTAAATAGAGGATCAGTTAAGTAGGGCCACAGCTGAAGAGCTAATTAGAGGGAGAGGCAACCCTATCAGTTGGGCATAGATAAATGGAAAGAAAGGAAGCCCTCGTAGGGGAAGGAAAGCCTGAAGGAAGGCAGCGCTGGCTGTTGCTTGTAGAGCTCACTTTCTCCCCCGTAAGAAAGGGAGTGCTGAGCTGGGTGGAGCTAATCCCCAAAATCACCAGAAGAAGGCACCATCCGACAGTGACTAGCGCACCCCAGAACATCTACCTACTACCTTTTTAAATTTTCATCCCTTCCTGAGAAGTCTAATTTAGATGGCAAACTCCTTGGGGCAGAGTCCTGTCCTAGTCTGTAAGGAGTCATACACGCCTATAACAATAATACAACACAACAATAACAATCTGCTCAATGAGATAATAGTGTGTACTCTCACTAAGTACTAGAAGACATCAGCAATGTTTTTTAGATTACTTTATTCATTTTTTTCATTACTATTGTGTCACGCTTGATACGATACTATGGCAGGGAGTGATACAGAAATATCACTAGAAAAATACATGGATATACTTGGGTCAACAAATGCTTGATTTTCCTATTCTTTGAAATAAAGCATTTTTAAAAGCTCTGCATAGTGTACATATCTGGACACAGGTCTTTAAAACTGCAGTTTTGCTCAGCCCGCATTTGTACATGTTCTCTCACTGTGATAGCCCCAGATGGGTGTGGTAGTCCCAGTGCAACCAGAGGTGTTCTCAAGGCTGCTTGTTGATGTCTGATTCTGACCTAACCGGGATGCAGGACTCAGCAGGTGTAGAGAAGTCTGTGAGGTTTCAGTGGGCACTAAACCGCTTCTGCTAAAGTGAATGGAATAAGCCTTATTTTTGAATGAGACAGACTTCCCACATTTGCAGTGTATCAGAGTTCCTTGCCAAGGACAAAGAGAAAACATTGGAAGTGAACAGAGTTAGCCCTCTCCAAAGGGAGCCTATAGCTTAAATTATTATGTGCCCCCATCACTCTAGTATCTGAGTGCCTCACAATCAAAAAGTGATCCTTTAGCACAATACATATTCCAATACCCTCCCCTGGCTGCTCCATACTTGCTTTAACACAGTACCATACTGTTAAGGGGGGACAGGCAGGGCTGGATTAACGCGGGGGCTTTAGGGGCTGCAGCCCAGGGCCTGAAGCTAAAGGGGGCCCCAGCACAGCAGGGCTCAGGCAGGCTGCCTGCGTGCCGGGGCCCCACGCAGCTCCTGGAAGCGGCCGGCTGCTGGCACGTCTCTGCGGCTCCTGGTGGGGGAGGCGGCTCTGCACGCTGCCCCCATCCCCAGCACCGTCCCCGTAGCTCCTGTTGGCCAGGAACTGGCCAGTGGGAGCTGCAGGGGCGGTGCTTGCATGTTTGAAGACTGAATTGTAACCACAGAACTGCTTTATATTAATTAAAAGGCAAGTTTATTATAGCATTAATAGCCTTGATGCCATAATTGTGATCATTTTGTTTTAAATTAGGAAAGAGACTTGTATACAGGGCCCCCACAAAATCTAATAGCCCGGGCCCACAGGAATGTTAATCCGGCCCTGGGGACAGAAGGGGGGCAGGCTCTAGAATTGCTTTATTTACATGCCTTCAGTCACAAATGTATAGAAAACACATTTATTGTTTTTACAGTCATTTTAGAAAAACAATCCAGATGGCCATGGTGCAGGCATTTCCTGGTAATGGCTGATTTGCACAGACGAGCCGTATCCAACAGACATTAATACTACAATGAGAGTTGCACGGGGTGGGACTGCTCTTTCCTATGGTCCATGATGATTCGAGAGTAAGTCTTAGCTGCAGTAATGTGATCTGAGGGTTGTCCTATGCTGTTGCATTTTCACACAGTGGCTCTTTGCAGATTGGTTCAGTCTGTTTCTGCCCACTGAGTGCAGCATGAAACTTGAATTGAATGTGGGATCTCCTGTTTTGACTTTGCATAACAAAGTAGGTGGCAGTGATGGTAATGGAGGGAGACTGAGAGAATCTATGCAAATAGTATATAATTTTATCCTTAAGAATCCCAAAGTACTTATAAACATGCTAGTCTAGGGGTAAGACTTTCAAAAGTGCCTAAGTGACTGAGGCACCTATATTTCATAGAAAGCCAATGGGATAGACTCCTAAAACACATAGGTGCTTTAAAATATTTTACTGTGGATCCTCAGCTGATGTAAAATGGCATCACTCCACTGGCTTTGCTGATTTGCACCAGCTGGGAATCTGGTCCACTTTATACACAATCAGTAAGAGAAACAAGTGCACACAAGGCTAGAATGTGCTCTTATCATATTCTGCTGACCAGAACAATAAGGGGGTCTAAGTGTGAGAACAATCATCTTGTTCAATGGGCAGCGTGTTGGCCCAGAAACCTCTAGAGCCAAAAACTCTCTATAGCTTGAGCTCAAGAGCCAGGCTTTGGAGCTGACAACTATGACAGACTCACATCCCCTGAGGATCCGACACAGAGACGAAGCTTTTGTAACACACATTGGCCAGTGGGTTATGTACTTCCCTTAGACAAAGGAGACTCGCCCTGAAGTGTGAAACTCAAAGCAGTTTGAATCCTGAACCAGCCCCCAAGCTTTTGTGATGGCTGCCATCTTGGCTAACGCACTGAGGTTTGAACTTCGAAGTGGAGACCTCCAGAGCTTAAAAACATGAATTGCTGAAGCATGCACAACACATCAGAGTCTGTAACAGACTCTCATCTCCTGTGGATCAGGTGCTGAGTGGGTGTGTGAAACCTCCGACCAGTGGGGTCATATAAGCCCCAGCACCATTGGGGAGCCTACCTGGGCCTTGTCTTTGGATCTGCTGAAGTAGTGCAGCTCCTGCTCTTTGGACTTTGAACCTTGTCCTCATCCCTGCTCTCCCCAGTTTCTGTCCAGATTAATTGACCAGGCATGAGAGGGGAACTAAGTTGCACATTTTCAAGGGCTACAGTTACTTACTTTTGCCCAGAGTCACCATTTCTTCCTGCTCCTGAGGCAGAGCAGTTACGTGTTGTGGGTTGAGCCTGAAGGCTCCATCTAAGCCAGAATCACTTCAGTCATTGCTGGAGTGCAGCCACTTCTAGGGTGAAACATGCCAACTGTTGAACAGGATAGCACATGGCACAATAGGTCAGGAAGTGAAGAAGAATCATTCATCCAACTGCAGTGGGATTCAAGTAGGTGGAATATAACCCAGAAGAGAGAGAGATGTTTAGAAGAGATTTGTGAATTTGCGGCAATATAAACATTCTACTACTTCATGTTCTCTTTAAATAGCTTGTAGAGAAAAAAAGGTTTATTACAATTTGTTTGCATAAATCCTGGTGAGTCTGGGCCAAAATTTGTTCTTAGTTATATAAGTGTAATTCTTGAATAACCTCATGGAAATAGCACTGAGAAGCTCTATTGATTGCAATGGCGTTGCTCTGGACGTACAGCAGTGTCACTGAAAATCTGGCCTCTATTTTGGCTTTTATCATTCCAACACCTTATTCACATTAAGCCAGCTCTGCAGCTGGTGTAAACGGATATGATGTTAGGAGATTGACTGCAAAGATGTTACTCAAATGGCTACAGCTCAGCTGGTGAAATAAGAGTCAATGAGTAAACCTGGCAGAGTCAAGCCTGGTGCCATTCTCTACAAGTTAACAAAGTGAAAGAACTGCAATCAGTTTTCCTAATGACTTGTATTTTGAACTCCCACATCTGTGTTCATAAACATGTACCCATACAAAATGTAAATTAATAAAAATGCTGCCTCTCTGGTTTTATTAATTTCATTTATTTTTAATGGGGGGAAAAATTAAAAAAAAAGTTCTTTGTGAAATCTGCTGGGGGAAGGAATCTGGGGAAAAACTTAAAAGTTAATTTTTTTGATCTTGAAATCCTGTGCTAAGTAAGTGTTTAAAAATTTCTGGCCGTCCTGTTAGTAAAAATAATTATTCACAGCCTTCTGGGGGTGGTGGATCTTTTCATTTTATATGTTCAAAAGAAAGGGGGATTCTTCCAAATCCTCAAATGTACAAAATTACGTTAATTTCATTTTCATCAAACTTCTTCATTGCATTAGATTTGCATGGATTTTAAACTGAGAAATTTAGCAGCAGGCTGGAACGGAGGTGAATAGAGGGTTCTTTTCAGGACAGCATTTTGAATCACTTTAGACAAATAGGACTCCTTAGTTCATGTCATAGTTTCTTGAACACTTGGGTTTGGGGTTTTCGGCAAGGAAGAAGATTGGTAACAGCCTTGGACCTCTGGAATTTTTTATTTTGGGATAGATTGTGCCAACTTCCAGTGGATAGTACTCCCTCCTCAAGAAGTCCCATTAATTTGGGAGGGAAGCAAATTGACTTCATTGGGACTACTTGAGAAGTGAAGTACTGCACAGCAGGACTAAAGGTGGAAGAATCTGCCACTTTGATTTCATGTCACCAGCTCTAAGTACGTTTATTCTCAGAAAGATTCCCAACATTTAAATAAATTCCAAATACACTTGATGATGATAAATCTTAAAAAACCCAAACAAACAAATCCTGATACCATAGAGCGATTCTCTGCTATGCCCCCTATATATTGTGGTGGTGGAGTACAAGAGCTACAAGTGCCCTGCAGCCAGCCAGGGGAGAATTCACCTGACACATACCTGATAGCATACAGCCACTGTAAACTGGTGTACATGTGTGATGCTTTGGAGGTTCACCTAGACCAGTAAGGGGTTGTCATTGCCTGCCCTGTAACCCTGGGAGCACCTGTGCTTGCAGCTGTGGCTCAGAGCCTTGACCCCAGCAGCCTGCTCAGAGCACAAAGACCTCACCCTGGCTTCTACCACTTCATTGCGGGGTGACCCCAAAAGCCCTTCAAAGCCCAAGTCTCCTGCAAACTATCACCTCTGCAGTGTTCAGACCCTGTCACTGTGGCACTTGCAAAACATTATCCAGTTTGCTACTCCTTTAAAGAGACAGTACACAGCACCAGCTTGTTAGTTTGGCTGAGGATTTTACTCCTGAATTTGAAACGCTGCCTTGAGATGGTTGTGAAATAAAACAAGATTAAGTTAATTGACAAAAAACAGAAGTGCTCTTAGGGACACATGTTCCCCATCCCTCCGAATAAGGGGCCCAGGGCAGGAGGGATGTGTTGGGGGTGGACACATAGTGCAGTACTATAGGATTCTGGGTAGCACCATCCATAGGCAGCCAGAGACAAGCTGCTGGGGATGTCTAAATTACACAACATGCAAAGGTGACTTAAAGCTACCTTTGCTTCCCCTTCGGCTGTGAGTTCTGTGCTGTGCCACTTGGAGGCACAGTACAAAAATCTCATCCCAGGTGGTTTAGTAAACTACCCAAATGATCAGATGGACTCTTGAGCTTCTGCATGGCTACATAGAAAAAGGATCGTCCAAAGGAAGAGTTTGATAACCTGAAGTTTTAGCTCTGGTGTCCTTATCAAATTTCAGTGTTGTTAACTACTGTCTTTCTAGCTTATTTCCCTTTGTATTTTTAATTGAATGTAAAATATAACTTTCTGCTTCACTTTCCATTTCAAACTGCTAGCCACTTGCTGCAATTTTTCATTCCAGAGTTGGGTGCCTTTCACTGAGGGGTGTGGTATTTTGGGATGACAGGCACTATGTAAATGCAAGATGTTCATGTTACCCCTCTATAGTCCAGGCAGGTAGCCAGTATTCAGTGTCTTGTAGGTTATTCCTGGTAGGGGGAGAAATTGATGATGCAGTCAGATATTTCTTTGGTGCAATTTGGTTCACTTACAAAAAAAAAAAGTACAAAGTCTTGTTTCCCTGAACGCAGTATGAATCAACGTACAGGAGGCAGTTTCTTTGCTCGCAGTTCTAAGCCTCTTTCCAGCCACCACACTACCCAAAAAGCTCTCTTGGCTTTCTCTCAGGACCACATTACCAGAACTTTTCTTGCTGTTCCATTGGCTTCTTGCTGCCTTCTCTGCTCCTATGTGCCGCTGGCTGCTTCTTGCTCACAGACACATACAGCTGCACCATGAACCCCAGCTTCGAGCATTTACATCCAAAACTCAGACCGCATGACTCAACTCCTAGTCCAGCCTTTTCTGTGGGTGGCAGAGCTATCTAGAATCTCTGTCCACCCCCAACATACTCCTCCTGCCCATGGGCCTGTATTCTGAGGGGTGGGGGAACATGCACAGCCTTGTCATGCTGGTCTGTGATTTGGGTGGTGGTTTCTATTGTTACAGGCATTACTAAACAAAGGGGCATTTAACTGCTTCCTCATTTAGCCTGAAAGAAAGATGTCTATAATGCCCACCAGTCTCAAAGACCTACTCCTTAGGAACTGCCCAGCCTTCCACATAATATTAATCATGTTAAGGTCTAAACCTACAGCTCTTGCATGCACATTATGTCCACTGAAAGACCAAGGGGAGTTTTTTGTATACAGTAACTTTAGGATAGATTGCTTATAGTTCCATTGCTTGGGGCCAATTTGAACATTTACTTTTGTAGAATACAACATCCTTCTGCATTCATGATGTAAAGCTGCTATCGTTGAAATAAAATTCATTTTTCCAAAAACACTAAATACGTCTGAGATTTAGATATAAATGCAGAGATATTGGACACAACTTCACAATAATATAAAAATTCCATGTTTAAGTCCAACATTTCATTGTTTTTGTTCCTTCAATCAGTTATGTATTTCCTTGACGCCCGGCAGAAACTACTGTGTAGATATTACAAGTTGTGCACCATGCCAGAATGCATTGGCCCTATGGAACAAACCCTGAAACCATCACACAAGAGTTTCCTAAACTTACATGCTGATTCCACAATGATGTTAACATCCCAATACATCTATTTTTAGACATCTAATTCACATGGGATCCACACTTACCTGCAGTTGCACAACTCCCAGAATCTTACAGTGAATGGCTGTTTTTTCATTATATCTCACCATTTGTTTTCATAGGTATTGCAGAATGTCACAAAGAAAGACCTGCGTGTTCATCTAGTGTATACCCTTCTTGTTTGTTTGTGTTGCTTAGTGCCTAGAAGCCATGACATCATTGTGCTGGCTACTGTATAAACATAAACAGATGGTTCCTGCTCCAAAGAGTTTACCTTCTAAGACAAGCCAGTTTGGATCTACAACAACTTACATCTTCTCTTGGGGAGATTTATCCTAATAGAATCCATGGTTAAGGAATTTTCTTGCAGTTCAGCCTAAATTTCTCATTGCTTCATTTCTTAATTTCTTATTGTACTTAAATGACTCATGACACATACATAAATAATAAATAAATAATGAAAATGTGGACAACCACTTTCTGGGGGGAAAATATATTTTTTTAATATTTGCACTGGTCATTTTCTTTTAGAGTGTTGAATCATCAGTGGATCAAACCCTTCTCTAAATGGCATTGCACTGATGTAATTCAGTTCTCGTCATCTTTCAGACTTTTCACTAACGCTGACCTGCAGTTATTAACTTATTCTATTATGGTCATTGTAATGTTTTGGCTAAGAACTGATGAAAAGCACACTCTACTAGTTGGTTGATCTGCTGTATTCTAAATGCAGAAGCAGCACTGACCCTAACCCAAAGAATATGTAACTAGTAGAAGAATGTTCTGAAGAGAATAAAGATAAAGAGGTAATTGACCTATGAAATCAATGCATGATAGCAATAGCATATCTTGTTACATGGCCCTGCGCAAATTGATACATAGTTATGTTGACGCAGAGTACTCACTTATATCTTGATTACTGTCATGCAAGGATGCATAAAAGGCTTTATTTTTAAAAGATCTAGTAGTGTTGACTAAAATAAATGGAACCTGTATACAATAATAACCATTGCCAGATTTCAACATAGAAAAACAGCAAATAAATACAGCATGTACTCTGAAGATGACTTGATAATTTGAGTAAGAAAAGTCATATGTCTCAACCTAGCGGAAAATATGATTGTTCTAGAAGTAAAGCTAGATCCAAATGCTGCACAGCTATAAAGAGCTAGAGTCAATCTTTGCTTGTGATTGAGCTTGAACAATGACCTATCAATTCCTTATTTGAGAGATTTTAATCTTGCTCTCCCAAAGGGAGGAATTGACAATTTCTGACAATAATGGATCCAACGCTGCTCCCTGTTTGAAATCTTTCCAGAAGGACCAAATGTTGAAAGCAAATGTAGTTGGCTTCCGCATACTAGTTTCCCTGCTGCTGATGCAGTTTTCTCTAAGGTACTCTTCTCCATACATAGCTGCTGTTTACAGCTATGTACAAATTTGCAGCTGTTTACAGTGTAAATTATAGATGAGCAGCTAGAATAGTAACATCAAATGATCTAATATGAGAATTAGTCAATCAGAATATCTAACATAGAATCATAGAATATCAGGGTTGGAAGAGACCTCAGGAGGTCATCTAGTCCAACCCCCTGCTCAAAGCAGGACCAATTCCCAACTAAATCATCCCAGCCAGGGCTTTGTCAAGCCTGACCTTAAAAACCTCTAAGGAAGGAGATTCCACCACCTCCCTAGGTAACCCATTCCAGTGCTTCACCACCCTCCTAGTGAACATCTTCACACAGTGTTAGAGAAACTATGAGCTCACTAGAGAAACTGCAGGCCAGCACAATGGCCTTGTATCTAGAGATCTTCCAATTTCTGGGTCCAGTCTCTCAAACCAGTGATGGTGGAAAGCAGCATTTTATGTCCATTTCAATAAATCAATCACTGGCAATACTGACAGTAGGGTGATGGTGGAACCAGAGACATGGAGTGAAATGGACCTTCTATCCAGAAGGAGAACTTCAGTCTTTGAACCATTCCTTAGTAAGAAGTTATGGTGCAGCAAGAAGCTGATAAAGTCAAAACAAGGGTGAAGGGGATCCGACAATGTAATCCAGTGTTTCACCTGCACAGTGGTGGTGTCTGACATTAAAGCTTGCATGTCAAAAGGAGAAGATAGAAAAAGGAAAGAACTGCATCAAAGATAAAGCCTTGTGGCCTTCCATGGAGGAGGAGAAGTGGTACAGTCTTTATAACCACTCCTTTCCCCCCATTTCTGGTAAAGGTCAGAAGAAAGAGAGCAGAAGATCCCAGACTTTTCATCTAGAACTTTGGAGTGAGAGTTCAGAAAATGTACTAAGAACATAAAGAGAGGACAAGACAGAGGCAAGACTGAAATCCTTAACCACCCAGAGTAAAGCAGTACAGTAAAATATGTGTACATTCCTTTTTCTCATTTAGTTTTTGCTCACTGAGAAAATATTATGAATTACCCATTCTTGTATAAATTACAGTGAATGTTTGGAAGGAATGCCACTACACATTTTGCTTTCCAAATATAACATGTGTTTAAGGTGCATGCTGAAAATGTCATGGACAGGAATTTAAAATAATTATTACTTGTATTATATACACGGGTCACCAGTGAGGACTATAGTGTGTGGAAACTATCAATACTTTACAGGAAAGATTTCATCCACTGTCAGTAGCTGTTCCAAAATCACAATCTATAATCTATTTGTCTGCTTTGTTAATCTGGAAACCGACCTTATCATTCTTTACTCATGTTCTACAGCCCAGAATCCAGGAGAGCTTTGGAAACTTATAGCTGCCATTGTAATGGGAGTATGGCTTTACCACGGTGTGAATTCCTTTTAATGTCAGTTTCTTTATGGGGGATTAGCCACCGCAGATGTCACAGATCCTGGGAATATCTTCCAAGATAAAAAAGGAAAGTTGGCATCTCAACTGTCATTTAATAATCTACAGACTCACGAATACATATATTTTCTGATATCTGATACCCATAGATACAGCGAAACATCTGATTTAAATGGTTGCCGGTTTGATTGCAAAATTATATTAATTTATGTTCTTGTAGAGCACTTGGATTATAAAACGACATGTGTCGTCTTTGCATTGAGTCCTTTAAAACACCAGTGGATAGAAGAAGAGTCCTGAGTTTCCCATGACGTGTCTCAAAGCAAGTCTCTGTGACTAATAGCAGGAACCCCTTCTTTCCCACCACAGACCTTTTGTCCAACATGCTGGATAAGGTCAAAAAGAGTTTGTCAGTTAGAAGCTGACACATGGAAAGATCCAGCACTGAGCTCCATAAGGTACGAAGGGGAATTTATAGCCTTGAAGTGCTCCCAGTGCCTCCTCTTTAATTAACTACTGTATGCATTCCAAAGTTCTCAACAACACGCTGCCTACCCCGATCTAGCGCCACATATGGTAGTAGATCATTACACATGTGTACCTTAGAGATGTGCGTCAGTTGTTCAGGGAGCAGCCAACAAATTGTTAAACTTTTGCTGGTTTGCACTGCTTTCCGCTCTGTTGTGTAAAAGCATTGTAGATATGAAAAGTAGCAGGTTTTCACGGCAGTGGTGTGAATCTTGATTTCTGCCTTGTCAGTTTCACTAACAAAATAATGTTTCCATTTATTAAAAATCCTTCAGAATTCCACAGTAATTATTCAAATACTACAGCTGCTAATAGCAATACTACAGGCTTTTTGAGGGGTGAGGATGGCTACTTGTACTACTTTTGTTCTAGGTATTCTTGTGCAGATTTTCCTGTATTCACCACAGGTGACTAATAATAAATTAATTGGCCTTTTGAAGATGCTAAAAAACAAAACAAGCACAACTACAGAATCCTTTTTAAAGTGTGGTTACCAAAATTGGTCTCACCAGTAATATAAAAAGAGATAATATCACCTCACGGTTCCTACTCAATATTCCCCTGTGTGTACCTCCAAAGATCTCATTAGCCCTTTTAGCCACAGCCTCACACTAGGAGCTCATGTTCAACTGGCTATTTACCATGACCTCTGAGCCCTTTCCAAAGTCTCGGCTTTCCAGGATACAGTCTCCATCCTGTAAGTTTGACCTACATTCTCTGTTCCTAGACCTAAGACTGTGCATTTGTCTGTTTTAATGTGTATTGTTTGATTGTGTCCAGCAAAACTAGTATAGAATGCTGTGTACAAGTGACCTAACCTGATCATGATTTATTTCTTCTACAATCTCTGTTATGTACAACATTTACCATCAATTGTTTTATATTTTTTTTCTGACATTTATAAAAATATTGAATAGCACTGGGCTGAGAGCTTATCTCTTTTTCTATCAGTCATCTAGTTTTTAATCCATTTAATATGTGCATCCTGATTTTTTTTTTTTTTTTTTTTTTTGGTATAGTGCTACTTTTAAAAATCACAATGTTCTGCGGTACTGAATCAAACACCTTAAAGAAATCTGAGAGTATTATATCAACAGTCAATCAACCAAACTCATAATTTCACCAAAGAACAGTATCAAGTTAATTTGGCAGGACTTTAATGCTTTCTCCCATGCTGTCCCTCATGCTTGGGAGGAGCTCCCCTTAAACATATGAAAAGCTACCTCATTATCTTCCTTCAAATCCCTACTTGAAACTTTCTTTTTGCTGTCATGCCTACAAAAACTTTAACACTCTTTGGCTGCTGGTAAGCTGATACACTCCCTATCATGCTGATCAATAATCACTCATTGTTTCCTTGCACTGTGTATCTGTATCTGTCTATTGTCTCTTGTCTGATACGTATATTGGAAGCTCTTTAAGGCAGGGACCATCTTTTTGTTCTGTATTTGTACAGCACCTAGCTCAAGGGGGTCCTGTTCCATGCCTCAAATTCCTAGGTGCTACAGTTATACACATTATTATAATTTCCATGAAAGCATGTTGAATGCCATTAATTAAAATTCTATCCTTTCATTCTTTTTTTTTTTTTTTTACAAATTATCCAGAATTTTGGAACACTATATGTACAAAGAGTATAACCCTTTAGCAGGTTTCAATATGATGCCTTTCCAATGCATTGAACGTTCCGTTGTTCTTGTATTAAGTAAATGGATACCTGATTTACTTCCTCCTTATCATTCACTACTTTATACACCTCACTCCTGTTACCCCATATTTATTGTCTCTCAAAACTAATCAGTCCCAATCTTCTTAATCCTCCTAAGTAAGCCTGCCTTTGACTCTCATCGCTTTCATCGTTGCATCCCTTCTACCTCTGCTATATCTTTTTTTGAGACCAGAACTGAGCATGGTCTCAGGTGACGGACTACCATTGATTTGTATAATAACATATATGAGGGGAGGATTTTCAAAGGCACAAAGGGCAGTTAGGAGGTGCTCCACTAGCCCTGACTTTCAATGGGAGTTGGGTGTCTAACTCCACTCTGCTCCTTAAATCTCCCCCACTAATATTACTTCCCACTACAGTTCTCTGAATGGAGAAGGGAACCAAGGTCTCTGTGTCATGACTGCTTACTCAAGAAATTGCTGAGTAAATCCAGTAAGTGGGGATCAAGATACATTGTGGTATCCTATACTGTGTCAGAACAGTGCCTAAATCTTTTTCAGTGAAAGGGTGATTAGAAAATCATATTCAGTGTGAACAGTCCCTAAGCAGCACTACAAAGATGTGAGATTAAATTACATTTGTTTGTGCTATGTGCTGTCTGTACTACAGCTTAAAGTAACATGCATTGCTTAAGGATTTTGAATTAAATAATTAGTGAGAAAATATCAAATTTCCAGTGTATGAGCATGCTGAAATGCCTTTGTGCTTTTTAAATCTCTGTATGCCAGTGATTGAAAAAAAAAATGAACTGTTCCCTAAATTAATATTTTCCTTTGAGAAATGAGATCCCCCCCCCCCCAAACTTGCTGGTATTCTTGACTCAAGTTTGCTTGGCTTAAAAAAACAAACAAGCACAGGTTTAGTAATTGGGAAAGAGGAGTAGCCACCAGAGGGTACAATTTTCAAAAATGCTTAAATGAATTAGGAGCTTAAGTCTCATTGAAATTTAGTGGCACTTAATTTAGAAGTCTAGCTAGGTGCTTATGAAAATTTTATCCCAGGTCTTGAGAGTTCTACTCCTTGCTCTGGTGCTGACTTAGTATGTGATCATGGGAAAGTCACTTGAGGCACAATCTGGCAAAGCACTGGGCATTCTGATCCCAGTCCAGCTAAGTGTTTAAGAATATGCTTAATTTTAATCACATGAATAATGCCAAAATTAAGCACATACTTGAGTGCTTTGCTGGATCAGGCCCAGACTGCTGAGCACTCTGCAGGATTGAGCCTATAAATTTCTTTTGTACCTCTGTTTACCCAGTCTGTAAAATGGGTATAATCACAGGGGCCAGGATTGTGAGCCTTAATTCACCAATGTTTGTAAATCACTTGCTGAAAGATGCTGTGTAAGTGTAAAGTATTTTCTTGTAGCAGAGGCTGTAGACAAATATACATGGCTTCCTGTAGTAGCTCAACATCAGAATTTTAGGTTGGGCACTTTCAAAGGTGCTGGAACTAGGGTGCTGTGGGACCCACGGCTTGAAATAGTAATAACAACCCAAATACACGGTAGATGGATTCTGCCTTCAGCACTCCAATATAAAAATTGTTCCATCACCAGTGGGCACTTTAATCCTTCAAAAATCATTCATTATTTGAGGACAATTGGGAAAGTTCCCTCAGTCCTCTGCTATGGCTGCTGTGTTGTGCAATGACGCCTAAGCACCATCCATAAAGTCCTGCTACTTAAGAGCATCCCAATGGAATGTGCACTACGTTTGGTATCCCAAACCAAAGCAGCTGTCTCTGCCTGGAAACTTCATCTGGAAGAGGGTAGTGTTGTGCTGCCAAATTAACAGCTGTGAATGGAGTGCAGAACTCTGGACATTGACCTAATATTTTATTTTCCATAGTGGAGCAGGTGAACAACTTTTTTTTTTTTTTTTTTTTTTTTGGTCTTGTGATTCTGTATCCTAAAACATGAGAGTTTCTGGGTTACGTTTCCTATTCAAAAGAAAAAACTGTTACTGAATA
>NW_020664481.1:30129575-30259575 GCF_002925995.2 Terrapene triunguis | reverse complement strand
CCCACCACTATGTCCTTCCTAAATCAACTCGGGTCTGTCCTTTAATTTTCTTGAGTCCACTCTCCCTAAGCTCCTAGAACATGTAGGGTTTTTTGTTAGTGGGACCACTCACATGTGTGAGGATTTGCAGGAAGGTCCTTTAGTAGAATAAAAAGGAAACTGGAATCTCAAATCAAAATTCAATCAAAACTGCCAGGTTTCACCCAATTTTATTTGAAACTACAGAAAACTGCAGATTGATTTACACTAGTGATGGGTGAACTTGTTGCCTTATTTTTGTAACTCTTCTGCTTGAGCGGGGTTCAATATATCTAGGGTCCCTCTTGCCAAATAACTAAACTGGCTTGAGCCCTGTGCTAGGAAAACTGAAAGGGTACTTTCTCCCTGAGTGCCCTTAATAGGCAATATTTCTCACACGCACATACACTCTGGGTCTGTGTATGAAACAAGGAAAACTTTATTAGGGGAAAACACAGGATGAATGAGGATTAAAATACTCCCCACACAGTCACTTTGGCAATAGTCCATCAGCTCCATTCCCCACCTGCTGGCATGATTGTCCAATAGGCAAATGTCCCTTTACATCACTTCCCTCTTCCACATCTGCTTAAACTTCACTCACAGTTTGGTGTCAGTGGGCAGTGTAGTCCCAAGGTGCGTTTGGGCAGATTTGTCTCCAGTTCCTTCAGAAGTGCTGCCTGTCCTTCCTTGAGGTGCCACTGTCTTACCCAGCTCGAGTGATTTACACTTTATTTAGTAGCTAAGTAGGTGGGACCTCACTGGAGTTCACGAAACTTTGCTTCTGTGGCTTCATCAAAGAACCCTGTCTGCATTGCACCTCCATGGGAACCACCTCTGTGTCAGAGTCCTCTCAGTGATGCAGGATCCTCAGTGGAGTAGAACCAGCAACATATAGGACTCTTGAGCAGAATCCTTGTCATGAGGTAATAGCCCGCACCCCCAGCCCAGAGCCGGTATCTTCTCCCACACCCCAACCTCCTGCCCCAGCCCGGAACCCCCTCCTGCACCCCAAACCTCTCATTTGTGGCCCCAGCCAGGAGCCCAAACCCCCAGCCGGAGCCCTCACCCCCTCCTGCATCCCAACTCCCTGCCCTAGTCTGGTGAAAATTAACAAGTGGGAGAGAGTGAGTGACAGAGGGAGGGGGGATGGAGTGAGCAGGGGGCAGGGCCTCAGGGGAGGGGCAAGGGAGTTCGGTTTTGTGCATTTAGAAAGGTGGCAACCCTATAGATGCATGATTAGTGAAGGGGTGGAGGTGCAGTTTTGTGGACTGGTAGTGTGTAACTGACAGACACTGGTGGTGCTGTTCCCTGGCTGAGCTCTTTCAGTCCTTGACGGCACTTGTTTCTTCTGAATCTGCTTGCAGTAAAATGACTTTAAAAAGGTTCATTTTCATTTCTCCTGCCACGGCCTTCACACAATATGTATGTTCAAGGCACGGAAATACACAGCCATATTAGAAGATGATGCAAGAAATGAAGAGACAATGTTTTTGTAGAGTAATTGCAGTCTCCTCAGTCTGCAGGTTTTAATGCTTCTCTTCTTCAGTGACTTAGCTCGCGCTCTCTCTTTCAATCTTAATTTGATATCAATTAATTTTTCTCTATGAGAATCCACTCCAGCCAGGCTATTTTAAAAAACTTTTTTCCACAGTCCAATCGTACCTCACGGTATGTTGTGAAGATAAATTCATTAATGTTTGTGAAGCATCCAGGGATGACCGTTATGAAAGCCATAGAAAAGCCAATGAGGGAATTAACAGTTCTGTCTTCAGAGCAAGGTTTACATGGTGGGTGATAAATAAAGCCATACGCTGAATGCTAAGGATAAAAAAAAAATGAATTAAGACAGCACTGAATGAGGCAGGGATCCTGTGAAAAAAGTAGTATGTGATTATGTAATTAAAGAATGTATCCTGAAACCTAGTGGGCTTAATTAAGGTTGCACATGCATCCTTAATTCTGGCATTTCCTAACTTTTGAGTATTTGACTTTGTAACATTAATGTTCTTTTAATGTAGCTGTTTTGTATGTAATACAGATATCTAAACTCAGATCCTTCGCTTGCAGCATGGTGTGTGTGTGTGTGTGTGTGTGGCACACCAATCCTAGGCAAGCTGTGTAGTGTGCTGGACCCCCTGGATAGCTCAGAACAGTTAAACTAGCTACCAGTGGCCTCTAGAGGCCAGTGCAACAGTAGAGGATTGCCAGAACATAAGGAAGCTCCACGTGAACCGCTGCTTTCTGTGGACCATTCCCCCTACATCAGCAGCAAGGGGTGGGGTATGATATGGTACAAAGCAGATAGTCTTCCGTGCAGGATCTGGGCCATACACTCTATAGAATGAGCTACATGTTCCTTACAACCTATGGGACAAACCACATGCTGTACAGGTCTGTCTCATCTTACGCTGGGGTTACGTTCCGCACTCAGCGCCTAAAGCGAAAATCGTGTATAGTCAAAATTACATTGAGTGTAATGGCGGGCGGAATCCCCCGCACAACAGAAACAGTATTTAAATTGTTATTTTTCTCTCTTTTTTTGGTTTTTCTTTGTTTTTGCCGACCGTGTAAAGCTGAAATCGCACATGTTAAATGCGCCTAAGATGCGACAGACCTGTATAATGTGAAAATTTTCAAGTTTAATAATATAGTTTATCACGTGGAATATATTTTACTATATATTATCCTTTAAACTTGTGCATTTTCAAGCCATATAAATATTGGGGGAGGGATAGCTCAGTGGTTTGCACATTGGCCTGCAAAACCCAGGGTTGTGAGTTCAATCCTTGAGGGGACCACTTAGGGATCTGGGGCAAAATCAGTACTTGGTCCTGTTAGTGAAGGCAGGGGGCTGGACTCGATGACCTTTCAAGGTCCCTTCCAGTTCTAGGAGATAGGATATCTCCATTTATTTATTTATGGTATTACCCATATTGTGGAGATGATTTATTGTACTTTACTTACTATAATCTTTAGGCTTTTGCAAGTATATCTGCATAATGCTCTTCTGTAGGTCTTTCTACTGATTTCTTTTTTTAAAAAACGAAGTGAAAATATTTGTTGCTCTTTCTGAAGTCTGTGAGTACAGATCACAAAGACTTTGTTAAAGGAAAAATAATGCAGTCAAATTTTGCACATTCAGCTCTTCAAAGGGATGGTAAACGAGTCTTTTCAGTAGGGCAAATAGATGTCAAAGTGTTCATACAATTTCACAATTGGGCAGTTATTGCAGAAGTCTTTTTTCTTACCAACAATAGACCTGTTTTAAGGAAAGATGTCTGGATCCCACCCTACAGAAACATGTTCAAGCAAGGATGTGGGGAAATCTTTTTTTTTTTTTTTTTTTTTTTTAAGTTGCCTAAATGTGTTCTTAGTGAGTTAGGCTTTCTCTTGTACAGGAATATGTCTGATAGTCCTCCACAACTGCTTGCAGTGCAGATAGGAAGGCAGTCCAGAGGTGTCAGTTAAGTAGGCCACCCTGCAAACCGTGCCCTCTTGCTGCAGGTCCTCAGAATTCAGCCTTCACACCTCAGAGCCAGCAGTGGGTTCAGGGCCTCTGTTACAGCAGACCCTTTTTCCTGTTGTTTTTCCATTGTAAGTGACCTTTTCTATTAACAGCAGTTTAACTTTTCTTCCTCCCCTTTGTATTCATCCCCTCACTCACCCCGCATACTCTGGGTTCCTTTTGTGAAGCATTTATAATCCTGATTGGCTTCTTACAGCGTGAGCATATTTTTACCACACAGGACAGGTAAGATGGCCAACAGGGTGATGTAGACATGAACAGAGAGAATATGTGCTTCATGTGAGCCATGCATTGAGGGATATCTCTTTCCCATTTTGGAAAGAATCCTTCTGTCATGCGGTGACTGGCTGTTTGAGGGGGATAGGCACCCAGCCTACCTGAGACAAGCTACACTAAGGAGAATCAGCCAACCCAGATCCATCTGTGAATAGTTAATTGCCTAGTTGGTTGTTAATTAGCTAAGGAAGACCTAGGCCTAATAGGATTTTGAGGGCTCAATCAGGAAGTTCCAGAAAACAGGATGCTCCTGAGGAGAGGGACTTCTCAGGGGAGCTGGTTAGAGCATTCACCAAAAAGGGGACCTGGGAAAGGTGCTACTAGAGGGAGCAGTTCCAAAAGGGAAGGGCTACCAGTGGCAAAGCCCCTAGGCAGGCCTGGTCCCAGCAAAAGGACTTTACCAGACAGTGGCAGGAGATTCAGGTCACTGGGGAACTATATGCTGCTCTAGAGAAGAGCTGTGGTGGATGACCTTTGCAGGGGCCCTGAGTCCAGAGAAGGAACCCTTCCCCAGGAGGTGGCAGGAGGACTGTCTCCAGAAGAGGGTCTTGGGTCCAGAGGACTTTACTTGTAAAGAGCCTGGATGGAGGAGAAGGACAGGTGGGGACAGACTGACTAAGATTAACTTGGGGGCCCTTCAGGGGTGAAGACTTGCTTGCATGTCTGCTTGGCCTTTGATTAAATAAATTAGACCCCTGAAGGGGCAAAGTTAAATGTATAAAAAGCTGAACTGAACTTGTTGAAATCTCATTAGGGGAAACTGAGGCAGGGATACACCCACAGCTCTGCATTGTGCCGCCAGAGCCCTGTGGGGTGACACCACCTTTGCAAAGGGGCACTCTGGACATTAGTGCACACTAAAACACCACCTCAAATGCTGGCCCTGCTTCACAGAGAGAGGCAGAGTCTCCCCCCTCTCCTCACTGAGAACTCTTTCTTTGGCCAGCCAGAGCAGTAGTGCATGAATAAGTTCCCACCTACCTGGCCTCAGGAGAATCTTCAATCGGTCTGACACTGGTAAATGCCCCTCTATGGGTAAGTGTACACAGCAGTTGGGAGGGTGCTTCCCAATGCAGGTAGACAGATGCGCTAGGGGTAACCAGTGTCTTATATCAAGGTGTTGTCTCTTATGTTGATTCCAGGGATATCTCTCAGAATCTGCTGGGTTGTGCTCTGGAGCATTTGAGTCTGTTGAAACTTTGAGTATTGCCAAAGCATTTGACCAGCAATGATTGCCATGGGTAGAGATCTTTGGTAAAGATCTTTGCAAAGTAAACGAGTCCAGTTGCTGACATGCCTTATGGCAGGGGTGGGCAAACTATGGCCTGCGGGCCACATCTGGCCCACCAGCTGATTTAATCCGGCTCTCAAGCTCCTGCTGGGGAGTGGGGTCTGGGGCTTGTCCCACTCTCGTGCTCCAGTTGGGGAGCGGGATCAGGGGTGCTCCGCGGGGTCGGCGGCCGCTCCGCCCAGCTCCTAGAAACAGCAGCATGTCCCCCTTCTGGCTCCTACACATAGGAGCAGCCAGGGGCTCCGCATGCTGCCCCTGCCCCAAGCGCCGCCCTCGTAGCACTCATTGGCGGGAACTGCGGCCAATGGGAGCTGCAGGGGTGGCGCCTGTGGATGAGGCAGTACGCAGAGCCACCTGACCGCGCCTCCGCGTAGGAGCCGGAGTGGGGGGGGGGTGAGACATGCCGCTGCTTCAGGGAGCTGCTTGAGGTAAGTGCTGCCCAGAGCCTGCACCCCTGAGCCTCTCCCACGCCCCAACCCCCTGCCCCAGCCCTGATCCCCCTCCCGCCCTCCAAACCCGTCAATCCCAGGCTGGAGCACCCTCCTGCACCTCAAACTCCTCATCCCCAGCTCCACCCCAGAGCCTGCACCCCCAGCCTGAGCCCTTAACCCCTCCCCACATCCCAACCCCCTGCCCCAGCCTGGAGCCCCCTCCTGCACCCTGAACTCCTTATTTCTGGCCCCACCCAAGAGCCCACACCCCCAGCCAGAGCCCTCACCCCCTCCTGCACCCCAACCCCAATTTTGTGAGCATTCATGGCCCGCCACACAATTTCCATACCCAGATGTGGCCCTCGGGCCAAAAAGTTTGCCCACCCCTGCCTTATGGGTTATGGCTCAGTTCAAGACATTGCTGCCATGTACAATGTAAATACTGCTTCAGTAACATTGCTGTGCTGTGCTGTAGTTTGTGGCTTCCTCATTGCAATTGATAGTTCAAAAACACAGGCAGTGTCTATTAGATTGAACGAGTATCATGCCTGGGACTCCAAATGCTCATCTTCATAGGACAGTCAGAGAGTTTGTTTTGCTGTGCATCCCAGCAAACCAGCACATGGCATCCGACTAGCATGGTATTTGTTGTCTCATCTGGCTGCTTTGCATCACAAAATATATACAAAATGACCTATATTTTCAAAAGTGACTTGTGATTCTGGGTGCCTAAATTCAGACGGTTTCCAGGTGTAACCCTTCTGCCAGGTGGAGCCGGCAGCAACCAGAGCTGGGTTCAGTATGTAGGGGTTCCTTTTCAACAATACAACACAGAACCGGCTCGAGCTCTCACCCAGTAACCCAGAAAATTACACACCACCCCAGGGCGCCTCTGAGAGGCAATGCTTCCCCACTCTCAAGCACAGAGTCTGAGTGTAGCAATGAAACTTTCAGTGAAAGGAGGGAAGTCACCCAATATTAATTAGGGAAAATGCCACAAGCAGGATTCATAATCATAAAACTCTGAGCAGGACACCCACCCCAGAGTGCGTGGGGCAGACTCTTCTGCCTCATATTCTTGAGTTCTATACCCAGAAGTTCCTTTTCTGTGCCCCCCTCTGCTCCCTCACCATACCCCACTCACAGTGGTTGTCCTTTGGTCACTGAGGACCCAGGGTTCAGAAGTGCATCTGTGTGAGTTCACCTCCCACCTGGGGAAGAAGGCACCTTGCTTGCTCCACCCTCTGAGCACTTATGCTGGCTGGACGCCCCGCCAGCCGCTCGTCCCTCTTTGCTGGTCTTTGAACAGTGGGAGGAACAGGTAGTACCAGACGGGGGACCCTTAGGGAGAGGCCACACCTCCTGGCTGGGGAGGGGACCCCCCCCATACTTTCACAGGGGTCTGGCATTTGAGCCCCTGGCTTAATGAGGTCCTTTCAGCTGAGGGTGACCCCCTCATTTGGGACAGGTTAAGCACAGTTCTGCTCCCCTTTATTCATACAATAAAGACAACAATACGATAACATTTCACTTCCCCTGCATTCAGTACTAAAGTGATTTGTAACCCAACGCCAGCCAAAGTTGATCACTTTGAGCTACACAGCTCTATCTGCTGGATATCTTGGCAGAGTAGATGAGTTCATGTAAATTCAGTTTGCTCCTGAAGTCTCTCCCACTCCGAGCTAGCTGTCAGGGAAGAACTCATTCAGACCCTGCTTACACAGGGGCCTGATTTTCAGAAAGTGCAGAGCATCTGCCCCTTGAAAATCAGCATTTGTTTTCCAGCAGCCTTTCTGCTTTGAACCAAATGTGGTGCACTGGGCCGGTTTCAAATCCATGACTTATTGTTAGCCCTGCTTTGTGATCTGTTTACACAAAGCATCTTGGGGATGGTTTTTCTGTGTGGTGCCCTATTTTTGTTTCTGGCAGCTTCTCTACTGGACATACTCAAGGTTGTTCTCTGGGTTAGTTGCTCCATGGGTAGCGATCACGTTCTCATCACCAGTGTAGTGTCCCTCATGATGAAGAAGTGAAAGAAAACAGGGGTGAGGAAGACAGAGGGAATTTCTTATTTGGGATGCTGGGTTCAGACAGACCCTCTAGCTCTCTGTCTGTCTAGCTTACAGACAGAAAGACATGGCCTCTGGTGCACAGTCTCACCACATACAATCTGTCTAACCCCTGCCCATGATCAAACAATCATGCTGATTTCATGTCCCCGCCTTTCCTTTTGCTGGTAAGAAGTTCCCACTCTTTGCTATTAGTACTTGCACTTTTTCTTGTTATCGGTACATGGTTCTCTCTTTCATGCTGCAGACTCCCTAGTTCGGAAACAGCCTGTGAATAAGCTCTCCCAAATTTACTGATTTATTTTTCCCTCTCTGTAAAAACCTCTGCTTTGGGGCCTTACTTTTCCTGACCCTGATGAACACTGAAGTAAAGGAGATGCAGAGTTTCCTAACAGCATCCTCTCTCTCTCACCCGGTCTTCTTTGCTCTGTCTCCAAGAGCCTACAAGTCTCCTTGTCAGCGTTGTGCTCCTTTTGTTTGTCAAGCCTTTCTATCTCAAACAAAAATCTTTAATGTTTCCTATGTTATCATTTTTGATGTATTGCTCTGGAGTTGTAAAATAGTCCATGTTTAATATTTATAGGTTCATGAATTAATTAGCTGGCAAATGCTGTATAAGGATTAGTGCATTTATTAGTAACAGGGAAATATTAGATCCTGCTCTCTCAAGGATTCATTTTGTTTAAGTATGTACTTGCCATAGAGTGCTGATCTGAGTTTGGCATTAAGTACAGTGTGTCACATGAAGTCTGCCTTCTGCCTGAAATGATCTTAAACTCTTATATCTTTATACAGGGTGGGAGCCATTCTGATCTTGGTTACACCTGTGTAATCTTGCTGACTTCAGTTGTGACTGAGACCAGAGTTTGGCCCAATAGATTATTATTTCTGTTTATTTTTATTATAATACAAACATGAATAGCCATGGGCTCTGATCCGGCTGCCACTGAAGTCAATGGGAACAAGATGTGGCCTGTGATTGACTGTCTTATAATTATCTAAAGTTACTTAATAAATATATATATTTGTTAAACTCTGAATATGAATTTGCTGCAAATAACACAAAAGAAGACATCTCCTGCTCTAATGAGCTTTTTAGAAATAAGACCTAATTTTGGCAACGATTCATCAAAGCCCATAGTCATTTGCTCACCTTTACACATGAGTAATACTAGTGAATTCGATGGGAATGCTCATGTGCTTAATTCTTGGGCTTTGCTGACTTGAAGGCTGTCAGAGGTGCTAAGCACCTGTAGTCTCCAGTAACACCATTTGGAGTCCGTGTGCTCGGTATCTCTGAAAATCAGGCCTGTATTAATTGCAGTGTTGCAGAGGCACGGTGGTCTAGGTGACTGAATATTGGGCTGGGGACCACAAACTTTCTGAATTCTATTTCCACATCAGATGCTAACTTTCTATGGTGCATGGAGAGCATCACTTCACTCCCAACTCAGTTTCCTCATCTGTAGAATGGGGATAATAAAACTTAAGAGGGATATTGGGAGCTTTAATATTTGTCCAGTGCTATGAAAATGTAAAGCTCTTGAGCTCATTTTTTAATATATATTTAACATATAAATCCTTAGGGGGCAGAAACTGTCTTTCTTTGTGTCTAGTACAGGGGTCGGCAACGTTTGGCACGCGGCTCGCCAGGGTAAGCACCCTGGCGGGCCGGGCCAGTTTGTTTACCTGCTGACGCGGCAGGTTCGGCCGATCGCGGCCCCAACTGGCCGCGGTTCGCCGTCCCGGGCCAATGGGGGCGGTGGGAAGCCGCGGCCAGCACATCCCTCGCCCGCGCCGCTTCTCGCCGCCCCCATTGGCCCGGGACGGTGAACCGCAGCGAGTGGGGGTCGCGATCGGCCGAACCTGCCGCGTCAGCAGGTAAATAAACTGGCCCGGCCCGCCAGGGTGCTTACCCTGGCGAGCCGCGTGCCAAACATTGCCGACCCCTGGTCTAGTACAAGGCAGAGCACACTGTTCGTGTAGAACACCAAATATTAAGTCACCAAATATTTTTTTCAGATTTTTTTTTGAAGTTTTCCCATCAGACTAGTTTGTTTAATTAGTTACATTCACTAGTGGTGAAAGAGTTACTTTGATGTCAATTTATTAAGTCTACAACACATTAGAAAAGTGGCCTGATTTCTCTCTCTCCCCAGGCCTGCAAGGTGCTGAGCACTTAATTTCCAACAGTAGGAGGAGCTCAGCATTTTCCAGGATCTGGACTTGGAGCAGAGTCAGTCTATCATTGGCTTCCATGGAGGCACGGGCTGTCTCCATGTATTTCAGAAGCCTTCAGTACAATGTTACCCCTTTTGACTCAAATGGTTAGCCAATTTTGGGGGTCTTTCAGGTTGTTTCCTTTAGAAGGTGAAACTGATGAAGGAGTTAAGTATTTCTCTGATGCATCCTGTTTGTTTACAAATAATGTACACGAAGCCCTGTTTCCCTGACCACAATAGGAATCAAACAGGAGGCAGCCAGCTGTCTGCTTAAAAAGCTCACTCTCTGCTTTCTTTCAGGGCCAGACTACAAGTGTTTCTCCCACTGTCTCCAGTTCTTCTCTGGCTGCTTCTGAGTGCTTCTGGTCATAGACGTGTCCATCAAACAATACCTAGTCCCCTGCCCTTTCATTCAGTCCTCAGTGAACCCCCGCAATCCACAGAGCTGACATTCAAACTAGCCTTGCAGTGTGGTCTCCTATTGTTTTAGCTATTTTGCTCAAAAAAGAAGCTTAGATGTTTCTTACATTTATCCCGAATGAAGGGGAGCTCTTTCTTGCCCTCCAGTTTCAATGAGGTTTCACCCAATCTCCATATCAAGTTAAGTCTGCAACACATTAGAAAAATGGCCTGATTTTTCGTGTCCAATCCTGCAAGATGTTGAGTACTCTCAGTTCCAACTGCAGGAAGTGGTCAGCACTTTGTAGGATCTGTGCTTGGACCATACTCCATCTCAGCTTGTCTTCTGCAGAGGAAATGGCTGTATATCATGTATTTCATTTACCATAATAAGGATGTAGCTTCAGTTCACGCTTACAATTAACATTTTTTCTAAGTTACTACCTGCAAGAAATGAAGTGGGAAAGTTAGAGATGCTCAATCCCAAAGTAGGTCATACCTAATAACTTTTAGTCCCTCACGGACAAAGTTTCAAGCAAAAACAATAACTTGGCTTTGACCTTGCTCTCTTCAAAAAGGAAGTTACTTCTGAGCAGCAACATCAAAAAGAATAAATAATTGTTTTTCTTTTTGTTGTTATGATATGGATCATCTGAGCAGTTAGTGGTAAGCAAGCAGTCTTTGATTTGGTTCAGACACCCTAGTGTTTGGTCCTCTCTTTATGTCAGCATGTTCCTGTTCCCACACCAGGAAAGTAGAATCCCTTGATTAAATTCATATTTGTTTTAATCTTTCCTGTGTCTGATCTCAGGCTCAAAGATTCTAATGAAAAAAGTAGCGTATCCTGCTGGGAAGAGTGCTGATGTCAGATTTTAGTCTGTTTGTTCTGTTCTAACCTGATAATGCTAGAAATGCTCAGAACCCAAAAGCTTTACTCCAGCAGATTCTTAAGACAAAGCTATTTTGATACTTCATGTAGGGTTGTAAGCAGGGCTTTTTATTTGTAGAATTAAAAAAAAAAACCACCAAAAAAACCTCAAACCTAAAACAAATATTTATGAAACAGCAGCTGACCACAACAGTGAGTTTAATTAATCTGACCCTGATTCAGTTCTTTGTACGAGGCAAGTTTGCAATCTTCAACACTAAATCCATGAGTGTAAGACATAATGATAAATATTTGTGTAACTGTTTGTATCCTGTGAGGCATACTTATAAAAAATTTTCTTGGTTATTTATTTTGTTTTTGTTTGCATTTTAGAAGCAGTTGAATTGTAATAATACTTTAAAGGATATTACATAGTTTTCTTTTCATTTTATTTATAATTTATTGTGATTATCGGGTCTGTGAACTTGTTCCTCCATTGATCTTAGTAGCTCATTATAGGATCTTTTGTTTTGATGAGATCTGACCAGATGGTTTTCTGTCCTTATTTGCCCTTATTTTATTTTGACAACACCATGGATAATATATTCTCTTTACAGAAACGCTGATCATGACAATTTCCCTAATAGAGTCTTTTATCTTTCCACATCCATATGACACTATATTTATTACTTGAAGTGTATTGTGCCCTTGTAGGGATTAAGCAGCAAAATGAACAAGTTAGAAAATGTCTCCACTTATCACGTGAATGCATAACACTCTAATACTGCTTTTATCTGAGGGTCTGATGTAACTGATGAGATGTGGTTGACTTGAAATGGACTAACCATGAGGGTTAAGACTGGGAGACAAAAGAAATGAGTCTATTCCTGGCTTTAAAATAGACTTTCTCTGTAACCCAAAGCAAATCTCTTAAGGCCTGATCCAAAGCCCATTAAAGGCAACGAAAAGACTCCAGCTGATTTCAGTGCCATTTGGATCAGGCTCTTAACCTCCGTTTAGCCTACCTATTCCCTTCCCTTCCATACACACCGTTGTTGTAAGGCTTAATGGATTCATGTTTGTTTGAAGACTGCGAGGAAGAAGGTGCTAGAGATATGCAAAACTGTGTTATACTGTAAGATGTTGTCATTCAGACAGTGCCATAGTGGCGCTTGCTTTTTTTTTTTTTTTAGACCGTGACAAAAGTGTTTGTCCTTTGCAGCTTATGGTCAAAGTGCCCGAGCCTACAACCCTTGTATGTTTAATCCTGGGTCATGTAAGTAGTCTCACTGAATATAGTGAGTGACCGAGAGTAGAAGGATCAATCACTAAGTCAAAACAGGGTAGAGGATGCCAATGAGCAGAGTGAGGAAGGGGGAAGTTGCGGGCTCTGTGGATATGGGGAAAGTGGTGGACGTGATATACTTTAGCATGACGTTAGCAAAGCTTTTGTTAGGTCTCCCACAGTATTCTTGCCAGCAAGTTAAAAAAATATGGATTGGATGAATGGACTATAAGGTGGATAGAAAGCTGACTAGATCGTCGGGTTCAATGGGTAGTGATCAATGGCTCGATGTCTAATTGGCAGCCAGTATCAAGCAGAGTGCCCCAGGGGTCAGTCCTGGGGCTGGTTTTGTTCAACATCTTCATTAATGATCTGGATGATGGGATGGATTGCACCCTCAGCAAGTTCGCGGATGACACTAAGCTGGCGGGAGAGGTAGATACGCTGGAGGGTAGGGATAGGGTTCACAGTGACCTAGACAAATTGGAGGATTGGGCCAAAAGAAATCTGATGAGGTTCAACAAGGACAAGTGCAGACTCCTGCACTTAGGAAGGAAGAATCCCATGCACTGCTACATGGGGACCAACTGGCTAAGCAGCAGTTCTGCAAAAAAGGAGCTGGGGATTACAGTGGACGAAAAGTTGGATATGAGTCAACAGTGTGCCCTTGTTGCCAAGAAGGCTAATGACATATTGGACTTCATGAGTAGGAGCATTGCCACCAGATTGAGGGAAATGATTATTCCCCTCTATTCGGCACTGGTGAGGCCACATCTGTAGTATTGCATCCAGTTTTGGGCCCCCCACTACAGAAGGGATGTGGACAAATTGGAGACAGTCCAGCAGAGGGCAGTGAAAATGATTAGGAGGCTGGGGCATATGACTTATGAGGAGAGGCTGAGGGAACTGAGCTTATTTAGTCTGCAGAAAAGAAGAGTGAGGGGGATTTGATAGCTGCCTTTAACTACCTCAAGGGGGGTTCCAAAGAGGATGGAGTTAGGCTGTTCTCAGCGGTGGCAGATGACAGAACAAGGAGCAATGGTCTCAAGTTGCAGTGGGGGTCTAGGTTGAATATTAGGATGGTGGTGAAGCACTGGAATGGGAGGTGGTGGAATCTCCATACTTCTAGGTTTTTAAGGCCCGGCTTGACAAAGCCCTGGTTGGGATGATTTAGTTGGGGTTGGTCCTGCTTTGAGCAGGGGGCTTGACTAGATGACCTCCTGAGGTCTCTTCCAAGTGATACAACATGATCATATTATGCTTTTGGTTACATATACATAATTTGTTTCGTCCCTGGTTCCCTTTCTAATGGGCTTAACCAAAACCCATTGGCTACGCTGTGCTTTGGATCAAGTCCTAATACATTAAAATATAAGGACAGTGGAATGGAGGCTGGAGAGAAGATCAGAACATTATGTATCCTTCTTCATTTAGGGCTGCCAACTCTCATGACTATCACAATATGTGGTCTTTTTCTTAAAATCTCAGCTCCTGGAATCAAGTAAACCCTCATGGTTGCAGAGAAGAGTTTGAAAGTGTGACCCTTTGGGCTCTTAAGTATTTATGGCAAATAAAAAGAACCCAACATGTTATTTTAAAAATTCTCGTGATTTTTAAGCCAATTTCATGACTATTTGGAGGCCAGGGTTGTGATTTCTGAACATGTGAGGTTGGCAATACTACCCATTTCATTTAAGAACTACTACTTACAAAGGACCTAATAGCCTTAGTATGTTGTGAATTTTCAATTTACAGAATTATTTGGTTAAAGGAAGATGTAAGAGCTAGCATTAATTTATCTAGCCACATTTTGGAACGCTTATTTCTTTGTAGATGCAGTTTGCTGTTTAAGTCACTGGAGGCTGCTTGGATGTAGCTGCAATGAATAAAAATATACTTGCAAAAAGAAAAAAGAACAGAAAAAGAGACCCAACAACTGGTACCTCAGTTGTGCTGGATCCTCAACATAAAAATGTGAAATGAAATTACATTAGCTACTAAGCTCCTCCAAAGCATTATTATAGGAGAAACGATTCCTGCTACAACTTCTTGTTGCAATTCAGAGAAAACAGATCATTTTCTTATAACATCACAGCAGTTGAGTTAATCCAGTAATGTGGCTTTGCTAAACTAGCTATTTTTATTTCCCTATATTTTCCATCTATTTTTGTCTCATCTTTGTGTGTGTGTCTAATGTACAAAGAGGAAGAATCTTCTCTCATATTTAATTTGCTGTTCCTCCTTTTAACACCATACTTAGGGGTTGAGTATTTTGAGACCAATGGAAAAATGGTATTAAATTGATGATTTTTTTGGGGAGGGGAGAAGTAATCAGAGTCAATATACAGTAACTTCATATTAGCTGTCAAAGAATTGCAAAAGATAGCTTTTTAATAAGACCGGTGTGTATCTAAATGATTCTGTCCTCCCATATGTATACACCTTTAGAAATCAGAGCATGGAATGTAGAAGCAGTCATATCTTGACAAGCAGAACTACCATACAGACTGAACACAATACTGTCAGTTAAAAAAGAAAAACTACTTGGCATAATGGAAGAGTAGGCTAATAATGCTTTATGACAGACATGTCTACACCTACAAGCAGACACAGGCACACACTGAGATTATGGACTAAATTTCCAAAGAAGTGCATGGGAGGTCTGTGCAAAAAGCCTGTTAACAAATAACAGGATTTATGCATATACCTCCCACTCACTGCTTTGAGAATTTAGTCTCAAACATAGAGAACTGCTGAACTATATCTGAAATAAATGCAGGCAGTACAAATGTAAACTATTCCTCCCAACCCCAACACCAAACTGGAGTTCAGACATGGTTTATTTTGCTACTTACAACTACCACTAACACGCCTCTTTATACAATTATGGAATTTACAAACATTAGCAGTTAAGCCTCACCAGGATTGCCAGGATTATTATTATTATCCAGTTTAGAGGTCTAATATGTGGTAACAGAGGTAAATTTATATATCTAAGATCACAAGCAAGCCAGTGACAGTCCTGGGAGTACAACCCAGGAGTCCTGAGTGAGTTAATCCTTCCAGCACAGTCTCTCTTGTATCCTATTCCACATGGTCACATTAATTAAGGCCCAGTTCAGCAAAGCACTGAAGCATATGCTTAACTTTAAGCATATGAGTAGTGCCATTGAAGTGGCTGAACCTTAAGCCAGCGCTTATAGTTAGATGTAAGTCTTTTGGTGTATAGGGATGCGATTACTCACATGGTTAAAATGAATTCAAGTGCTCTGATGAATCAGAGCCTAAAATGTGGCAGAATAAGCATGCATTCGAATATTGCATTCGACAAGGGTGTTCTAATGACAGTACATTATGAGCTTTGAGTTTCAGGGCTTAATACCTCACTCTTCTAAATTCAAATTGACTAAAATTTGATCAGTCAGTCTAGGTACAAACTGTAATAATTGGCTAACCTGCAAGAGACTTGGGATTGGTTTCTTGAAAGGGATAAAATGGCTTATGAGTCCATTACGTCATCTGTGTAAAAGAAGAGTTTCACATTGCGGGTTATTTTGTTGTATCTCATCAATTCCAATGACTGTTTAAGGAAGCCATCGCCGCTATCTGAAAATACTGGAGGTTGTGTTGTCCCATGGATAGGACATTTGATCAAGACTCAAAGCTGGGTTCTTTTCCTGATTCTGCTGCTGTGTGTCTTTGGGCAAGTCACTTCACTTCTCTGTGCCTGTCTGTTCCCCTCGTCACCCGTTTGGCTTGTCTAATTAGATAATAAATACTTTGAGCCCAGGATTGTCTCTCACAATGTATTTGTGCAGTGCCTAGAACAATGGGACCCTGATCTGGGGCAGGATCCTCTAGACACGGCTGCATTGTAAATAATAGTAGTAATTTTAAGGGCGGTGGGCTTTATCTTGTAGGCTTTCCCTTTTGGCTTTTGTCTCTTGCCGTGGACTCTTGAGAGATATTGTCACATGTAAACTGTCTAATCAGTACTTCTTCTTCCAATGACTACGCGCTACGAGACTCTTCCTTGCAGATTAGTTTGACCTCCACTGATTCCAAGTGCTACATTTTTCAAAGGATTCCTCTAAGGGTATGTCTGCACTGCAATTAAAAGTTCAAGATTGGCCCGTGCCTGCCGACTCGAGCTTGCATGGCCGATTCATTGCACTGTAGACTTCTGGGCTCGGGCTGGAGCCTGGGTTCTAGGACTCTTCGAGGTAGGAGAGTACCAGAGCTTGGGCTGCAGCAGGAGCCTGGAAGTCTACACAGAAATGAAACCGCCCCACAGCCCAGTGCAGACGTATCCAGAGAGTTCATTTAGGGACAAAGAAGCACATGTAAAGAAACAAATATCTCTTTATAGGAAATGTAGGCACCTAGCACCAGGGCCGGCTCCAGGCACCAGCTTAGCAAGCAGGTGCTTGGGGCGGCCACTCTGGAGGGGGGCGGCACGTCCAGCTATTCGGCGGCAATTCGGCGGAGGGTCCCTCACTCCTGCTCAGAGTGAAGGACCTCCCGCCGAATTGCCGCCGAAGTGCCGCAGATCGCGATCGCGGCTTTTATTTATTTTTTGGGGGGGAGGGGGGGCTGCTTGGGACGGCAAAAACCCTGGAGCTGGCCCTGCCTAGCACATGTTTTGCTTTCAATTGTAAGTTCTTTGGGACAGAGACTGTCTGCTACTCTGTGTTTGGGCACTGCTGGGGCACTATTCCTGGCTGGGCCTTAGATACTACCCTAATAAACAGGCTTAACAGTAACAAACTGGTGTGACCTGCAGCAAAACTCTACGTCTTTCCCCATCTGTAAATAAGGACAGTAGTAACTAATAACATTTTTTGTAAAGTAATTTTTAGATCTACCGATGAAAAGAGCTTTAGCAGTGCTAAGCATTCATTATTAATAATCATTAGTATGCCTGTCCCTCCTATCTGTGCTTTCTTCTGTACAATGGGAACAAATTCCAACAGCTCGCCTCCCTTCTTTATTCAAACAATGGCCTTTGTAACAAAGAAGAATATTTAGTAACAGATGAAAGCCTTTTTTAAATGATGCTGAGATCAAACTGTTGTTCAAATCAAACTATGAACATTGTTTTCTCCCAAATCGTATTTAGCTCTCACAAATATAGTTTCTTTCTGTCTAGGTGCTTGTATGGCCCTTGTCACTGCCATATCTGAATGCCTCTCAAGTGGTAATGAGGTTAGCATTACAACATCCCTGCAAATTAGGGAGCATTATTATCCCACTTTTCCAAATGAGGAAGTGAGCCATGGAGAGATTAAGTGACTTGCCCAAGTCTTCTAGGAAGTCTGTGGCAGAGTCAAGAATTGACCCGAGATCTCTCAAGTCTCAGGCAGCACCTTAACTATAGCATCATCCATCCTTTTGGCCTTATTTTCCTAATACATGTAAAATACTTGTTCCTCCAAATAGAGTTAATTTTTAACACTTTTGTAGGTATACCCTATTAGAAGGGCAAAGATAGTGCTCTTCCTCTCTCTGATTTGTCTTAATACATAAGAGATTGTGGTGTTTTATACAGGCAGATTTGGCAGCCTTTACAGATTTGTTTGAGCTTTGAAACGCATAGTAAACTGAATTTGGAGTTCACTTCAAAGATGTGTACTTTATTATGGGACAAAGTACTGTGTATGTGCCAGTGAATCAGACATGGAGTGTTCCTGTTATAACTGTACGTTGCATATGGTTTACATTCTGTTTTTAATGTATTTTGTCATGGCTGTGTTTAGGATTTTGACTTTTTAACTCTGTACCACTTCATTGCAAAGGCAATCTAAACCCTCCAAAGTTTGGAAAGCCAAGAATTAGAAACAGTGTTTCCAATAACTTGTAATTCCTCAAATGTGAAGATCCATTACCTCACTTGGAACATAACTTGTGCTCCTGTGTTTGAAAATATGTTTAAATTGATGGCCACACCCGCCTTACTGTAGAGGATGAATAGGTTTTATGCTGTTAAACACCCTCTGTTTGAAAATGTTCAAGTGCAGTTGGATTCTGATAGGGACTTACCTGCTCATTTCCCACGTACACCTTAGCAAAATCTAAATATACATTGAGCCCCTACCTCCTGGCTTGTTGCTGCTTAGCTTCTGTATGTGATGTGAGATATGTTTATAGAAGAAGTATGCAAGTATAATGAATACTGTTTTTCATTCATAGTATTTACATCACATAGATGTCTCAGCAATGTAGTTATCTGTGCATTCAAGCCTTTCTGGATCTACTATTTACCCAGACTTGCCAACAAATTTTTTTTATCAAAGGCTTGATCCAAAGCTCACTGAAGCCAGTAGAAATATCAGGCCCTAAATAAAGACCCATATGTTGTCTTTATGACATTCTGAGGTGCATTCAGACCAGTGAGGGGCTGTCTTACCCCTGATCTGCAAACTTGGATGCCTCACAATACTTAGCTGTTGTAGTTCTCACCTGGGCCACCCACAAACAGCCTTCCAGCATGCAGGTGATACCCTATGTATAGTTGCAGCTGGTCAGCCATACATCAGACACACACTGGCTTCCATCAGCCTTGGTTACCACTTGTAGGGTGACCCCAACACACTCTCAATCCTGGATTTTCCCCCAAAACATGTTTTTTGCACTGTCCAGCCCTCTCCTGGACAATCCAGATATATTAAGTCTGCCCCTTTAGGGAATTAATATACTACACTTTGTTATCCTCAGTGGAGTTCCCCACACAGTTCACAACACTGGATTAGTTTTGATTAAAGAATAAAACAAGTTCCTTTAACTACAAGGAGATAGGTCTTAAGTGAGTACCAGTATAAGGCATTAAACTCAGAAATGGTTAAAAAGAAATAAAGGTAAAATGCTTCCTAGTACTAGACTTAACAAACTAGACTTGGTTAAAGGTGAAATCGCTTACTTCATGTTTCCAGTAACATTGCTGACCAAATTCTCAGGCCAGGATCTGCTCCCAAAGTCCAGCGGCTCTTTCTTTTGTCTTCTTAGGCCTGGTCTACACTACGAGTTTAGGTCGAATTTAGCAGCGTTAAATCGAATTAAGCCTGGACACGTCCACACGATGAAGCCCTTTTTTTTTTACTTAAAGGGCCCTTTAAACCGGTTTCTTTACTCCAGCTCCGACGAGGGGATTAGCGCTGAAATCGGCCTTTGCGGGTCGGATTTGGGGTAGTGTGGACGGAATACGATGTTATTGGCCTCCGGGAGCTATCCCACAGTGCTTCATTGTGACCGCTCTGGACAGCACTCTCAACTCAGATGCACTGACCAGGTAGACAGGAAAAGCCCCGCGAAGTTTTGAATTTCATTTCCTGTTTGCCCAGCTTGGAGAGCACAGGTGGCCACGCAGAGCTCATCAGCACAGGTAACCATGATGGAGTCCCAGGATCGCAAAAGAGCTCCAGCATGGACAGAACGGGAGGTACGGGATCTGCTCGCCATATGGGGAGACGAATCAGTGCTAGCTGAACTCCGTAGCAGTAAATGAAATGGCAAAATATTAGAAAAAGTCTCAAAGGCCATGAAGGACAGAGGCCATAACAGGGACGCACAGCAGTGCCGCGTGAAAATTAAGGAGCTAAGGCAAGCCTACCACAAAGCCAGAGAGGCAAACGGAAAGTCTGGGGCAGAGCCGCAAACATGCCGCTTCTACGCGGAGCTGCATGCCATGCTAGGGGGTGTAGCCACCACTACCCCAACCGTGTGCTTTGACTTCATCAGTGGAGAATCACGCAACAGGGAAGCAGGTTCGGGGTACGAGGAAGATGATGAAGACAATGAAGATAGCTCACAGCAAGGAAGCGGAGAAACTGGTTTCCCCACCAGCCAGGATATGTTTATCACCCTGGAGCTGGAACCAGTAACCCCCGAACTCACCCAAGGCGTGCTCCCAGACCCTGAGGGCACACAAGGGACCTCTGGTGAGTGTACCTTTGTAAATATTACACATGGTTTAAAAGCAAGCGTGTTTAATGATTAATGATTAATTTGCCCTGGCAATCGCGGCCAGTACAGCTACTGGAAAAGTCTGTTAACGTGTATGGGGATGGAGCGGAAATCCTCCAGGGACATCTCCAGAAAGCTCTCCTTCATGTATTCCCAAAGCCTTTGCAAAAGGTTTCTGGGGAGGGCTGCCTTATCCCGTCCGCCATGGTAGGACACTGTACCACGCCAGGCCAGTAGCACGTAGTCTGGAATCATTGCATAACAAAGCATGGCAGCGTATGGTCCCGGTGTTTGCTGGCATGCAGACAACATCCATTCCTTATCTCTTTGTTATCCTCAGGAGAGTGATATCATTCATGGTCACCTGGTTGAAATGGGGTGATTTTATTAAGAGGACATTCAGAGGTGCCCGTTCCTGCTCGGCTGAACATAAATGTTCCCCGCTGTTAGCCACGCGGTGGGGGGGAGGGGTGAAGTGATCATCCCAGAGAATTGGGAGTGGGGGAGGGTAGTTGGGTTTGTGCTGCATGTTAACCCGGAAACCGCAGCCCCTCCTTTTACATTGCAAACCCATTTTAAATGGCCAACCCAACGGGTGCTTGGTATCAGGGCCGGCTCTAGGCACCAGCAAAACAAGCTGGTGCTTGGGGCGGCACATTTTTAGGGGCGGCATGGCCGGCGTCAGAATGCCGCCCCTAAAAATGTGCCCCGGCCACCGCTTCTCGCCCTCCCTCCCAGGCTCTCAAACCTGGGAGGGAGGGGGAGATCCCGAGCGGCCGCGGCGCGGGCGCTGCTTCTCCCCGTCCCTCCTAGGCTTGAGAGCCTGGGGGGAGGAGGCAGGGCTGGGGATTTGGGGAAGGGGCGGAGTTGAGGCGGGGCCGGGGGTGGGGTAATTAAAAAACGGGCGGGGGGGGCGGCCAAAATTGTTTTTGCTTTGGGCGGCAAAAATCCTAGAGCCGGCCCTGCTTGGTATGGGAAATGAGGGCGCTACTGTTTGAAACCATTCCCACATGTTAAGAAGGTTAAAAAAGCCAAAAGACTGTGGCTTACCATGGCTGCCTGCAAGCCGAATTCTGTTGCCTGGCACTGCGTGAGTGATCTCTCACACCAAACCAGCAGTCCCTCAATATAAGAGGAAAAATGCGACCTTGTAACAAAAGCACATGTGCTGTGTAATGTGAACAGCAAAATTTAATGTGAAAGAGTGTACCCATTGTTCTCTAAAATGTGTCTTTTTTTAACCACCTCTCCCTTCTCCTCCACCAGCTGCAAATGTTTCTCCTTCGCAGAGGCTAGTGAAGATTAGAAGGAGAAAACGGCGGACTCGGCATGATATGTTCTCGGAGCTCCAGATGTCCTCCCACGCTGACAGAGCACAGCAGAATGCGTGGAGGCAGACAATGTCAGAGTGCAAAAAAGCACAATATGAACGAGAGGAGAGGTGGTGGGCTGAATCGCGGGCTGAAGAGAGCAAGTGGCGGGCTGAAGAGGACAGGTGGCGTCAGCTGACAGAAGGCAAGAGTCGATGCTGCGGCTGCTGGAGCATCAAACTGATATGCTCCAGCGTATGGTTGAGCTGCAGGAAAGGCAGCAGGAGCAGAGACTGCCGCTACAGCCCCTGTGTAACCAACAGCCCTCCTCCCCAAGTTCCATAGCCTCCTTACCCAGACGCCCAAGAACACGGTGGGGGGGCCTCCGGCCACCCAGCCACTCCACCCCAGATGATTGCCCAAGCATCAGAAGACTGGCCTTAATAAGTGTTAAAGTTTTAAAGTTTTAAACTGCAGTGTGTCCTTTTCCTTCCCTCCTCCTCCACCCCTCCCGGGCTACCTTGGCAGTTATCCCCCGAGTTGTGTGATGAATTAATAAAGAATGCATGAATGTGAAGTAACAATGACTTTATTGCCTCTGCAAGCGGTGCTCGAAGGGGGGAGGGGAGGGTGGTTAGTTTACAGGGAAGTAGAGTGAACTGGAGGGTGGAGGAGGGTTCATCAAGGAGAAACAAACAGAAGTTTCACACCGTAGCCTGGCCAGTCACAAAACTGGTTTTTAAAGCTTCTCTGATGCGCACCGCGCCCTGCTGTACTCTTCTAACTGCCCTGGTGTCTGGCTGCGCGTAATCAGCGGCCAGGCGATTTGCCTCAACCTCCCACCCCGCCATAAATGTCTCCCCCTTACTCTCACAGATATTGTGGAGCACACAGCAAGCAGCAATAACAATTGGAATATTGGTTTCGCTGAGGTCTATCTGAGTCGGTAAACTGTGCCAGCATGCTTTTAAACGTCCAAATGCACATTCTACCACCATTCGGCACTTGCTCAGCCTATAGTTGAACAGGTCCTGACTACTGTCCAGGCTGCCTGTGTACGGCTTCTTGAGCCATGGCATTAAGGGGTAGGCTGGGTCCCCAAGGATAAATATAGGCATTTCAACATCCCCAACGGTTATTTTCTGGTCCGGGAAGAAAGTCCCTTCCTCCAGCTTTTGAAACAGACCAGAGTTCCTGAAGACGCGAGCATCATGTACCTTTCCCGGCCATCCCACGTTGATGTTAGTGAAACGTCCCTTGTGATCCACCAGGGCTTGCAGCAGCATTGAAAAGTACCCCTTGCGGTTTATGTAGTCGGTGGCTTGGTGCGCCGGTGCCAAGATAGGGATATGGGTTCCATCTATCGCCCCACCACAGTTTGGGAATCCCATTGCAGCAAAGCCATCCACTATGACCTGCACGTTTCCCAGAGTCACCACCCTTGCTATCAGCAGGTCTTTGATTGCGTTGGCTACTTGGATCACAGCAGTCCCCACAGTAGATTTGCCCACTCCAAATTGATTCCCGACTGACCGGTAGCTGTCTGGCGTTGCAAGCTTCCACAGGGCTATCACCACTCGCTTCTCAACTGTGAGGGCAGCTCTCATCCTGGTATTCTGGCGCTTCAGGGCAGGGGAAAGCAAGTCACAAAGTTCCATGGAAGTGCTTTTACGCATGCGAAGTTTTGCAGCCACTGGGAATCGTCCCACACCTGCAACACGATGCGGTCCCACCAGTCTGTGCTTGTTTCCCGGGCCCAGAATTGGCGTTCCACGGCATGAACCTCCCCCAGTAACACCATGATTTGCACATTGCTGGGGCCTGTATTTGTGAGAGATCTATGTCCATGTCAATTTCCTCATCACTATCGTCGCCTCGCTGCAATCGCCTCCTCGCCTGGTTTTGCTTTGGCATGTTCTGGCTCTGCATATACTCCAGGACAATGCGCGTGGTGTTCATAGTGCTCATAATTGCCGCGGTGATCTGAGCGGGCTCCATGATCCCAGTGCTATGGCGTCTGGGCTGAAAAAAGGCGCGAAACTATTGTCTGACGTAGGGAGGGAGGGGCGAGTGACGACATGGCTTACAGGGAATTAAAATCAACAAAGGTGGCTGTGCATCAGGGAGAAACACAAACAACTGTCACACAGAATGGCCCCCCCAAAGATTGAACTCAAAACCCTGGGTTTAGCAGGCCGTTGATTTCACGGAGGGAGGGGGAAGCAAATGAATACAGAACAAATCTAGTCCATCTATCTTTTACATCTTAGGCTGGCAGCAGACGGTGCAGCATGACTGATAGCCATCGGCATCTTCTGGGTGCTTGGCAGAAGATGCTGTATTACGATTGCTAGCCATCATCGTCAAGACGGTTCAATAGGACTGCCGGCAGGACTGAGTCTCCAGGAGACAAAACGTGTCTGCCCAGGTGCCTCTGACCGAACTCACTGAGGAATACGACGATGATGGATACCAATCGTAATACACCATCTACTGCCAAAAGGCAATTAGCTGCTGCTGTGTAGCAATGCAGTACCACGTCTGCCGGCACCCAGATGACATATGGTGACGGTGAGCTGAGCTGAGCAGGCTCCATGCTTGCCGTGTTCTGTTGTCTGCACAGGTAACCCAGGTAAAAAGGCGCGAATCGATTGTCTGCCGTTGATCTGACGGAGGGGGAGGGGCCTGACGACATGTACCCAGAACCCCCCGCGACACTGTTTTTGCATCATCAGGCATTGGGATCTCAACCCAGAATTCCAATGGGCGGCGGAGACTGCAGGAACTGTGGGATAGCTACCCACAGTGCAACGCTCCGGAAGCCGACGCTAGCCTCAGTACTGTGGACGCGGTCCGCCGACTTAATGCACTTAGAGCATTTTATGTGGGGACACACACAATCGACTGTATAAAACCGATTTCTATAAAACCGGCTTCTATAAATTTGACCTAATTTCGTAGTGTAGACATACCGTTAGATGAGAGAGGGAGAGAGAATTTGGGGTGCTTGCCCCTCACTTTTACATTTCAGTCACCCTTTGAAATGCGGTTACCCCTAGATAAAGTTTCTTCCAGCTGTGAGGTTGGAGTCAAGGAGTCTGGTGGTGAAAGAGGTTCCAGGTTGTTGATTGCTAAGATGCAGATCTCTTTGTTTCTGCCAGTCTTCCTGACCGAAGAATGGCTACTTGATAGGAAATTGCCCATCAACTTTGATGACACTTGGATAGTGGTGTCAGCTTGTCCTTTGTCATTGTGAAACAGGTTCACTCACTCCCCAGACTTGTCTGGTAAACACATTTCAGACTTAAGTTCAGCTTATCTTTATAACTTTACATATAATGTTGCTACATACATTTTACCATGCTATTACTGAGCAGCAAGTTGTTAGTTTTCATGAGATATCTTACAAGGTGAAGCGAAGATGGGCAGGTCATGTAGTCTGCAGGCAAGACAATAGGCGGAGAACCCGCATCAGTGACTGGATCCCCAGAGACCACAAGCGACCACTGGGCAGACTGCAAACACTCCCATGACAAAACTCTTTGGCCAGAAATGGAAAGAATGTGCTCGCAACAAAATAGAATGGTGTCGCTTCAACTTGCGTTCGTGGAGGGACGGACAAGGACAAGCCGGACTAAGGTGACCTTACAAGGCCTATTTGATACAAAGATTATTACAGTGGTGGGTATACAGGGGTGCATTTTGTCACAGTCTTTATTGAGTAGGGGGATTAAAGGCCTTATCTAGATGAAGTCCTTTTTAAATTATAGGGCCAAATTCTCAGCTGGTGTAAATAAGCATAGCTTCACTGATGTTAATAGAGCTCTGACAATTTTACATCAGCTGAGAATCTAACTCCTAATAGTTAACTCCTCCATGTGTAATATTCCTAGGCCAAAGTCTGTTTTCTTACATTGGTGCAATCCCTTTTGAAAACCAGTGGGTTTGCACTGATGTAGCTGAAAACATTTGGTCCTGTAAATTATTTGGCTCTTATTACTTTTACTGTGACTTTAAACAAAATGGCAAAAATAAGGTGTGTGGGGGTTGTTTTTTGAGACGCACAGGAGCTGAAATGTGCCCTTTTGCGTGTTCAGTAGTATGGTTGTTTAGTCTCAGTTTGACAGCCAGTACTGACGTTATGCTATAAGCTGTCTTGTTCAGTACCCCTATGCCCATGGATACCATATTGTCCTTCCAGCTTAGCTTGTTAATGCCAGGGAACATGCAATAGAGTTTTCAGTTTCAACTGGAAAGTCCAGTCAAAAGGGAACCTGTACAGTGTCACTTTGTCACTTAGGCTAGGTCTACACTACCTGCCTGAATCGGCGGGTAGAAATCGATCTCTCGGGGATCGAATTATCGAGTCTCGTCGGGATGCGACAATCGATCCCCGAATCAACGCTTGTACTCCACCAGCAGAGGTAGGAGTAAGCGCCGTCGACGGGGGAGTCGCGGAGGTCGATTTGCCGCCGTCCTCACAGCGGGGTAAGTCGGCTCGGATACGTCGAATTCAGCTACGTAGTGAGGACGTAGCCTTAAACACTTGGAAATTTCCTAGTTTTTTTCCTAAGGTAGCATATGGGTGCCTACAGTTTGGGAATCTTTATTCCTTGTTCATTTCTGTGACAGTCCAAGCAAGTGGCTATTAATTTTAAACATTCTATAGGTCATCAAACAGTCCTTGTTGTTGATCAAAAACCCTTAAGCAGGACACGTAACACATTGTTAGTGATTCTGGTTATGAAAGTATTTTATTGTCCAAGCCTATGTCAAATGTGTGCTGAAATACACAGCACATAAAACATTTAAACTGCCAGTTTAAGACTTCATATGGTCATGGTGCATTGCAGTCAGCCACCCTTTTCCTAAAGAATATGAATGTACTCTTTCTATTTTTCCAATTCAACATAAAAGTTTTTAATCTCTTTTCAAAGTGTAAAATATCTTACAAAGTCTTGAAAGGTGACTTATAAAACCAGATCAAATAGTTTTGACATTTGCTATCTAGCCATTAAAAGACATACTACAGATGCAATGCCAGCTTTCCCTGGTTGATTTGCTGTAGATAAAGGGCGAACCTGCATCTATCATTATCAACATGAGGAGTCCAGCTTGTGTGAGCAATATCCTGGAGAGAAACATAAATGTTAATCCATTGCTTAACTTTTGTGTCTCTCTTTTTATTCTTTGATTAAACTGAGACTCTGCATCAACTGAATTCTTTTGCCACTTTTATTAATTTGTCAAAATTTGCTGAAACACATCAGTGACTTGCTGGTTTTAGATTTTGAGTTTACCATAATAATTTAGCAGAATAATATTCAACAAGACAACTGCATTCAAATCCTGATCTTCAGAAACAGGGTCTAAACTAAATAAAAATGAAACAAAGTTTGATCTACCTACCTTACCTGTTAAAAATGGAGTTACATCATGCTTGTGTGAGAGGAAAATAAATATGTAGATTGATTTTTGTTGATGTTCATTATCATGTTAGAAGCACAGTTAGTGCATGAGTGTTTATTTTAGATTTCATTATTTTTATGCTGAATATATTTAATGTTTTAGGACCCAATATTTTAATGCAAAGTTATTAACCTCATTTACTGAATAAATTGGATTCTCTCTTAAATACTTCCAAAAAGAGACATCATGCGCTTACCATTTGGAGTAAGTGTTTTATTCATTGCTTTACTTACATGCAAGTGGTTACGTGCAAGGAGCAAGAAAGAGGGGAAAGTTAGAGGAAAGGTTAATCTTTTTATTGCAAACAAACATGTACTGAAATGCAAGGCCTCCAACCTAAAATTCTTATTCAGTAAAAACAACAAGGAGTCCGGTGGCACCTTAAAGACTAACAGATTTATTTGGTCACAAGCTTTATTCAGTAGTTATTCAGGCAAGACTCCTATTGACTCCAGCTGAGTAAAGTGTTCGGGTAACAACTGAATAAGAACTTCAGGACCTAGAATTGCTTAAGAAGACAATACCTACAAATAAACTATTTTGAGAGAACCTTAATTTAAATACCATATTAAATTTCTTTGGCTCCATTACTACAACAAGGTAGACAATCAGGTGATTGAATTATAAGAAATAACTTTTATGAACCTTCAGCAAAAGAGAAAAGTTTGACTCTTACTCAGATATCTTTGCATGTCCGGATACAATCAAACATAAGTAGGATAGCATTACAATATTAAATCAGAACAGTAATAAGCGTGTGGTCCAAGAATAGTATTTAACTACTCTAATATTACATTGCCACATATACTGGATAATTGAATGTTCAAACCTGGATTTTGCTATTGTTGATTCTGTATCCAGGAATAAGCATGAGCAAAGACTTGCCAACAAGTTAGTATTTTTATGGTGCTACTTCCAAGGGATCTGTTACCTTAATTATCACTTGGGGCTTGAGAGAGATGAATAGCATCAGGACAACTATGAGTTGTAGTCACTCCAATAGTTTGTTTCGTTGTGGTTTATAGAGTTAAGTCATACTCCTAAGCATATTCTTTAGCTGTGGCTTGGCTGTTCCTACATTCTCTAGCTAGCCCAGGACCATGACATACCAGCATAAATCACAGACTACCTTTTTAAAAATAACCATAGAAATGTGTTTTCTTTTGGAAAGTGGTTAGGCCAGGAAGCTGCACTGTGGCATGTGAGAAGCACTTAACATTTTACAAGTTCAAAACACTTTGCAAATACTTCAGATTTATTCTCACACCAACTTGCTAAGGGATGGAAGGAGATAAGTATTATCCCCATTTGACAGATGGGAAAAGAAAAACTGTGTGTTTAGTGTCCTGTTAAAGGCACACAACAAGTTTGTGACAGTCAGTTTCTGGATTCCCCATCCTGTGCTCTAATCTCTAGATTGTCCTTCCTCTTAAATTACAGATGGGCTTGCACCAAACCTCCTGATCCAAATACCCCTGATATTTTGGAAAATTTGGGTCTGAACATTGTTTCAAGCCCATCTCTGCTCTAAAAGCCTTTCTTAATCTCAGGGACATAGGAGTGGGATGAGACAGGTGTCTTGCTGGTGAACGAAACATTGGAATCTTTTGTCCTAGCCTATTATTTCTTGTTCCATTTTACATATCCTTTTAATGTGAGTGCTAATTCCTTCCCATCTGCTCTGTAGATAATAGTATTCCCCTGTAAACCCTGTGTACTGCTAATGGGTGGGCTGATGTTCCATTACTATTGGCTGCCTTGCTGCACATTTACATTCTCTACAACCTCATTCACTACATTTTCTACATCAGTTTGTACCACTAATGTGAATGAGATGATACTTGGAAGTGAATAAAAGTCACTGGCAATAATATATGGGCTAAAATAATTCTGAAGTCAATGGGGTTGCGCAGGTGTAACTGCGAGAATAATTTTGTCCATAGTATTTTGCAAGCCTTTGGC
The DNA here is from genome assembly GCF_002925995.2 of Terrapene triunguis. Lineage (NCBI taxonomy): Eukaryota > Metazoa > Chordata > Testudines > Emydidae > Terrapene > Terrapene triunguis. The sequence continues at coordinate 30,230,487 of NW_020664481.1, read as the reverse complement.
ACAGAAGTATTTGTGAAATCTATTCCACTGTAACTTTCTAAAATACTGCGTGTGCTTGATGTTTTTGTGCATCTGTGTTAGATTTTCTACTTAATACTGTCTAAGCAGCTGAGAGACAATGACATAACTTATTTACTCTTTAAATATGCCCCCACACAATTATATCAAGCAATGACCTGTTCTTAAGGGACAGAATAATAAATATTGGAGAAAAAGATCAGTCAAGACTGATTCCTTTAGTGCAAAGTCAGTTTAATGGCAGAGAATATAGGAGCTGGGTGAAATAAGAGGAAAGACATAGCAATTCATCAGGAAGGACACTTAATACAAAGAAAGCTTGGTGAAATTATTCAGACAAATAGTATATACACCAAAAAATGTGCAGTTTCAGTTGACCTGAAACTATTCATGAATTTGACACAAATTTGCCAAATAGTTTCAGCTTTATTTTTTACTTAGGTGCCATTCACAAAACAGCTGGAGTGATATCACCATCTTCTTTAGAGTATTCATTCACCTGGGATGTGGGAGAGGTAGGTTCACTTCCCCCCTCTACCTGTGGGAGTGGAGGAATTTGAACTTGGGTCTCCCAGGTGGTAGGTGAGGGCATGAACCTGTGGGCTATCGAATAGGCGAGTGTGGGCATCTCTCAATCTCTCCTGTTGATGCTGTTCATTGTGCCAGAGAAAGAAAGTGTGTGAGAATGATTGTGTAGCCTGGTGGTCAGGGCCCCCCTGTAGGAGACCCAAGTTTTGCCCGTATTAAAAAAATTCCAGTGACCTTTTCTTTGACATACTCTATTGCCCCATGTTTCAGAGCATGGCTATCGGAAAAAATATTCATTTACAAGCCGAATGAAATTCTTTTGGAGAATAGTAAATTTGCCAAAAATTGAATTTTTCAGGGCACTAAAACTATTTGTGAATTTGGGTAGAATTCAGCAAATAGTTTTGGTTGGAAAAATACTGAAAACAAAAAATTCAGAAATGTCCAAAGTTTGTTTTGGAAATGCGTAAATGAACAGTTTTGACATTTTATTTCAAATAGACATTCAACACGTTTCATTAAACCCAAACAAAATTTTTCCTTTTGTTTTGGTGAGGAAAAATTGAAAACATTACTTTTGGTTTGAAACAACCACAAAAACTCCCAACTTTTTTTTTTTAAGAAATTTTAACTTCAGCTACAAAACAAAAAAAAATCATTGTTGACTCAGCTCTATTTTCAGCCCTACTGGATATTTCATTGCCCAGTTTTGCAGAGTTGGGAGGTTCAAATAGCTTAGAAATATGTCACGGAAACATCCTGGTTGAAATTTTCAAAGCATTCTAAAGGATTTAAAAACATCTTAATTACAATTAAAATCTACATTTTTATTTGTCTAAAATCCCTTAGATTTTTCTGAAAGCTTTAACTCAAAACCCTTTTGGTTGATTATCTGAACCTAAATACTTTGAGCTTAACTTACTCTTGTTCAACACCAGAAAAACGTGTTATAAATTTTCCTTAAATTCAAAGTCAAGCAATAAAAATCACTCAAGGGGCCATTTGACAGAGACAGACTTAAATATGTACAGTTTGGATAAACCAAGACAAGAGAAGAATTACTATGTGGATGGTCTAAAGGGCAGCTTGTGTGATGGGATGAAAATTGAGCAAAGGAAAATGTAGCCAGAACGTTAGGGAAAAAAATGTCCCAACAGTGAGGTCTGTTAAGACTATAGAACCATAGAAACTCTGCTACTTGATTTATTTAAAACTGCACATGTCGAAACTCTTAAGATCATAGTTTAGGGAACATGTCTAGAACCTACCTGTGATAAGTCTTATTTCCCTCTCTAATTTCAGTGAAAAGCAGTAAAAGATATATGATGGATTCCAACCAAAACAGTGTTAATTTTAAGATTTACTTTTAAATGTTTCATATAAACTTCAGTTTACAGGATTATACACTGACTATTTTGCACTCAGAAATGATGTACTGTACTCTCCATGTGTGCTTGTGTGGTACATTAAGCCTCTGTGCGCCATCAGTAACCCAGTAAAATCTATGGCTGCTGAAGTAGTTGCCCCCCCGCCCCCCAGTTTTATTGGCCTAGATGAATGTTACAAAGAGGAAACCAGATGTGAGGCAGGGATGACTTGAAAGAACAGGTAATTAATATCATCTGCCTCAACCTTCTTATCTTGATGGGCTGATGTTTACAGCACTGACCCTGGGGTGGTGGAAGGCATGACCTTCTCAATATAAAATTGAGGAAAGTCCAAAGGCTTTTGAATTTTACAGACAGTTTTGCTCCTTCTGTGACGTGCAAACAGCTTGGTTTTGTGTGTATGTGATGACTGTCTTGCAACGGTCTTTGTTCTTACATCAAATTCTTTTAACTTTCTTTTCACTAAAGAAAAAAAATGTTAACAGTACATTTCACACAATCTCCAATATTGATCCATACTGCTCTTGGAGCATTTTAGATGCTTTACTTTTTTCTTTTTTAAAATTTTTATAATAAAGTCATGTTAGATGACTTATTTTGGGGTGGGTGAAATGTCTTCACAAAAGAAGCATTGTTTCCAGTGTCCTCTCTCTATACCACCTTTTGCACTTAATTATTCCTGACATTTTGCCCATCATATTGTAATGAGCTTCTTCAGAGGAAATAAAAACAGCTTGTCTCTTTGAAAGCAGAGAAGCAACTATTTCTTTTCGTCTTTGTTATCAAAACACAAGCTGTTTTTCTTCCTCAAAGGACATCTCACCGTACAATGGAAGAAACATCAGGAATTAGATGAGACAGCATCAAGCTCACATGAAAGAAAATATCTCTCTTTAAACAGATTCATTCTTATTTTAAAAAAGAGGATGATGAAGAAGAAGCGAAAGATTTAAGGTTTTGGTAATCATAGCCTTTCCTAATGCATTGCATGCTAGTTTCTCTGTATAGATGTGATAGTAGGGAACAAATGGCAGATTTTAAGATAACAGTCTAATTGTGAACAAGGGATTTTGAATTAACTTAAGTCATTTGGGAGGTCTTTGATAATTCCGTGTATTAGTAGGGTCTAGTACATATTATGGCTCCCTGCACATTTCAGAACATGTATCTGTCTTTGATCATTTTACTATGTTAAGAATAAATCACAGATTAATTTACTATTACCTTTGAGTGGCTCTTTATATCAATCTTTGACAGTTTTGCAGAATCAGCTGTGGAATTTATATTCTAATTCTGCGCAAACTGCAAATAAAACCATTTCCCCTTGCAATAATTAAAGTAATACCACTAAATATGTGGGTAGGAGATCTCTGGTTGTTGAGGCATCTGGAAGAGTTAGAATATTATTGGACACTGTAAAAAAGAGCAGGTATAGTCAATGAATGTGCATGCATACCTAGTATTGGATAGGTATTTTTTGTGTGTTTTGGAAGTGTCATGTTTTTGTGTGGCTTCCACAAATTAATCTATATACATAAATATTTCTTTATACATTTATTTTTATTATTCTCTCATCTCATCTTCAAACATGAAGTAGGGTGAAATCCTGTATCTGCTCAAATTCTGCCCTCAGATGCTCCTGACTTAAATGAATGTTCCACCTACATATTTTGAGGAAAGAATTTTGACCCCTGGGGAGTTCAGATATAGTACACCTCTGGTTCTAGTAAAGAATTAAAGTCCAGCAATATTTCAATGCAATCCAAATTACAATTCTGGTTGAAGTGCAGTTCCACTTAACAGCATAATTGTTCTGTTCCATCACACTTCTTATATAGCTTTTCATCTAACAATGACTTATTTTTTGGTTTAAGCATCTGCCGTAAGTAAGCTTTCTTTGTTTAACTGAATTTACCAATATGTCGACAAAACACAAAAGGACCTGTTTTCTCATAGTAGGACAGTTAATTTAAGTGTTTGCTGAATTAAGCTGTGTATTCCCAAGCCTTGTTATTTAATTTGTTTGTTTATCCCCAAATTGCACTGGAGGGATTTGATCTTTTCTCTCAGATTTTGGGAGGAAACCAAATGCTAGAGAGTTTGTAGGCTTTTGTGGTTAATACAGATACCATCTATTATACCCCATTTCTGTGAAATTACGAAGTACTTTACTCAGTGAAGAATAGTGCCGACTTTCATTTTTCTTCATAGATGCTGCTCTATCAAAAGAAAAATGCAGGATGTTTTCCTATTCCCAGGTTTAATTTCTCTTTTCGATCACAGCTTCTAGTCTATACTCCCTAACTCAACTCCTGCCCTGATTTACTCCACATGCTCAGCCACCATATTAGCATATTGCTTAGTGTCCCTTTTCAGCCCCTCTGCTCAGACAATTGACAGCCTATTTGTTCCATCTCCCACCTTTCTCCATGCTTCCCTGAAGTACAGAATACTCCAGCAATCCCAGTTCTCCCTGTCCTGACTCATCTCTTTCCTTAAGACTCTTTTCTTCCTGGAAGCCCCCCAAAATCATGCTGATAATAATCAAATTAAAAACATAAGACCACTTCAAGCTAATTCCTCCTCTTGATTTCTATGTGTGTCCTCCATGTGTGTAAGCTCTTTGGGGAAGGTACTGTCTTTATTTTTGTGGCTTGTATACTGCTGGGCATGTCAGCCCATAACAAATAATGAATAATTCAAATTCTGCAGGATTCTTCTTCTTTTTTTTTCTTTCATGTGTCAGAACCATTCAATGCCCGAGAAAATCCATTTTGGGTTGAGTAGTCTTTTATATGTAGGCCTTATTGTGTCTTTGGTGCTTATATGGGACCTCAATAGAGTTGCCAAGCATCCGGTTTTCGTGCGGAACGCCCAGTTGAAAAGGGGCCCTGGCGGCTCCAGTCAGCACTGCTGATCAGACCCTTAAAAGTCCAGTTGGTGGCGTCATGGGGGGCCTGGGGCTAATGTAGGCTCCCTGCCTTCCCTAATTCCATGTGGCTCCCGGAAGTGGCTGCCAGGTGCTTGTGGCCCCAGGCACATGGTTGGCCAGGGAGTTCCACGCGCTGCCTCCACCCCTAGTGCTGGCTCCGCCACTCCCATTGGCCGGGAACTGCGACCAATGGGACTTGTGAGGGGCAGCGCCTGCAGGCGTGAGGGCAGCATGTGGAGCCTCCCTGGCCGCCCATGCACCTAGGGGCTGAAGGGACCAGGCGACTGCTTCCTGAGAGCTGCGATAAGCACCACCAGAACCCCACACCCTGAACACCTCCCCAACACAACAACTCCCTGCCCCACCCCGGAGCCCCCTCCTGCACTCCAAACCCCTCGTCCCCGACCCCACCCCAGAGCCCACACCCCCAGCTGGAGCCTGCACCCCCCTGAATTCAGCAAAGCCATTGAAAGTCAATGAGTTTGACTCCACGTATTTAATGCCATATTAAACCAACTTTGACCCACTATTAAGGTCTGAATGTCTATCTGCATTTTAGGGAGCATTTATTATTACACTGAAATAATATATATGGAAGACAACAGTGAGAATAGTCTGCACATAAAAGGAATTAGGGGTCAGATTTTCAAAGGTATTTAGGTATCTAAACATTCAGATAGGTGCCTAGTGGGATTTTCAAAAATAACTAAGCAGGTTAGGCACCTAATTTGCATTGAAATTCCATTGAAATCAATGAGAGTTAAGAACCTAACCAGCTGAGGCCCCATCAGCCTCTTTAGGTGCCTTAATACTTTTGAAAATCGGACCCTAGGAAACTGTGGCCCTGAATCTGCAGCCCATCCTTAATCAGCAAAATACTTAATTAAGCATGTGATTAAGTCCCATTAACTTCAATAGGACCTAAGCCCACACTGAAATGTTTTGCTGAAATGGGGCCTTAAAATGGATGATTTGTGCCTGTTGCCAGCTTTTAATCAGACTTTCTTGCATCTTCTGGCTAGTGGGCTTTCTTTTCATTACAGCTTTACTCATATGCCTCATACCAGCAAACTAGATCTATTCAGAAATAATATTTTACTCTTTTGTTGAGCATATGCTGCAGTAGCATCTTATATATACTTATGAAATTTGTGTTCTCAAAAGCCTGAGATGGTTAGGCTTCCCCTTGGATATGGGGATATCAAACACTGTTGTTGGTAGTGGAAAACCCAGAAGTGTTAAAAATAATTAAATCAAAAATTAATTTGCTGGTTTGGAGTATTCGGCTTTTACATGCGAGATAGCATTGTGTCCCCTAAAGCCACACAGACTGCTTGACTGGAGAAGCACAGTAAGGCACAGTTTTGAAGCAAATGAAGAATTCAAGGGTTGTAAGCAATGCATGTATTCACTGATCTCCCTCTGTGTGGGGAAGGACAATATATTATAACATTATATAGAATATAATCTTTTATATAATATACACACATTAGTACAGCATATAGTAGCAAATTTTAACTTGTACTTTACTTGCATCTGCAAATTACAGTTTTGCTATATACCACTGATACTGTCCTCTCTTCTCCTCCCCAACTTTTTATGTATTTTTCATAGGTTTGTCCCTTCATCATAATATCTGTTAGAGTCTGGATAAATACTTTGTAAACAGCTGTTGATTTATATATGTTGATGAACTATGCTCTCTATACTCTGTGACATTCTAGATATTGATGTTTTTCTTCTGATTTTTCTATCACTTTAAACTTTAAAAAATGTAAGAATCAGGACCATTGTCAGGTGTACAATCTTTTTGCCAGTTTTAATTATTTTAAAGTTCTTTTTTATCTTGGTATATATTTTCTTATGGGAAATCACCTTTTTGATGGCACTTCCAATGAAGGATCTGAAAGCTTCAAGAATTCAATCTATATTTATTTAGCTTAGTTTTGTCTTTTCCATACTTATAGCTTGGTTAACAATATAGTTATTCAATGTTGGCTAAAAAAAATGGAATACAAGACTATAATTCACAAGCATTTAACAGTATGCTATGTCTCAATAGAGCTGTGCAAGTATGTCGTATGTGAATGTAGGTTTGCTGGTTAGGGCCAAATTCTCTTCTGTTCTGTTCTACCCATGGAAGTCAGTGGGATGAGCACATACATATGACAGAGCAAAATCTGTTTGAAAGTGATTTCAAGAATGAATTGAAGATCTCCATGAAAATGAGTTTTGGGTGGCTATAATTTGGATGGACCAGCAGCATAAAACTGTGTAAATTTTCCATTGTAAAACTCGGTATTCATTCTCTCACCTGTCACGCTCAAATTTTCTAGGGTTGGTCTCTGCCAAAAGATAAATATTTGTGAAAAGTTGGAGATGAGACAGATCTGATATTTTGAAGTATGAGGGCTAGGGTTGCCAGGAATGCCTGGTTGAAAATGGACTTTGGTGGCTCTGGTCAGTACCGCTGGCCAAGCTGCTAAAAGTCTGGTCAGTGGCGCAGCAGGGCTCCTGGAAGTGGCCAGCATGTCCAGCTCTTAGGCGCAGAGGTGGCCATGGGGGCTCTGTGTGCTGCCCTGCCCCGAGCAATGGCTCTGCAGCTCCCATTGGCTGGGAACCGCGGCCAATGGGAGCTGCAAGGGCAGCGCCTGTGGATGGGGGCAGTGCGCAGAGCTGCCTGCCGCACCTCTGCCTAGGAGCCGGAAATTTTGGCCACTTCCTGGGAGACGCCTGAGGTAAGCGTCGCATGGAGCCCATGCCCCAAACCTCTTCCTGTGCCCTAACCCTTGCCCCAGCCCTGAGCCCCCTCCCGCACTCCAAAACCTTCAGCCCCAGCCCGGAGCCCCCTCCTGCACCCCAAACTCCTCATCCCCAGCCCCATATCAGAGCCTGCACCTCTAGCCAGAGCCCTCACTCCCTGCCCCAGCAGGGAACCCCCTCCCACACTCTGAACCCCTCTTTTCTGGCCCTACCCCAGAGCCCATATCCCCTCCCACACTCCAACTCCCTGCCTCAGCCCGGAGCCCCCTCCCACACTCTGAACCCCTTGGCCCCAGCTCAGAGCCCCCTCTTGCACCCCAAACCCTTCATCCCTGGCTCCACCCCAGAACCTATACCCCCAGCCGAAGCCCTCATCCCCTCTCACATTCTAACCCCAGCCTGGTGAAAATGAGTGAGTGAGCAAGGGTGGGGGAGAGTGAGCAACAGAGGAAGGGGGGATAGAGTGAGCGGGGGGGCCCTTGGAGAAGGGGCAGCTAGGGGCGGGGCTTTAGGGAAGGGGCAGGGGGCGGGGCAAGGGTGTTCGGTGTTCTGTGATTAGAAAGATGGCAACCCCATATTGTATCTATATATCTATATAGCTATATGTATATCTAATGTGGGGGGAAATCTCCATGCAATCTGTTTGTAATGGCTCTGCAGCTAATATGTTAAATATTGCACAAAAATGGTCCTAACTGAGAAGCATTTCCTTTGAGTGTTCTGAGGAAAATTTGGTTGGATATGGTCGTTATGAACACAACATATGTTACCATTCTGTGCTTGTGCTGTGCATTTCACACTGCGTTTTTCATGAAACTCAAAGTGCACAGCTAAAAATGCTGGCACAGTGTAATGGCACAGCAAAAAGGTGGGTGTGATGGAGTCTTTTACTGAAAGACTGTGTGGAAAGGGCTAAGGGAGTACTGGTGCACATTATGGCCCTGATTTAGGAAGGGAATTATGCATATGCTTAAATTCATCCTTATTCAAGACCACACTGTAGTATTTGTTTAAATTCCATTGGCTTTGATTTGAGCTATTTAGAAAATGGAATTTCCATCTTGAGGGAAATGTCAATGATTTGACATGTCCTAAATAGGGTCAAAAAGTTGAAATGTTAAAATTCCCATGGAATGAAAAGCTCCAAAAATTATTTGGAAATGTGGAGATAAAAAGTGTCAATACTTTGAATTAAAATGAAACATTGAATTTTGAAACGTTGACTTTACATTTTTGGTGTCAGTGTCAACTTTGAATTGAAACATCAATTTGAAACATTGTTTACATTGTCCAATGAGAAAATTGTAGTTGAAATCAATATTTTCCTGCAAAAATTTTTGAGTTCAACAAAACTCTAAATTTTGTTGGGAAATTTTTTTTTATTGAGAAATTTCAACTAGCTGTACCTCTTCTGCTTTTTTGAATGGGGGTCCTTATAAAGTATGTCATTAGCTCATATAGAGCCCCACATTCAGTCTCTGTGGAGATCATTGGGGCCTTAATGTGCATCAGGGATCTCATCCCTAGTATTGTAGCACTGGCATAATTAATCATTGAGATTAGTCATGAGACCTGACGTTTACCAGTCAGGTTCTGTTTTTTTTATTTTGGTTTATTTGTTCTGTTCAATTCAGATGCAGAGATGTTTACCCTGCTTTAGGCAAACTATAATCACCCCCCACCCTCCAAATCTACTGGGAGCTTGATTGAAAGCTACACTTTTTCAATATAGATTATCTGCCTTTGATTTTAAATTTCATTCCTTTTTGTATTGAATAGATTTTGTGGTACCAATCAGATTTTTAAAGAGTTAGGAATTTCATAATTGCCTGGGAAATGTTTCTTTCATGGCTAGCTCTTAAGCAAAAGCATCTTTGTTTTCTGTAAAAGCACCCTAGAGATCTATAATATGCTAACATTAACTGAGAAGCTTGCTTTTTGCTAGTAATTATGTTATCAGCATCTTAATTACGACGTAGGTTTTCAAAAATGTAAATAAATGACAGATGTAATCATTTAGCATGAATAATGATTTTATTTTGAGGCTTTGTTAGCCTAGGTTTACATTCACACTTCAGAAGCAGAGCAAAAGCTGTTACTGGCTGCTTTCAGATTCCTTTTCTGCTAGACATATTAGTCAACATGTTCAATATAAAGTGAATTCAAAGAGGATATTTATAATAGTATATTTTCAATGCAGCTCATGAGGTACACTGCTCTTATTAATACCTGTCAGCTTTCTTGCAGAGAGAAAATTTTTTGTCCCTGTGAATCAAAATATGTGAATAGTACCACATTGAAAACATAGGTTGGATATAGGAGCCTCTGCCTAACTAATATTTGCCCTGTCATATTTGTTTCTTCTAAATGTTTATCTAAGAATTATGTATAATTTTTGTATTGTTTCAGTTTGATCTTCTATTGTTGTCTTGCACAGACTCTTTCCTTAACATCTTTAAATGACAAGTCTTTTCTTTAGTTTCAGCTTGGGTCCTCTTCTTTAAGAAACCATACCTCCTATAGCTTTGTTGCATCCATTCTCCTCTCCAGTCTCTTGGTGGTTGCCTGTAGGCTGCAGAACTGGGCCCTGTCGTATGAGCTCCATGACCATATTTCACTCGGTTGCACCACTCTAAATATGGAATAACTCCCTTGGCTTCAATTGATTGCCTTCAGATTTATATTGTTATAACTCGGAATAGAATTTGACCCCTCAGTCTATGCAGGTAATAAACCATTCTCAAGTTTGAGGAGCTGTGCAAATTTAAGTGGCTGAGATAATTGTAGCCAGTAAAACCCCTCCAGCTGTAAAAAATAAAACATCCATAGCTAAAAATAGAAAACAAATGGTGATCATGTAAGTTATTGCAAACACAGAGGAGCAATAACTTTTTTTAATCAACAAATTTTGAGACTGTCTACACCCACAGCTCAAGCAATACATGTCATGGCAAACTCATGATAATATATTTCTCCAGCTCTTCTGGGAAATAGAACACCATGTTATGTACCATGTGTCTCATGACCTAGGGAACAATTACTGGCAAACATGTGTTTTAGGAAATTGAAAGATTTTCCCAGAATTAAAGCTGATAGTATAGGCAATTTTTATGTATAATATTAATTTATCCTTTTAAAACAAAATCTTTTTAAGATGGAAGAAAAATGGTCTTTTCTCAGGTTTGATTTCTGCACATGTTGACTCCAACTTTGCCGAAATACACCTCTACCCCGATATAATACTGTCCTCGGGAGCCAAAAAATCTTACCACGTTTTAGGTGAAACCATGTTATATCAAACTTGCATTGATCCGCCGGAGTGCGCAGCCCCGCCCCCTGGAGTTCTGCTTTACTGCGTTATATCCGAATTCATGTTCTATCGGGGTAGAGGTGTATTAGAACGTAATGGCTAAATCCTGAAGGCCAGTAGCTTCCATAGCACATAACTTTCAGCATCTCAGCAGGCCACTTGAGCTCCACAACAGCAGAAGTTATTCTGCACATCCTGATGGTTTCGCATTGCACCCTGAGATGGCTACATACAATAAATTACCTTCCAAACCTTCCTGCTTCTAAGGGAGTTAGACCCCATCCATCCCAACTGGCCATATATGTCAGTGTGACATTTCCTGGGCATGCCCAGAACTTTAAGCCACTATATTACCCCTCTGCCTCAGCAAGAGAGCTTTGCTGGAATTTAAACTCTGTATGTCAGCTCCTTGCCACACCAGTCTGTCTGCCTCACCAGCAAACTCTGTGAGATGCTGCCAGTCTTGACAGTGCCTTGCAGGTAACATTCAGTTACCCTCAGTTACTGAGTACCCCCAAAGACATCTCTCTGCAGAGTCCAGTCCCTCTCACTGAATACACACAGAAATTACCAAGTCTGCTTCCTCCAAATAGACATACACACACTAGCCTGTTAGTTTAGCTGAGAACCCATACTTTACTTTTATATACAACACTGAGATGGTTTATAGTAAAACTAAGAATAAATGTATTAATAAAGAACATAGATTTAAGTGATACTAAGCAAGAGAAAAGGAGACAAGTATGGTTACACACAAAACACAAATAACACACTTTCTAGCATCTAAAACTTAACTTCAGCAAGCTACAATCTTTGTCTAAGCCGCTTTCTCTCTTACATCAAGCTATCCGCATCTTCAGACCCTCAGGAAGGGTGAGTCACCATTCACAGAATCAAGTATGCTGATTCTTTTGTCCCCTAAGTGATGGATTAAAAAAGATGTCTCATTTTCCCCTTGTATAGTTCAGAAAATCTTTGAAATGTATTCTTTGAAATGTAAATCCAGACAAAGTTCCTCTCCCCTGCTGCATGTTCTTCAGGGTGCAGGTGCCAAGCCCCTTCTTCATCCTCTGGTCACCTTGGCTTTTCCAATGGTTTAATCACTTTGTTTACTTTTGGATTCAAACGTTCTGTCATTGTCAAGCTATGCTGTTTTCTCATCTGCCTGTTAATTTGGTCCATGCAGATAGGTAAATCCACATTCCTTTGTCTAGAGTTGGTAGGTTAATTGCATATTTTAAGAACATATTTCCAGCACACACACACACACCACTTTTTATACACAGCCCATACATACATAATACAATGATATTCATGACCAGTGTGTCAGTGGTTTTCATGTGATACCTTACAAGACACTGGATAAATATTTTGACAAGTGTATTGGGTGTAAAGAGTTTGTCAGACCTGCTGGGATTTACTGTTACATAAGTAAAAAGCAACATAGAGTCCTGTGGCACCTTAAAGACTAACAGATGTATTGGAGCATAAGCTTTCGTGGGTGAATGCCCACTTCGTCGGACGCATGTCATGGGGGGCCTGGCTTGGGGGCCCCACCTCACCTCAGGGTGGCCCCCAAGCCAGGCGCACTGGCCGTTGTAGAAGTCACGGAAAGTCACGGAATCCGTGACCTCCATGACAAACGCGGAGCCTTACTCATAGGAAATGTCAGTTGCAGTGGTAGAGTTGCCCTTGTACTTCTACCCCGCGTGACCTTGGTGTTCAAATCAGGAAGCAGGGCATTTTGGCTATGGTGGTCAGGAGCTAATGAAGGTAAGAAGTGAATTGGGGAAATACTGTTCCTTGCAACAAAGATTGAGTTTTAGTGAAGAGAACACGAAGGACTGTGCTACAACAGGAAAGGAGCAGAGTGCCTCTGTTCTGCAAAGGGTGAACCCTAGCTACTTAGAATAAGAGGGGATGAAAGCTGTGAGAAAAGTCCTGGCAGGAATCTTGTAATGCAAGAGTCTTGGAGAGCGGAGAGAGAGCGAGCGAAAACACGCTTAACCTGCAGAAGTGTCCTGCCTACTGTGGAATTTTATGGAAGCACTTAAAACTAATGGAAGTCTCAAAGCAACCTCAGGCTCACAACCCCTCCACAATATACTCAAGTACCAAGTGGTAAAGCAGCCTTGCCCAGTTTTCCTTCCTCTTGTTATTATTTCCTAACTTTGCTTTCTTTCTCCAAAATGTCATTACTTTGTCAATATGTTCACGTTTCCTGAATCACTTCACAGAGGAGTCTTTATAAAGAATCATTAGTCCAGTAACACATTTTTCTTCTCAATTAAAACAAAATTGTTGGATCGAAATCCCCTAACGTGAGGTTTTTCCAGTGTATGAGGCATTTAAAAATGAAGCCAGGATTTGACACGCACACATACTCTAATGGCTAAAGCTTACAGTATTTATTAGCGATACCATGGAGTACTGTAACATAGTTTGTGCACAAAAGCCTGTGTTCAGCAAATTGCTCTCACTAATACCATATCCAGTTACCTGAATGTTGGAGGTATATTTTGTTGCGTTGCCAACAAAAGCAACTAATAATACTTCTAAGAATTTTAACTCTAGGATTTGAAATGTGTGGTGTGTGTCTGTTCTTGGCAATAACTTAAGAGTGAGAACCAGATATAAAGTAAATAGATATAGTTTATTCTGTGTACATGGCTGTTGTTTTCCACTACAGGTTAGCAGTTGTTCCAAGGCAGTGAAATTTTTAAAGTAATGTTATTAAGTAACTTGTTGTTTACTAAAAAATAATGGAATCCTTATGAACTTTTGAATTGTCACAAGTTGAGCTGTGATACTTCACTGTATAAAATGTGATTCTAAGTATGTTTGGAATAACAACCAAAATAGCCAGCATTAGGTAACAAAACTCGTCCAATAATACATGGCAGGAGCAGTAATTATGGATATGAATGTGTGCTGAATGCTCTGCACAATACACCGTGACGACCTGATGGAGTCAACAAAAGTAATATAGGCGATGGCTTGGTATGGTACTGTGGATTAATTTAACAATTTATGAAGTTTTCTATAATCTTGGTTTCATGATGGAGCACAAAGTAGTGGTCTTGTGGCTAAGATGTTATTTCTGGCTCAGCCACACATTTCCTGGGTGTCCATAGGTAATAACTTCTTTGCATCAGTTTCCTCATCTATAAAATGGGGATAATATTTACTGATATCACAAAGGTATTCTTACCTTAGAGGTGAGGCTTAAAGCAGTTTGCAATGTCTTGGCAACATACAGTGTAGTACCCATTGCTCAATACAAAATAACAAATAGATTTCATCTGCTGATGGAAACACACATATTACTTTGTAATAGTAATTATTAAAGCTTTTGGACCCCAAGGACTAGCTAGTTCCAGTAGCATCAACTATCAACTGAATTCGCTACAGTATTATTTACTTGTAAGGTTGCTTTGTAGCTGTACATTTTGGTAACTATTGCCCTATCCCGAACTGATCTCCAGACAGAACCCCAGGGGTGACATCCTGGCCCCACTGAAGTTGATGGGAATTTTGCCATTGCGTCCTCACTGGAGTCAGGATTTAACCTGGGGTTTGGCCTATTATCAACTTCCAACTGCACCTCATGATAGAACAAATCTATTCCCAGATAATATTATTGAAGCTAATTCAGTTGAGTAACATCAGGGGTGACTTCTTGGCCTTCCATGTCTGCAGCAGGGATGGGATAGGATATGCTGGGTTGCTTTATTTTTATATATACAAACTAAATATGTTTACGTATTATGGCACTTTCCTGGCGTCTGTTGGAAACATCAAAATGTTATAAATAACTAAGTTGCTTCAAACAAGCATGTAACATGACAGGGCAGATCAATGCCCATATTCCTCCCCTCAGCAGCAGAGAGGACCCTCTTGAGATGCTTGCTCTTGGCTACAATCTGGGAAGGTCATAGTATAGCGGTGGCGATGGGAGTTTAGTGAGTTAGCAATATGCAGACAGACAAGACTAATCATATGCTGAAAAAGAGAGCAGAACAAACGAGCACATAGAGGAATCTCTTTGTAGCAAAGCTCTGGACCAACCAGAAGGAATCAGGTCACACTAACCATTATTACATAGTTCTACACCAGGGAATCTATGCTGTTCTGTGACAGAGGCAGGTAGACAGCACTTATGAGGTGCACACGCAGTGGCAGTGTTACCACTTGGGCACTGCACGCTCTGAAAGCCGCAGCTGCATTCCTGTCAGTCACACCAAAGCCAAGTACCACTCCACTCATAAAACTCCACAGTACATCATGTGGGCAATTGAGAAGGGGGCATTACAGGCTTTTTCAACAGTGGAGGGCCCTAACTTTGGGTGACATGGATTTAATTGTACCTGAGGAATGTGAAAGTTTCTATAATAGTCCTGTCTGGTGTTTCCCAAAGAGTCAAAGGGATTTCCGCAGTTTTCAAGGAGGCTGCTAGTGGAATCATTTACTACTTCATTTGTATCTGAAGCAACACAAATTCCCTGTGTGACAGTGCACTGGACTCATTGTCCTCACAATGCTCTAACCCTGTTTTGCCATGTGTACTCCTTAATATTCAGGAAACCAATATTTTCTGATATTGGCTGATGAACGTACTAGTTGACAAATTCACCATTCAGGCTAGTTAACATCTCATCAGAACTCTTGTTTTAGATCAGGCACAAAAAGTAAAAAAATACATTCTTATTGTGGTTTTAGTACACTTAACAAATCCAAACCAAACCCTGTGAAGAATCCAGCAAACAAACCAAGTTTACAATTTAGTTACTGTTCTACCTTAAAACTGAACCATGTCTTTTGCAATAACTATATTAAATAGTGCACCTCCCTGGTAGCATTCTCTGAAATGCTTCCAGTTCCACGCTCAGGGACAGTTAGACAGGAAGAACCAGGGCCGGCTCCAGGTTTTTTGCTGCCCCAAGCAGCGAAGAGAAAGGGGGGGGGGGGAAAAGCCGCAATTGGCGGCACTTCGGCGGCTGCTCTACCGCACTGCTTCATTCTTCGGCGGCAATTCGGCGGCCGGTCCTTCCCTCCAAGAGTGACTGAGGGACTCGCCGCCAAAGACCCGGACGGGCCGCCCCTTTCCATTGGCCGCCCCAAGCACCTGCTTCCTGTGCTGGTGCCTGGAGCCGGCCCTGGGCAGAACGGCAGGGTCTCAATGCACAGATGAGATGGTGGTGGAGGGAGTTTTACGTTTATTAGGAACTGGGGAACCTGCGGTGCTGCCTTCAGAACTGGGTGCCAGGCCAGCATCTGCTGCTCTCCAGCCATCCAGCCAGTGCTTTATTTGTGCTGGGGCTGAGCCCTGGCACCTCTTTCATTACAAATTAAGCACTGCCAGGAAGTTACTTATTAAGGAAGTCCTAGGCAAATGATAGGCAGCGCATCACTTGTTCATTAATTTAATTGTAAACTTTTTTTCAAGGGTGAGCTAGCGGGCCGCACATGAAGCCTTGGCAGACCACATTTAGCCTGCTGGCTGCCTATTGGGCATCACTTCTCTATATCATAGTAAAGGGGAGAGGATTGAAGTTGATAAAGTACAGGTAGGAAGTGAAGAGAAACACTCAAATGAATAAGAGTCTCATTCAACAACATCACATAATGGTAGACAACTAAAAAGTGACAAATTTTGTGAATACTTGTGTACAAATGCTAAAAAATGGGTGAACTTGAGTGCCTGTTATTAAATGAGGATATTGATATAATAGGCATCAAAGAAACTTGGTGGAATGATGATAATCAATAGGAAACAGTAATACCAGGGTACAAAATATATAGGGATGACAGAGTAGGTCATGCGGGTGGGGTACTGGCACTATATGTGAAAGAAAGCAAAGAGTCAAATGTAGTAAAAACATTAAATGAATCAAACTGATCCACAGAATCTCTGTATATAGAAATTCCATTATCAAATAATAGGAATATAGCAATGGGAATATGCTACTGACCAATCGATCAGGATAGTGATGATGACTGTGAAATAATCCAAGAGATTAGAGAGGCTATAATAATAGAAAACTCAATAATACTGGGGGATTTCAACTATCCCCATATTGACTGGGTACATGTCACCACAGGATGAGATGCTGAGATAAAGTGTCTATACACCATTAATGACTGCTTCTTGGAACAGCTAGTCCTGGAACCCACAAGAGAAGAGGCAATTCTTGATTTAGTCCTAAATGGAGCACAGGATCTGACCCAAGATCTGAATATAGCTGAACTGCTCAGTAATAGCGACCATAATATAATTAAATGTAACTTCCTTGTGGGAGGGAAAATACCAAAGAAGCCCACCACAGTAGCATTTAACTTCAGAAAGGGCAACTACACAAAAATGAGGAAGCTAGTTAAATGGAAATTAAAAGGTACAGTGACAAGAGTGAAAAGCCTCCATGGAAACTTTTTAAAGCTGCAGGGAAACTTTTTAAAAACATCATAAAAGAGGCTCAAATTAAATGTATGCTCCAAATTAACAAAACATAGTAAGAGGACCCAAAAAGTGCCACTGTGGCTAAACAAGAGAGTAAAAGAGGTGGTTAGAGGCAAAAAGGCATCCTTTAAATACTGGAAGTCAAATGCTAATGAGGAAAATAGAAAGGAGTATAAACGGCAAGTCAAGTGTAAAAGTATAATTAGGCAGGCCAAAAAGAATTTGAAGAACAACTAGCAAAAGACCCAAAAACTAAGAGCAAAAAATTGTTTAAATACATCAGAAACAGAAAGCCTGCCAAATAATCAGTGGGGCCACTGGACGATCGAGGTGCTAAAGGAGCACTTAAGGAAGACCAGGAGAAGCAAAATGTATTCTATGCATCAGTCTTCACTGCAGAGGATGTGAGGGAGATTCCCACACCTGAGCCATTTTTTTTTAGGTGACAAATCTGAGGAACTGTTCCAAATTGAGTTGTCAATAGACGAGATTTTGGAACAAATTGATAAATTAAACAGTAATAAATCACCAGGACCAGATGGTATTTACCCAAGAGTTCTGAAGGAACTCAAATATGAAATTGCACAACTAGTAACAGTGGTATGTAACCTATTATTTAAATCCGCTTTTGTACCGGATGACTGGAGGATAGCTAAAATGACACCAACTTTTTAAAAACAGCTCCAGAGGGGATCCTGGCAATTACAGGGCAGTAAGACTAACTTCAGTACCAGGCAAATTAGTTGAAAGAACAGAATTGTCAGACACATAGATGAACATGATTTGTTGGGGAAGAGTCAACACAGCTTTTTGAGGGGAAATCATGCCTCGTCAATCTATGAGAATTCTTTGAGGGGGTCAACAAACATGGACAAGGGTGATCTGGTGGCATGGGCGGCGGGTGGAGCCCCAAGCTCCGCCCCCTGCAGATGGAGCCCCGAGATCCCCTAGCCCCCTGTGGCCGGAGCCGTGAGCTCCCATCCTGCCCAAAGGAGCTGCAAGCATCCCCCTCGCCCGGAGGAGCCCCAGGCCAAGCGCCCTCCCCCCACCGGAGCCCCAAGGCCCCCCAGCAGCTGGAGTCCTGAGACCCCTCCCCCCCACAGCTGGAGGCCCAAGAGCTCCCCCACCTGCCTGGAGGTGTGCCAGGCCTTCCCCTCCCCAGAGCCCAAGCTGCCCTGGGGAAAAGCATCTCACTCTCGCAAAGCTTTTGATATGCCCCATGCAGGTTCCGGAGCGGGCGGCTGAGGAGGTGGTATTTGGTATTTGCTACTCTCTAGAGTCCAGGAGGATTACAGATGTACCCGGGAAGCTGAATAGCACATACTGCTGCCTCAGCTGCCCCAGAACCTGCATGGGGCACAATAAAGAAAACTTCACCCCCAAACTCTGCAACCAGGGGTCTGGTGTCCGCGGCAGTGCCAGGGGATGTCTGGGGCTATAGTGAACTTGGACTTTCAGAAAGCTTTTGACAAGGTGCCTCACCAAAAGTTCTTAAGCAAAGTAAAGAGTCAAGGGATAAGAGGAAAGGTACTTTCATGGATCAGTAACTGGTTAAAAGACAGAAAATAAAGGGTAGGAATAAATGGCCAGTTTCAGAATGGAGTTAAGTAAATAGCAGTGTTCCCGAGGCATCTGTACTGGGACCAGTGCTGTTCAACATATTCACAAATGGTCTATAAAAAGGCGTAAACAGTGAGGTGACAAAATTTGCAGGTAATACAAAATTTCTCATGACAGTTAAGTCCAAAGCAGACTGTGAAGAGTTACAAAGGGCTCTCACAAAACTGGGTGCCTGGGTAAGAAAATGGCAGATGAAATTCAGTACTGATAAATGTACATTGGAAAACATAATCCTAACTGTAGATACAAAATGATGGGGTCTAAATTAGCTGTCACCTCTCAAGAAAAAGATCTTGGAGTCATTTGTGGATAGTTCTCTGAAAACATCCGCTCAATGGGCAGCCACAGTCAAAAAAAAGCTAACAATTGTAGAAACCATTAGGGAAGGGATAGATAATAAGACAGAAAATATCATAATGCCACTGTATAAATCCATGGTATGCCCACACCTTGAACACTGCATGCAGTTCTGGTTGCCTTATCTCAAAAAAGATGCATTAGAATTGGAAAAGGTACAGAGAAGGGCAACAAAACCGATTAAGGCTTTGGAACAGCTTCCATATGAGGAGAGATTAAAAAGACTGGGACTTTTCAACTTGGAAAAGAGATGACTAAGGGGGGATATGATAGAGGTCCATAAAATCATGACTGGTGCGGAGAAAGTAAATAAGGAAGTGTTATTTACCTCTTCACATAACACACGAACTAGGGGTCACCAAATGAAATTAATAGGCAGCAGGTTTAAAACAAACGTAAGGAAGTACTTCACACAACTCAGTCCCAAGCTGTGGAACTCATTGCCAGGGGATGTTGTGAAGGCCATAACAGGGTTCAAAAAAGAATTAGTGTCCTAAGCCTCTAACTGCCAGAAAGTGGGATTGGACGATGAGATGGATCACTTGATAATTGCCGTGTTCTGTTCCTGCCCTCTGAAGCATCTGACAATGGCCACTGTTGGAGGACAGGATACTGGCCTAGATGGACCATTGGTCTTACCCAGTATGGCCGTTCTTATGTTTGGTGCTGTCAGTGGTGATGGATTTAAAGGGAGGAGCACTGATCAATTTTAAATTCAAAGCACGAGAGATGATGTATTTAAGCATTTTTGCTATTTTTTTAAATTCAGATTTTACACCTCTAAATTTCTTTCTATGGGCCAAATGCTGTATCTCGCCTTCTTTGCCCTCAAACAGACATGGCAGGCACTAAGCATAACACAACTGCTGCAGACTCTTTGTATGTCGAGAAAAGCTGTGCAGGGAATATGTAGCCTCTGCATGCTGTGGAACAAAAAGACTATCGAGAGATCTCTCTCTACAGTGATGTGGAAGGAAGTAGCTGGGCAGACAGCAGGATAAGCTGGAGGACTGGCTAGTGAACTGGCCAACTGGGACTGCACAAGTCTAAACCATTCTGTGCCTGAGGTTCGCAGGGGCTCCAGTCTATGCGGTGTAGCAGCAACAGAGCAGCTGAGCATCTGAGACCAGGGCAGCAATTGGCCGCTCTACGGATAAGTGCTAAATACACTGCAGACAGGTGGAACACTTCCTGCTTGTGTTGTCCCTGGAGAGCAATCACTATTATGGGATATCTCTGATTGTGTGGGGAGGAAGGGGATCTGCCATGTACATGACCCTGCATATATTGAACTGACTCAACATTTATTCCTTAAGCAGTTGTTTGTTTTGTTTTGTTTTTAACATACACGAAAGAATAATCCAGTTGAATTTAGAAACATTGAAAAAATGGTAAATAAGCAT
Source organism: Terrapene triunguis (assembly GCF_002925995.2). NCBI lineage: Eukaryota > Metazoa > Chordata > Testudines > Emydidae > Terrapene > Terrapene triunguis. The sequence continues at coordinate 30,209,711 of NW_020664481.1, read as the reverse complement.
GTGTTGAGTGTTTTAGGATGTAACCTTCTGCCCTCCCATTTAAAATACTTCCACTGCTGTGAAATGCATTCTTGAATTCTGGCACTCAAACATGCAGATTAGCTGTTGCTATTGACTTTTTCCCTACCACACATTACTAGACATCTGTTTTTATAAAAAGTTTTTGCTGTTTCAAATTTGAAATTTAGTACTTTCCCCCATATTTGCAAAAATGTGAGTTATATTAACTAAAATTAATATATCACGGAAAAGTTAAATTCATGATTTTTAGCCTTTTAAAAATGTATTTCAACTAAAATTAAGTACAATTTTCAACCCATAAATAGAAAAATGTTGACACTGACAAATTCCATTTTTCTTGTTTATGATTGATTTGTTTAAGCTGCAGAGAGAACTGACTCATCTAATTATACTTAAAGTAATTACAATTGCCACAACCCTTTACAGTCTGTGATTTTACAGCTGTATATGTCAACTCCTTAATGTTGTATAATTCTAATTTCCTATGTCCATCTTCAGAATAACTAGCACATTGTGACTATACACGTATGACAATTTCTCAGTAACTTATTTAGCCAGTGGCTGTGATAACAACTATTCCAAGCTAGCTGAGCCTTCATAACATTTTGTGTAGCTCTCAATCCCTTCTAGTCACCTGTTAACACAGCTGTGAGGGCATTTAGTTAGATGGAATCTCTATATCACTGTAAATCTAACCAAAGAGGACTATAGCCTTTGTTTGCTTCACAAGATCACAGAAATTCAGCTTTAATTATTTTTCTTTCTTCAGGTGAAGCACCAGACTGAAGGAACTTTTTACCTGCCTACGTCCCATTAGCACAATTGTTGATAGATGGCCTAGGTAAATCTCCCTTAGATAAATCCCACACCAGGATAAATGTCACCTAGGTATTCACCACAATAGATTTTCCTGTACCAATTTTAATAGGATTCTGGCCATACTATGATGTTCCTGAACCAAAAAGATTTTGAAACTCATTAAACAACAGAAACTGCTGGGAAAAAATTGTAGATGGAACTGCACACTTGAAAGAATAAATAATACATTGATGTTCCATTTTATATAGTGTCTTACTATTAACAATAATTAATCAGCAATTAGAAGAGTCCCATGTTGCTACATTAACTAAACAAGCAATGGGCTTATTTATATAATCTGAATTCAAACTTTGTATGTGTCAGTTTGCAGTTTAATTATCAGAGCTTCTTGCTAGTGCAAAAATTGTACTCAAAACAGAAATCTGCAACATACCAATAACCACCCCAGAGAAGGAAAAAAGGAATCTGAGACACTTAATTTAGCTTCATATAAAAGATACATACCATATCTTGTAACTAGAAAAATTGTATGAACCATAATTGCTTTTGAAAAATAACCATATACATGGATAGGATGTTATTTGCTTTTATGAAATGATGTATATCTTCTGATAACCATTTATCGCAAAAGAGAGCTGGTCTCAATTTTAAGAGGTACGTGTCTTCTTATTTTGTTGCAAAGAGGATTATACAGATATCCATGCATTGAAATATGAAACTTTTTCTTAGTAGAGAAATCCTGACACAACAGAAATGCAGGCGGCTCTGGTGTGGAATGTGGCAGCTATTTTGTGACAGCAAAACAACCCAGCAACATAGGAGAAAAAGTGAAGAATATCTTATCGTACTGAAACTGCAGAGCAACTTTAATTTGGCAGATTGTAAATACACAAATTACAGTGGAATGTTATTAGGATATCAGGGTTAGTATTTCTGCTCCTGAAAAAAAAAATTGTGGTGTGATCTTTAATGATTACAAGTGGTCAGTATTTTAGCATCTTAGGACTGTCGTTCGGATGAGATGTACAATAGAACTAAGGGTATCTTAACGTTCCAAACATCAGTCACAATTTCCAGTATGCACTTTATAATTCCACAAGATGCAGAAATGACATGGGTTAATTTCAGACCAATGGCAAATTCTAACAATGAGCTATGGGCATGAGAAATAGTTTGTGGCTATAGTAACGTGTTATATGCCATAAGCCTCATGAGATCATGATGGGAATTAAATTAACTCAGGTCAGCACTGTACTTTGAGTTTGCACTGTGGATTCCATTATAAGGCCAAGTGCACAGAATATAAAAATTACTTGCATTCAGTGTTTAATCCTCTTTTACTGTGGTTATTTAATTTTGCTTACACATATACAATGTGATACAATAAATATTAAACATATGTACTAAAACACATGAATTAACCCCCCCCCCCATTTATTTTATCAATTGCTTAAGCTCATTTGATCATAAGGGACAGGGAGACCAAACAGCTATAAAAGAGCTCCATTTTCTATCAACTGAACCAAATCCTCCTTTGATCTGTTAATCCCAAGTTTATAAGGTTAGGAGATAAGCAAGCGTAACTAAATTCCTTTTTCTTTTTGTCCACCTAATAGTCTATGAAGCAAAGCAAACATAATAAGCTTCTTTGCTGCTTTTCAGCCTCTTCTTGCTGAATAATTCAAAAAGTGCATTACAGGTTTTATGAGTACAACTGTACACACAAGCAGTGTTCCATGATTTTTTTTGCATGCCTTAAATTTGCATACATTATATTTTTATTTTGCATTTCTGACATAGAAGCTGACTGCCTACTCCTTCTTGGCTTTTTATTAGGTCTTTGATGCTTGCTGGAGGAGAAGGCCTCTTTTGTCTCTGATAGCCTTAAGGCAGATCTAGGTTACCAAAAAAGCCAGAGGTTTCAGACTTGTTAAATGTCACTGTAATGGCTGTCTTTACCTATTGAAATACCAGCCTTCTTCTTTATAGGAAAATGAATCACATTACCACCAAGGGAAGCAAAGCCTTTGTTGAAGGAGACTGCTAGTCTGCTACTTAAGAAGGGGATTTAATTTTCCCCTCCAGGCTTTCTGGCCAGCCCACTACTGTTGTCCTTGTAGAACTCTGATATCATGCTATGTGAAAGATAGCAAACAAGAAAGAGCAATTAGCCATTAGTCATACTCATTTTGCCTTGGATGGACAGACCTTTTAAAGTAGTGTATAAATTCAGCACATGGACAGGAAACATGGCCTGTGTAGGGAAAGCATGAATATGCAGAACTCATTCTCCTATTTTAGATAAACTTCTCTCTTTGGGTCATAATAAATATTGCTTGGCTGCCATCAGATGACTACTTTTGTTCTTTTTATCAAAAACTTCTAATAAATCTTAGTGCATGGACAAGTTAATCAAGAGTGCATACTCCTACCAGTGCCACAGCTTTAATTTCTGACATAATAAGGTGTCCTGTATATTAAACTTAAATGCACAGTTTATAAACCGAGAAGGGCCCAAAACAAAAACGCATAAAAATAAAAAGGGTTCTTCAGACCCTTTCGATATAAACTGTTTCTTTTCTTTCGTTTCCCATCAGTCTTTACAGTATTTGCCGTCTCACCATGTTTCCAACACTGAGCATTCAAAAATCATGAGATCATATGAAAGAATCTAGAATTTATTCTTTATTTGCTTTGACTTTTCAGACTACAGGCTTCCTGTTTTTAAGCTGCATCCTGCAATCGTGAGGGATAGAAAGGTTTTTTTAAGTGGGAGTCTCACATAATCGTATGACTCTGGGAGCTGGAGCTTTAAGAAAGGTACCAAATATCTTGAGACTCAATAAAATTACAAAAGTTGGCAACACTAGAGGATGATCACTTTTGTTTTGTATTGTTGTCCAAGAAGGTGAGATGAGCCAGGAATGAGCTTCATATCCACGTTCAATGCTTTAGGTCTGTGGAGCTATTTAAAAGTTAGTGTTCCTTTCCATAGAGAGCTCCTCAGCCAGCTCAGAACTCTGACTACCGGCCTGAGGGAATGGAATTCAACATGTAACTCTTGGGGCTGGTCTACGCTGCTTTATCTAGTGAAAATTCTGCAGTTACATGGGTGTAACCTTAATTACAATCCAATGTGTTGACATGTAAATTAAAAATCAGTGGTCAAGTTATAAGTATTGTATTTTCTTTTAGAAGAGATTTGGTCTGCAAGGACAGTGAGAATATCTACAATATGGGTTTTTGTTCTTGTAGTCATTATTATTTAATGTGTCAATTTCAGATGAACTAAGGCCAGGCGGGGTGGGACCCCATTGTGTTAGGTGCTGAGCAAACAGATAATGAATGACAGACCCTGTCTCAAAGAGCCTATCAAGTAAAAGACAAGTCCCAACAGCTGGATGAGGCAAACAAGTTGGCCAGGAGGTGGGAAACAGGATAACAAAACTTGTAGGGTGTGTACAATTCTTAACCAATCAGGAGCAGTAATCAACTCACGACTTTCTTAGTGGTTACAAGATTGCAGTTTTCTGTGTGCATTATAGAAGAGGTGAATTTTGAGGAGTGACTTGAAGGACCTTAAGGTCGTGGATTTTTGACTGGGAGTTATTCCCATGAATCAGGGGATGCATGGGAAGACATGTGAAGGTGTTTGTGGGAGAAGTGGGCACCTGAGTTGAGTACCCATGGCAGAGGAATAGCAGGTGGTAGATGAATTCACAGAAATTATGGTGGAGACAATTCTCTTCAGAAGAATTTTTGTTCTCTTTCTCCTAAAAGAAATATAGTTTTATTTGCCTCCTCTGAAGTCATTTTGACATAGGGTCTGATTGCCCATTGAAGTTAAAGTAAAGACTCCCAGTGACCTCAAAGGACTCTGGATCACATCCATCACGCTTAAAATATAAGAAGTCAGCAAGTAAAAAAGATTCTTTACTTGGCAGGGAACTGACATAGGCCATGTCTATACGTATAGTGCTGCAGCAGCGCAGCTGTATCCGTACGGCCATGCTGCTGCAGCGTGTGTGGTGAAGACGGTATTTGCCGACCAGAGAGAGCTCTCCCGTCAGCATAAAACAAAATCTTCACATAGCACTGTGCACATGAATGCTTATGTCAGTGTAACTTGTGTTGTTCGGGGGTGGAATATTCACACTGCTGTGCGACGTAAGTTTTGCCGATGTAGGCTACAGTGTAGACATAGCCCTAGGAAAACCAAATATTCACATAAAAGGGCACTGTGAAATATTTTTCATAGTATAAAAAGCTCCTCAATAATAATAAATCTTGTAGAATCTGCAATGCAAATCAGTTCCTTTTCCTTTTTAAAAAAAATTGTTCACACATAGAATTGCATGTTAGTTGCTGGGGTTTTAGAATTTTATGTATCTTGGCTGGAAAAAATAACGTTCAAGACCAGCACCACGTCCCTGTGGCCCCAGGGGAGATGGGACGGGGAACCATAGCCAATGGGAACTTCGGGGGAGGTACCCGCAGGCAAGGGCAGGGGCCGCAGGGACGTAGTGCCGGCTGCTTTGGCCCTGCTGCATGCCGCTGCCACCCCGGAGCCGCTCCAGGTAAGCGGCACCGGGCCGGAGCCCGCACCCCAAACCCCTCCTGCACCCCGCATCCCAACCCCCTGCTCTGAGCTCCCTGCCGCACCCCTCCTGCACCTCAACCCCCTGCCCTGAGCCCCCTCCCGCATTCCGCACCCCCTCCTCCGCCCCAACCCCTTGCCCTGAGCCCCTTCCTGCACACCGCACCCCCTCCCACACCCCGCACTCTCTCCCGCACCCCAACCCCCTGCCCCAGCCCTACATTTATGGCCCTGCATGCAATTTCCCCACCCAGATGTGGCCCTTGGGCCAAAAAGTTTGCTCACCCCTGCACAAGATGCTCTAACACTGTCAGATCGCTGTGTTTAGACGTAACAATGGCTCTGAAGCTTTTTCAAATGCTCTGGACAGTAGTATGTAAAATAAAGTTTGACTAATTCTTGTTAAGGCTAAAATTCACTCCTTGAGGAGAAAGGGCTTTGTGTGAGGTAAAGATGGAAATTGGTGGGGTGGAATTTTTTGTTCAACCACTGGAAGGAACTGGGATAGCTCTGAAGTCCTTCCACAGCAGCTGTTTCAGCCTCGGAGCTGCAATAGGGGCTGCAAACCTTGTACACCTTCTCTGTCAAATTGGCTGTTAAACAGGAAGCTGATATCAGCTTTAAATGTAGAGGTGCTACCCCACCCCTATAATTTACTTATATGGGCCTATCAGTTCATTAATAAATGTATCCTCAATATAACCATGTGAGCTAACATGTTGCCATTTTACTTACGGGGAATTAAGGCACAGAAGGATTTTTAGTGCCAGGGTCACACAGGGAGTCTGTGACAGAACCAAGACAAGAATCTAAACCTCCTGAGTAGAGCTAGGTGAAATTTCCCTAGTGAAACTTTTTGGTGAAGAATGCAGATTTGATAGCACTGAAACATTTTGCGAATTCATGGGGGGAAAAAATCCCTAAAAATTCTGAAAAAAATTGAAACATTTTGTTTTGACATTTTTGAAATGAAACATGTTTCAAACTTTCCTTTCATTTTATTTTTAAAATATTGTTTAAAAAAGGCTCCAAATCAAAACCTTTTGCTTTAGGTCAAACAAAATGTTTCATTCAACCCGAATCAAATTGTTTTTCAGCTTTTCAATTTGCCAAAAATTGTTTTCAACCAGAACTGGGTTTTTTTTCCAGTATTGCCGGGCACCCCCAAAAAATATTATTCACCCAACTCCTTTGTCCAGAGCCTTACCTTTATGGAAGGGCTTGTCACTGTATTTGAATAATTGCAGACAGAGTGTACAGTGCTACAGCATTGCCTTATATGGAGTAGTCATGGAGCTCCACCTTGCATGGAAGGAAGAGAATGCCCATGTCTCTCTGCTCTGCAGTCTCTCAACCCTTATGTGCTGGAACCATCACAGTTTCACTGTGTTGGAGGCCTTCTATGACAGGTGAATGTCACCCTAACCGTTCTTACTGCAATACTCCTGTATCTTAAATGTAATGAGGGAAGTGATCTCAACAAAGATGGGGGGGGGGGGGGGGGGGGGGCTGCAAAATCTTCTATGCAGTTCAGTTGTCATTTTAAAGTAAAAAATTCCTGAACCTTGCTTGCAAAGCACCTTCACCCCACTTCTCCACTAAGACCAACCATCTAGATAGGATAATGACAGGGCTAAAAAGATGAGTTGCCCTTTAGTAAAATGCAAAGATGTCTTCCAACAGGAATGTAGTGCCTTTGTGTCCCCGTCTCCTCCCTTTTTTTTTTAGTTGCAGTATGCAAATCTTTTTTTTTCTTTTCTTGCACAGCTTGATATGTGATTGGTTCTCTCTTTCAACACAAATGACTGTGGATAGATTTTTCTATTTATATGCATTGTCTGTGCCTTGGTTCTCAGACACAGAGAGAAAACAATATAGTTCTGCCTGTAGGAGGTTGAATTTGTAAATATATATTAGTTTGGAATTGGAAAGAGAGAGAATAAAATATTCAAAAAGCAGCCTGCTCTTGTGGGATATTATTCTGCACAGCCAGGGAGCAGATTAATGACACTACACAAGGAAAAATAAGATATGCACCATAAAATATGGATTGGAGTGGTAACATGGAAACATGCAATATTGAAATCCCAATCCTTGCAGTATGTGAAATGTGTGTACCTTTTTACGAAGTTTATCAGATTTACACATAATACAAGCAGCACCTATCAGTAGTCATAATGAGGGAAGGAGAAAGAGAAAGAGCTCCAAAAGGTGAGCTGAGCTAATCAGCACCTATTTACCTTAACACATGCAAAACCACCTTCACCAAACAAGGACGCCCCTCCAAAGAAGTAGATCGTATCATGGAATGGGCTACTCAAATACCCTGAGAGAACCTGTTTTAATACACCCCTAGATGTCACATACCACCTCACACTGGAACCCATCACCAAACAACTACAACCCATACTCCATGGGGAGCCCATCCTGAAAGGGAAATCTTTCCTGACCCCCTCCCCCCCCCATTTCTGGCCTTCAAACAATGTCCCCTCTCCAAGCTCATCATCAGAAGCAAACTCCCCACAGACCAGGACACATCAACTCAAAGTGGCACTAGACCCTGCGAGAACAACAGATGCAAAACCTGGAGACCTATCTCCACTGTTACAATGATCAACACCCCCCACCTTACATGTGCCTATAACAAATGTCCTATGGCTACAGAGGTGTTAATGGGCCACTTGACTGGTCCCTTAGCATATATTCTATCTGTTCAATCTTGTATTTAGCTGTGACAGTCTTAGTACCTTTCCTACACTTGAAGAACTCCGTGTAGCTCAAAAGCTTGTCTCTCCTCAACAGAAGTTGGTCCGATAAAAGATATTACCTCACCCACCTTGTCTCTCTAATATCCTGAGACTAGGGTGACCAGACAGCAAATGTGAAAAATCGGGACGGGGGTGGGGGGTAATAGGAGTCTATAAAAGATAAAGACCCAAAAATTGGGACTGTCCCTATAAAATCGGGACATCTGGTCACCCTACCTGAGACCGACATGCCTACCACAGCACTACATAGCATACTAGGAATGACAGTCATTCACTATTGTTGGTTAGTGCTGCTCTATTAGAGGTACCATCCTTTCAATACGATTTTACACTTTAAGTTTTTGGTCTGTCCAGGCTGAAGTTAAGAGACCCCATGATTCTTTCTGAAAAGTGTCCTGACGGACATTTTCTCCACCAGTGAAACAGGCACTACAGCTGAAGGCGGTGTGTAAGAGCTAGTATGATTATTTGGTCTACAAAACTTACTCCTATTGTAATCTGAAATTTAAGAAGTGAGTGAAAGTTCATAAAATGTTACAATAACGTATAATTTTTGCCTGCTTGGAAATTAACCATGAAAAATAGGTTAAGTTGTTTTCAATAAATGAATATTATAAACAGGTGCAAGAAAACCAGACAAAGATGCTGGATTAGTCTGAAGAAAAAGGACCTGCAGATGTGATTTAAGGACTGTTGAAATCATGCTTGGTAAAGACAGAAGATGGGGAACCAGAAGTTAATGGACCAAAATTGGTGTAACAGATATTAGGTCTAATTAGAGAAGAAAATAATGAGGGGGATGAACTATGGCACCCACTTTTTCCCTTTTTGGGTTTCCTAAAAAGAGATTTTGGAAAAAAAATTGATCTCTCTCATCTCCTGTCCCACCTTGCATCCCAGCCCATCTTGTCTCATCTTCCCTGACCCCAAGATATTAGGAGCAGACCAGACTGAAATAATTTCTTCCAGGAGGAAAGCCGGCTGGCCTTGCTCTTGTCCTCCGCCCATCAGTTGTGATATCTAATTGCCCAAACTGCAGAGACATGTAAGACATGTAAGTATCTGCTTTGCCTCTCTTCCCTTTATGTTACATTTTGCACTGCTATTCCCCCCGCCCCCCCATTCTCTCTCTCTCTCTCTCTCTCTCTCTCTCTCTCTCTCGGCTTTTCACTGAATCTTGAAATCAACTAAGCTGCATGCACCCAAGCCTACACTGACTGAGGAGAAAGAACCTCAATAGATGTCATCCCTGGCTGGAATGTGAAAAAGGGCCTAAGCAACATGTACCGTGGTCAACTAGATACCCAAAGCGTCCATTTGTGATTGACCAGCCATCCATCATTCCAAAGACATCAACAAAAGCTGTATTTCCCTGACCTTTTCTATCCTCTCTCTCCTCCACCTTGGGTCTCTCTGGCTTTTAGAAATAGAAGTGAATACCCTTTACACATCAGGACTGAAAGTAAAATTAAGTCTTTTCTTTGCCTCAAAGAAAGATTATGCTGATAATAAGAAACTCTGATATTCTGCTTCCAGAAAGAGAGAGACTTTAAAGGTTTTGATTAAGTTTATTTTGCATAATCCCTCAATTTCAGTTGCGATATAAATACTTGTTTTAATTTCTTGTTCGTTCTTGTGTTTATTGACCAAACTTTCAACTTTAGAAAGAGTGCTTTTGGGTGTTTGCCAAGAAACTGAGTAAACCAAGGTCTCCGTAGGAAAAAAACACCCCAGACCTCTTTGTGTCACTGTTATTATGTTGGACAGTGAAAGAGTTTAACACCTTTAACTCTTTGACCCTTGAAATTAATACAACAGAGCACATCATTTAATGGTTGCTCTATTTGTCCCAATTTCCTTCCCCATTTCATAGATAGCGAAACTGAGTCATAATGCTTAAATTACTTTACTAAAGCCAAAGTGGAAGGAAATGTCAGAGCTGGAACTAGAATTCTAGCATTTCCTGGATCCTACTTATGTGCTCAGAGTATTTGACCAGGCTAGTGAAGGCAGGGGGCTGGACTCGATGACCTTTCAAGGTCCCTTCCAGTTCTAGGAGATAGGATATCTCCATTAATTTATTTCTCAGGAAGCGTGGACTCCTTTTTTTTTTTTAGCAGCCAATTGTCCTCTACTTCAGAGGAGAGTGACATATTTAGGATTTGGGTGTGAGTTTTTCTGTGCTGGTTTTTGTGTGCTGTCTGGCTACTCCCTTCTCTTGCTGCTGCTCTTTACCCAAGATTTGTTCAGAACATTTTCTGCTCTTGTTACTGTTTCCAAATGCATACTTGGGGAGTTTTATGGGAAGAATATGAATGCTGAACATTTGAAAAATAAGTTTCCTTTTTATTTTTATACACATACAAATTTTTCAGTTTGGGTCAGATTCGGCACATAGCCTTCCCAAATGTGCCATTTGAAAACAGTGTAATGAGATGAAATTTATTAGTTTTGTATATCTATCTATTATAGGTGGGGATGGTAGCACAGCCCATTATTAAGATTGTCCAACAGTTCCTATTATAAGACTCCGTTTTCCTTTCATTAAAGATTGGCAAACTTTAACTGTTTTGGCTAATATTTTTCCTGGGGGGTGTCTGCCTGAGCCTGATTTTTTTAACTTCAGCCAAAATGGTTAATCTTTTTCTGAGAACAAGGCCAGGGAAAAATACATTATTTTGCCCATGTTAAAAAATTCTGGCAATCTTTTCATTGAAAAGTTCTAACACCCCTATGCTTTGGAGCAGGGACTTGAAATTTGGCAGGGATGTGGCCTTTGTGTCAGGGATGTGCCTTTTGCCATTCCCATGAAAATCTGCTGAAATTTTGGCCAAGTTGTAAGCCTCTGAAAAATTGCAGTTCACACATGCTCCATAGAGACTTCTTCAATATTAGCTTCTAAATTCCCTGAAGATTCCATCCTTACTGGGTATGGACTTGCCACACCATTTCAGCTCTGGGCTGCTGCAGGCCAGGCCCTGGTGTGAGTCCAGGTGTAACGCCGACAGACCCTGGATATCGTCGTCCGGGATCAAACCTGGGACCTCTGGAGCTTAATGCATGACCCACTACTGCATGAGCTAAAAGATGTGTCTTTTAGCCAAGGCTATGGCAAGCTCAACAATCTCTAGCTTGTCTAACCACCACTAGAGGGGAACAGAATGCCACATCATGCAGGCCTGGGTAACACAGGCACTAGAAGAGACAGCAGGGAATCTCTCTCTCCTGTGCTTTTAATGACCTGCATGCTGGGCCCAAGCGGCTTGGAGAAGGAAGCTGCATGATTTGAATGCGGTGGTGTAAGTGCTGGACTTGCAGGGCTGGGGGGAGTAGATTGGAACAAGGAGTGGGGGAGGAGGGAGGGAAAGGCTGAAAGAATGGTATATGATGTAATTAAATGCATAAACACAAGGAGGCCAAATTAAGGTTGCACAGGCAACCTTCATTCATGCGTTTCCTAACTTATGAGTCTTTTATCTTTGCAACCTCTACTGTATTTTAATGTCATTTTATGTGTGTATATTCTGCTCATTTAACAGTCACAGTAATAATGGAGCAATATGCACAGTTTGGAATTGGAGAATGGGTTCTTATACATATTTCATTCTCATAAGTGAATATCTTTCTTTAAACATTGTAATTACGTAGCATTTTGTCTTTCTTAAACTCTAATACATGACGGGTATAGATTCTTTTTTACTCAACATATATCCTATCCATAATTTAAAAATTACCCTGTATTCATCTGGGGAAGCTTTGGTTTTTAATTACAAATGATTTTGGCATCATGTAACAAAAAATCTTATTTCAAAATGTCATCAAATCATAATGGATTTCCAAGTATAAACTAAGCCATTATTTGAAATTACTGCGTGTGTTCTCATGGTGATTTGCTTTCCCTTACCACCTTCTGAATATATTCCCTCTGTGATGATGCATCAAAGAACTCTTTTTCCTGTTGTGATTGTTTATATATTTGAAGATATTTAAAGAGGAAGAGAGAACTATGTGTACATATAATTAACTAAGCGCCTATCGTGTCCTGTGTGTTTGAACTTTATATCTGCTTATGGATAGACATAACCTCTTTCCTTGTTCTAAACAATAATGAAAAGATCAAAATGACATTGAACTTATTAGTAACAAAAATACACAGTTTAAAACTTGGATTGTCTAGTGAGTGCTTCTGATCGTTTACAGTCTGTATACTTTCTTTGAACTGTGCTATGAATATTCCACAGTCCTTTATTCAGGGCCGGCTCCAGGGTTTTTGCCACCCCAACCGGAAAAAAAAAAAAAAAAAGCCGCGCAGTGGCAGCTCCACCGCACCGCTTTCTTCTTTGGCGGCAATTCGGCGGCAGGTCCTTCCCTCCGAGAGGGACAGGGACCCTCCGCCGAATTGCCGCCGAAGAGCCCAACGTGCCGCCCCTTCCCCTTGGCTGCCCCAAGCACCTGCTTGCTCAGCTGGTGCCTGGAGCCGGCCCTGCCTTTATTTAAGATGTTGCTCCAACTAGTAGTTAAACCAGATGCTGTGTTGACTTTTAGAGCCACTTAAAACAAAATGTGATGCAGCATAGGCTGGGGTTTTCCAAAGGTGCCGATGGGAGTCAGCATACAAATTTCACCTCACTCCCTAGACTACTCTGAACAACCCAGCCTAGACGTGCAAAGCCCCAAAGGAGCACGAAACAAATATTATGCCATCATAGAATGTTTTATTTATTATTTGCATTCATGTAGCACTTAGGATCGCTAGTCATGGACCAGGACTCCATTGTGCTAGGACCTGTACAAACAGAAAAAAAGGAGGTCCCTGCTCTATGGAGTGTATAGTCTAAGGGTGGTCTACACTACAACTGCTATAGTAGCAGAGCTGTGGCATTGCAGCTAAGCAGCTGTAGCGCTGTAGTGTAGACACTTGCTACAGTGACGGAAGGGGTTTTTCTGTCACTGTAGTAAAACCGCCCCCTTGAGAGGCAGTAGCTAGAAAGACGGAAGAATTCATTTGTCAACCTTGTAGTTTCTATACCGGGGCTTAAGTTGTCTTAACGACATCTCTGAAAGGTGTGATTTTTTTTTCCACACCCCCTGAGTGATCTAGCTAGGCCAACCTAAATTTTAGGTGTAGACTAGATTTAAGTAAATATAGACCAAATTATAACACAAAAAACAATATTGTCCAGAGTTACTAGTTAACTCATTGTTTTGGATGAGCTACCTTAAAAGGATCTGATTTTCAGAACACGCTGCCAACCTCTGAAAATCATGAAAATTGGACCTCCAAAATGGAGGCACCCAAAGTCGCTAATCACTTTTGAAAATTTAGGACACAAACAATATGTTCCTATTCACAAGAATTTAAGGGAGATGAAACTTTCTGAATCAATTGTAGTTAAATATTTTAAGTAGTGAATAAAATTGAAGGTAGCATTGTGAAATGTAGACAACCAAATCTGAAACCTTGCAAACCCCAACTGTTTTCTTGTGGCATTTCCAAGCCCCTGTGCAATATTGCAATGTGCCTCCCACTCCCCTTTTCGGGAAAATTTTAAAAGAATTCAGAATAATTTTTTGGCTTGCTAAGTAAGAACAATCCTCTCTGAGGTGGAGATGCAACAGAAAGAATGCTGCATGTGGGCCATAACTTTATCATTTGAGCCAGATCCTGAGCTGGTGTAAATTGGCACAGGTCCATTGTAGTCTAGCCTAAATCAATGGACTAGGCTGATTTTTACACCAGCTGAGGATCTGACCCATTAATTTTTAGTTTGACACTCCTGAAGTGATGTACTGTCCAGAGTTGGAAACATATCTCAAGCACTGAAAGGAGTCTGTGGCAAAGCAAAATAAGGAATACTTGGCTGTTTTCAATATCTTAATTTTAATAAATTATTGGCAATTGGCAGACTGATCATAAGGACAGACAGGAAAGTAGAGTTGTAATGAGCCCTTTAAAAATGGAATAGGACAATTGCTGGTACCCCTAAAAGAGGTAAGTGTCTGGAAATGTATGCATATTATACAATTTTATTATGTTGCTTGTAAATGAAATATTAATGATGCACTGAGGACAAAACCCTCTGCTAATGTAAATCGGCATATGCCAATTTTTACCCACCAATGATATGGTCATGCATGTTTTCAGACACATCTGTCTAATGCTATTATTAATCTTTCTGGCACATTCAGATTGTTCAGATAAGTATTACCTGATCATGGTCAGATGACTTGTTAAATAATGTGAAACAAACAAGCAATAAAGTGTGATTTTATGCTATGATTTTAATGCTGCTTTATTCAAACATGATCTACTGGGAGGCAAAGCTCACAAGATGTTTCATCTAAATAAATAAGGCAATAAATCAAGTTGCCTTTCTACATAGTTATAAAATGACAAAAGTTAGTAAATAAGCACAGGATAAATAAACAAACAAACAGAGGATGGCAAAAGTGCTGTAGCTTGATTGTACTTTGAAAAGTGACTCTAAAATGCTTATTGGTGCTCAGTGATTTCCATCTAAAATCTACTTAGTTTACAAGTAAAAAAAAAGTTTTTTCTAACTGGCCACTCTAAAAACACAGGCTGGACTCTGAGAATCAGGCTGGCTTCTCTTCATCTTATGCTTCATTTAAAGTAATAAAGCTTCTTCCCCTTATCTCATCATCTGGGGGTGCATCGTCATGCAAGCATCTGCCTCCTTCGTCCGAGGCATCACTAGGATCTACCTGCTTAGTGTTTACCATAATTTTCGAAGCAATTCATCAATCTCTTCCTCAGCTTTCCTGAGGGTCTCTTTCCTGTCATGCTATCTTCACCAGGTCTTCTTTGTTCATCTTCCTGTATGTGTCCAAACCACCAAAGTCACGCTCCTCTGGAATCTTTCCCATCTTCCATCACTTTTCAAAGATAATCACTAATGGCTCAGATATCTCCTCAGTCAGCTCCTTGAGTATTCTAGATGTATTTAATCAGGCCCTGGTGACTTGATGATATCTAACTTGTCTAAGTAATGTTTCCCTATTTTAGCCTCTGATCCTACCTTATTTTCACTGGCATTCACTATGTTAAATATCCAATCACTACTAACCTTTTTGGTGAAAACTGAAACAAAAAAGTCATTTAGCCCTTCTGCCATTTCCACATTTCCAGTTACTGTTTTTCCCCTTTCATTGAGTACTGGGCCTACCCTGTCCTTGATTTTCCTCTTGCTTCTAATGTATTTGTAGAATGTTTTCATGTTACCTTTTATGGCTCTGGCTAGTTTAATCTCATTTTGTGCCTTGGCCTTTCTAATTTTGTCCCTACATACTTGTGTTATTTGTTTATATTCATCCTTTGTTATTTGACCTAGTTTCTACTTTTTGTAGGACACTTTTTTGAGTTTCAGATAATTGAAGATCTCCTGGTTAAGCCAGGGTGATCTCTTGCCATACTTCCTATCTTTCCTACACAGTGAGTGACATATTCTTTATGAAAATATGCTTATGATATACATATGACATAACTGAAATATACTTTATGCAAGATGGCTCATGTGAGATATCATTGGAAAGGTTATGATTTACTGAATGCGATTATCCAATTTGTATGCCTGTATCATTTCTGTATCTGAAGTTAGGAATATTGACTACGTATCTGTATTTCAACTATGCTACTTTGGGTGACGCCCACTGCTAACACTTCAGGTACAACAATGGAAAAGCCAGACAGGGCGGATGGCCCATCAGCGAGGACAACAGACTGTGAAAAGCTTGGCCTTCCTATGGACACTCCATACTGCCACTGACTCATGGACGCTGTGATCCTACAGAGTCAGGATACTTGTCACCTGATACTAAAACATTACCTGGGACTTCTTGTAACTTTCAACTGTAAGGGAAAGCGGGTCAAGCTTGGGAAACAAAGGATTCCCTCCTTATGTAAATCCTATTTAAGGGTAGATAGGAAGGCAAACAGGACTCCTCCTCTCCATGGCCTGTCTGCCCAGACTGAGATGGTGGCAGTGGTGAGCTGGAGCCGGTTCGCACCGGTTCACGCGAACCAGTTGTTACATTTAGAAGCCGGTTTAGAACCGGTTGTTAAAGGGGTGGGCAAACTATGTGGCCCGTGGGACCGTCCTGTCCGGCCCTCCTGAGCTCCCGGCTGGGGAGGCTCCCCTGGCCCCTCCCCCGCCTTCCCCCCTCTCGCAGAGCCTCAGCGTGCTGCGCCGCTGGCGCCAGCACTCTGGACCGCTCCTGGGCAGCTCTGCAGCTCCTACCGCTTTGAGCGGCATGGTAAGAGGGTGAGGCTGTGAGCTCCAGCGGGCCGCGTGGCATCGATACACGCTGCCCTGAGCAGCATGGTAAGGGGGCCAGGCCGGGGCTGGGAGGAGGGGTTGGATAAGGGGCAGGGAGCGGTTGGAGGGGGCGGAGGTTCTGGGGGCGGTGTCAGGGGACAGGGAACGGGGGGGTTGGGTAGGCATGGGAGTTCCAGGGGTCTGTTGGGGTGGTGGTGGATGGGGTCGGGGCAGTCAGGGGACAGGGAGTGGGGTGAGTTGGGTAGGGGGTGGGGGCCTGGGGGGCAGTTAGTGGTGGGGGGGCTCAGGAGGAGGTGGTCAGGGGACAAGGAGCAGGGAGGGGTTGATGGGTTGCGGGTTCTGAGGGGGGCAGTCGGGGGTAGGACGTGGGTAGGGGTCGGATGGGAGTGGGACGACAGGCTGTTTGGGAGGCACGTGGGGCTTGTACTCACCGGGCAGTTCCCTACCGGGTCTTCGACGGCACTTCGGCAGCGGGTCCTTCACTCGCTCCCCGTCTTCGGCGGCACTGAAGGACCCGCCGCTGAAGTGCCGCCGAAAACTCGGAGCGAGTAAAGACCCCCCCCCTCCCGCCGCCAAAGTGCCACTGAAGATCCGGTAGGGAACCGGTTATTATAATTTTGGGAGCTCATCACTGGATGGGGGTCCAGTCTGAAAAGGAATATAACTGGAACTCTGAACCCCAGAAACTTTGCAAACTGCCTGCAACAATATCTAGGGTGAAAAATACTATTTGTAACCAATTTCTTTAGTGAAACTAGCTTAGTTTGCATGTTTGATTTAATTTGTTTTGTAATCTGCTTTGTTCTGTTTGTTACCCCCTTTACCACTTAAAATCTGCTTTTTATCGTTGATAAAATTGGTTTTGTTTATTATTAAACCCAGTTTCTGTAATTTCTAACTGGGGTGGGGGTTAAGAAGTGTGCACACCTCTCCCCACATTGAGGGAGGGGGCGAATTTCATAATATATTTTTGGGTCTGCACTCCAAGGGAGGTGGACATCTGAGTGCTGGAGCAAGTCCCTTAAACTGAGTCTTCCCAGAGCTGATCTGCAGCTGGGTGTGGCCCTGCGTGTGTGTGTGTGTGTGTGTGTGTGTGTGTTAGAGGAGGTTTTAAGATCCTGGCTCAGCAAGACAGGCTAAAGGGGGCCCAGGCTGGCAGAACAGGTAGACTCAGTGGTATCTCAGGTGGCTTCCCAAGGAGTCCAACCCATCACACTATACTTCCTATCTTTCCTACGCAGTGGGATAGTTTGCTCTTGTGACCTTAATAATGTCTCTGAAAAACTGACAACTCTCTTGAACTGTTTTCCCCTTTAGTCTTGCTTCCTATGGGATCTCACCTATCAATTCCCTGAGTTTACGAAACTCCTGCCTTCTTGAAATCCATTCTCTTTATTGTGCTGTTTTCCCTCCTACCATTCTTTAGAATCATGAACTCTACCATTTCATGGTCACTTTCACCTAAGCTGCCTTCCACTTTCAAATTCTTAATCAGTTCCTCCCTGTTTGTCAAAATCAAATCTAGAACAGCCTCTCCCCTAGTAGCTTTCTTCACCTTCTGAAATAAAAAATGGTCTCCAATACATTCCAAGAATTTGTTGGATAATCTGTGCCCTGCTGTGTTATTTTCCCAACTGATGTCTGGGTAGTTGAAGTCCTCCATCACCACCAAGTCCTGTGCTTTGGATGATTTTGTTAGTTGCTTAAAAAAAGCCTCATCCACCTTTTCCTGGTTAGGTTGTCTGTTGTAGACTCCTACCATGACATCACCCATGTTTTTTTACCCCATTTATCCTTATCCAGAGACTTTCAACAAATCTGTCTCCTATTTTCATCTCAACCTCAGTCCAAGTATAAATGTATAAAAATGTATCATGGATGCGTCCCTTCTTATATATTGGGACCAAAGTAGATTTGCATCAATCCAGGGGAATTCTCTTGTCTCGCCATATAGTTTTTAACTACTCTGTTCATCCATTTTATGCCTCTCTTGCTCAGGACTTTCATTAGGTCAACTTCACTTCATCAGGTCCTGCTGCCTTACTGTTCTTCATGATCCAAACTGCATTTTTCACTTCTTCCTCCATTATGTCAGTCTCAGGCCCACCATTAGGCTCAGATGTTTGGCAACTCTCGGTGGGGGCGGGGGGGAGAATTACCTTATTTAAAGAGACTCTAAAAATATTTTTCACTTCTGTTCAGGTGTTACTATCAGTTTCCCCCGGTGATCCTCTTCATATGGTGTTGCATTACTATCCTCCTTCCCTTTGCATCTCATTTTTGCAATGTTGTAGATTTTTTTGCCAGCCAGCCATGGGTTGTTTACTAGCTTGGCGTACAGGTCATCTAGGGCATTCTCTTTGGCCATCTTCACTGCCTGCTTGGCAGCTCACTTTGCTTCTTTGTATTCATTTTCATTCACACTCAGTGGATTCATTTCTTGTTTGTTTTTTACGCGCCATTTTCTTGTTTTGGATTGCTACCCGTACTTCCTTGGTCTGCCACCTCTCCTCTTTCCCTCAGTTTTCCCCATCTGCATCTTCCATTGTCACAATTTTTTGAGGTAGTTCCACTCCTCTTCAGCTGACACCAAATCTATTTCCAGATACTTCTCCTGTACTGCTTGCACAAACGTCTCAGCCACCTGCCCCATAACATCTTGAATTTTAATCTTGTTTCTTAGTTCCCTCCTTGCCCAATGTTCAACCACAAACTGTGCCATAACATTCTGCGAGCAAAATTTTGCAGGACTAACAGGAGTAAAAAGAAGGAAAAATTTAATTTCTGTTGTTCAAGTTGCAGAGACCATTCCAGTATATATGGGTAGCAGATCTGTTGAGTAAGAAGGTGCATTTTTACAGTCACTTTTCAGAGCAGAACTGCACATTAAAAGAAAACTCTTCTAGTGAACTACTTGAAAACATTCTTTAATTCTATTCAAACATGGATTCTGCTATGCTTGTAGCAAAAAGCAAAGGAAGTGCATGTATCTATAAGACTTCTGCACTGTGCCATGTTAAAATTATTTCATATTCTGTGGAACTCCACGCCATATTCAGAAGTCTTATAGATACATGAAACAGATTTTTTCCCAGCCTTTTCAGCCCCTGCACTGAAAAATCCATTTTTCACTCAGCTCTTTGCTCCACTCAGTCCACTGAACTCCTGGTCAAATTCAAACGTTTGCCGCTAATCTCCCAAACCTTCCATCAGTTTAGCTCAAGCTACTAAAGAGACCATCTGTCTAACCAGGTCCAGTAGCTTCTACCAGAGCTACGTTCTTCCAGAGCTGTGGAAATGTCAAACACAAGAGGGAAAACTCGAGCATCCTGGGGGACAGATCTTTCCCAGAAACTGGCTCCATCCCTTTGGAACTCACCGCCCCATGAAATGTTGCACACTTGTTTTGTAAATGACCCAGGACTTTAAATGGAGAGAGAAAATGGCTAGCCAAGTTTCAAGGAGGAGAAAAATGTTAATCCCTCCTACTGTTGGGAGAAGAATACTAACCACTTATACCACAATGGGGGGAATTTAATTTAACCTTTTCAGGATTTGATGGAAATTGCATCTGGAAATGTTGGGCAGGCAACAAACTTTTTATTAGCCCTATGAACTACAAGGCAGAGATGGAGCTGAAGCCCAGCACTGAAATATGCACTTTGATTGCTTTGCCATCATGTTTTTAATAAAGGTTTGAAGATGCAAATATCAACAAGTGCTATCAGACTAGGCAGATCACCGGCCAGAATGATTCCAGGTAGCAACCTGCTTAGGGAGTAGGAAGTCAGGGTTGGTAACCCATCAAAACAAAAAGCCCAGTATAAGGTGGCACTACTGTAATGCAAATAATACATATTAGTCATAGCCTCCAGCAGGTGGCAAACTCTTATTATGGCAGACACAATCAGCAGGCAAAATAGGCTAATGAGGCCTGTGAAGCTTAGTCCTTGCATCCTTTTTCAGTCAAGTCGGCAAGAGTGTTTGCAGATGTCTGAAAATATCAATCCCTTGTAATAACTAAGAATTCATTGATTAAACACCAAATTTTCCACTGTTGGAAGATCCGGAGAGCATGATTTTTCTCTCTTTTAGCAAATGATGCAAATCCTGTTCAGATAACTCCAGCAAAGTTCTGCATAAGTGCTATTACCTACAATTTTGTGTTTTGTGGACTGGTATGATGTTAGCTTATCCTCTTCCCCCGCTTCCTCTCTGCTGCTCTCTTTTGGACTGTCCCAGTATCAAAGGAAAGCCACACTGGAGAATACTAAACTCTCCCACAATAAATGGAAGAGTTCCACCACTTTTCAGTCTTCAAGATGAGGAAATCACAGTTCCATTGGGACTAAGACTAGCCAAAATAGGGACCCTGCTGTGTAACATATGCATTTTTATGGCTGCTTATCCCCCTCCTTTATTCCATTCACAAATGGATAGAAGAAAAAGACAGGATTAAAAGATTAGATTTGTCAGTTCTTTTTGGTTCCACTATTTGGCTGCTGTTTTATTAATTCAAGCTACTGACCAAATGGCTGCTGTCCTCTTCCTTTGAAAAAAAGAGGTTTCTTCATGCCCACAATTGATTTTCACACTTTAATCAATGATTATTCAAATCTTTCTCTGGAAATCTCAGGTATGTTTCACAGCCTTTAAAAAAACATTACATCTTAGTCCTGTAATATGACTCTTGTTCATTTGCCAAACAAGTCTCTAAATTAGTCATTCTTTTTCCTGGCTGACATGTTGAGAGAAGGCTGTGAAGAGTGCCTTCTCCCTATCTTAGTAAGAAAATGACCTCCATATGGAAGTCCTTTAAAATACATATATTCTAGAAAGGTTTTCATTTCCCAACTAGGAAAGGCTGGATAATGGGAGGCTGTAGCAGGGTAGCTTGGCCCATAGGCTGGAGACCCTGGGGCTAAACCAGTGCTGATTACAGAATGGCCCCACCTGAGATGAATTAGGTGAGTCTAATACAAAAGGAGCAGGAAGTTGCAGGGGAGGGGAAGGCCAGGGAGCTGCAATTATGTCTCTAGACATTTCATGGAGAAAGAAAGTTCCTTTATGGCCCTGAGTCAGCAAGGGAAAAGCTCAAGAAGCAGGAGAGACTGAGGCCTGGTCTACACTATGACTTTAATTCGGATTTAGCTGCGTTAATCCGAATTAATCCTTAACCCGTCCACACAACGGAGCCAGTTACTTCAAATTAAAGGGCGCTTAAAATCGATTTCTGTACTCCACCCCGACGAGCGGAGTAGTACCAAAATCGATTTTGTTAATTCGAATTAGGGGTAGTGTGGCCGCACACCACCGAATTAATGTGGTTAAAATTAATGGGGTAGTGTGGCCGCACACCACCGAATTAATGTGGTTAAAAACCGAATTAATGTGCTTAGTGTGGCCGCGCACAATCGAATTTATACAATCTGTTTCCCAAATTCGAATTATCTAAATTCGAATTAATCTCGTAGTGTAGACGTACCCTGAGGGAAGGCGGGCCCAACTGGAAAGGCCTCTGGAGAAGGACAGATTCCAGGCAGGAGGTGCTAGGAACGACAGTCCATCCGGGATGGGGGGGCTGTTACCAGCTGAAATCGAGATGAAAACTGTGTGAGTTTGTGTCCTATTTTTGAAAGACCTTGTGTTATTTTGGATTATCAGGAGAGAGTCACTGAACTGGGGTTGGGGTCTAGAGGGCCAATATGTACCAGAGGACTCAATAAACTGGACTGCAGGAAGGGATTATTTGAACTACCCTTTAACATCAGGTATGTCTACACTGGCAGAGTTACAGCGCCGGCAGTTACAGCGCCGCTCAGAGAGCGCTGAAGGGAAACCGCTGTGTTCACACTGTCAGCTGCCTGTGCAATAGCGTGTTCACACTTGCGGCACTTGCAGCAGTATTCGGAGCAGTGCACTCTGGGCAGCTAACCCACAGAGCATCTCTTCCTCTTCTGCCGCTAAGAGTTGTGAGAAGGCAGAGGGGGTTGCGAGGCATCCTGGGTCCTGTCCCAATGCCCTGTGATGCATTGCTTCACATCCCAGCAATCCCTGTTCTTCCGTCCGCATTTGGCACCATCTTTCAACGGTTTGTGTACTGCGCTCTCTGCTTCTTCAGGCTGCAGGAATGGATCTCAAACTGTTGACCAGTATGCTGCTCGCTCTGGCTAACACGTCACGAGTGGGAGTAGAGTTATTCCTTAAACTACAAAGGCAAGAGGAGTGCGACATTGATCTCGCCACGTGTACTAGCTATGACAGAGATTGCTTGTGGCATTCATGGAGGTGCTGACCGCAGTGGAACGCCACTTTTGGGCTTGGGAAACAAACACTCAGTGGTGGGATCACATCGTCATGCACATCTGGGATGACAAGCAGTGGCTGCAGAACTTTCGCATGAGGAAAGCCACATTCATGGGACTGTGTGATGAGCTCACTCTAGCCCTGCGACGCAAGGACATGAGAATGAGAGCTGCCCTGCCATTGGAGAAGCGCGTGGCTATTGCACTGTATTGCTTCTCCAGACTGCTACTGATCAGTCACTAACCAGTTTGGAGTGGGAAAGTTGACCTTTGGGCTTGTGTTGATGGAAGTGTGCAGAGCCATTAATCGCATCTTAATCCGAAAGACCGTGACTCTGGGCAACATGCGTGACATTGTGGATGGCTTTGCACAAATGGGCTTCCCTAACTGCGGTGGGGCGATAGATGGCACGCATATTCCAATTTTGGCACCAGACCACCTAGCCACTGAGGACATTAATTGGAAGGGGTATTTCTCAATGGTTCTCCAGGTGTTTGTGGATCACCATGAGCATTTCACAGACATTAACGCATGCTGGTCTGGAAAGGTGCATGACACACGCATCTTTCGGAACACTGGCCTATTCAGGAAGCTGCAAGCAGAGACTTTCTTCCTGGACTAGAAGATCACCGTAGGGGAAGTCGAAATGCCCATTGTGATCCTGGGAGACCCTGCCTACCACTTAATGCCTTGGCTTATGAAGCCATACACGGGACACCTTGACAGCAGCAAGGAGCAGTTCAACAACAGGCTGAGTGAGTGCAGAATGACTGTTGAGTGTGCTTTTGGTGGTTTAAAGGCCCGCTGGTGCTGCCTATATGGGAGCCTGGACCTGGCCAATGACAATATTCCTATGCTTATAGCCACGGTTTGTATGCTCCATAATATTTGTGAAGGGAAGACTGAAAGCTTCACTCAGGGCTGGACCGCTGAGGCTCAGCATCTGGAGTATGAATTTGAACAGTCAGAGACCAGGGCTATTAGAGGGGCACAGCATGGGGCCATAAGGATCAGGGATGCCTGGAGGCAGCAATTTGAAGCTGAAAGCCACCAATATTTGTTGCTATGCTCAAGAGTGCTGTGCTTGTAATGCTAGGAGGTGATTGTGATTGGTGCAGACGATGCAATATGAAGGTTTAAGAAAATTGCCTGTTGCTTTGCAGGGCTCTGTTTGCTTTCAATTAATAGAATAAAGATTGCTTTCAAACCAACACAATTCTTTTATTAAAAAACAACAACCGGAGAAGAGAGTCAAACAAAAAAACACATCAGCACTGTGGGAAGGGAAGGTCCCAGGAGGAGGTGGGATCCCGGGATGGTTAAAGATTTGTGCAGTGGGTACTGTACTTCAGCAGAGCCAAACTGCAGAGGGACAGGTGTTGAGTGCAGTGGGTACTGGGAGTCCGCAGTGCTGGATTGTGACGGGGGAGGAGTGGAATGCTGCGGGTACAGACTGGAGTCAGGAGGTTGATAAGAGTGTGTTGGTGGTGTCTAGGGGGAGCCTGGAAAAGAGTTTTGCGACAGCGGCTGAAGGGGAGGGCAGGCGTGGAGCTGTTCAGTTTACAGTGCTAGTATCGCCTGGAGCATGTCCGCTTGGTGCTCCATAATGTTTAAGAGCCACTCCGTGGCTTCGTTCTGGTGTGCCGCATTCTCCTTTTGGTCCCTCTTCTTGCTGTCCTGCCACTCCTTCAATTCCTGTTTCTCAGCGGCGGTGTGCGTCATAACCTCACGCAGAAAGTCCTCCTTAGTTCTTCGTGGCCGCTTTCTAATTCTGCGCAGCCGTTCAGCCGGCGATAACAAAGAGGGAGGCTGGGCTCCCAAGGTCATCTCTGTGAAGCCAAAACGCAACATTTTACAGACACAGTATTATTTGCAACACACAGAACACTGATTCAGTGATTTAAAACACAGCCAGTATTCACATACCTGTCACTAACTGGCTGACCCCAGGCAAGCAGACAGGAGCCACAAGACCCACAAAATGGTGAGTAGCTGCAGGGGCAGGGGAAATCAGTGTTCCCAGATCCTACTGTACACTGGGCATGTGGCTCTTGGGAGAAGCCAGCATTGTAGCCTGATAATCGTTCCTGTCCCCACATTTCCCACAGGCTGTGTTCATTATGGAAGATATCTCACTGCTGAGGGTGAGCAGGGAATCAAGAGAGGGACACCATTGCTGCACACAGGCGAGCTGCATAAGGGCTTCCACCCTAGCCCTTATGCTGCTTGCCTGTGTGCAGCAATGGTGTCCCCCTACTTCCCCCTTCCCCCCAGTGACAGCAGAGTGGCGCGGGAAAGTTACCGTTAATGGGGCAAGCAACAAAGCAGCTCTGCTGAAGAACCTGCGGCAGCGGATTGCCCAGTATCTCCATGAGAGTTTCGTGGAGATCTCTGTGGCAGATTCCCGTGAAGTGAGGGAGTGTATCAACAGCCTGTTCTACCGCTCAAACTAGGCATGTGGTGGTACGCGCATCATACAAACACAAGCCTGCTTTCTGCAACCCTCCTGCCTCCAACAACTCGCTTCAGCGATTCCCAAAATCAGATCCACTTACCAGGGGCCTCCTCTCCTGTTTGCGCTTTGCCAAGCTCCGACAGCTGTGACTGGCTAGACTCCTCCGGGGTAGAAAAGAGCTCCTGGCTGCATGCATCTCTGGCCTCCAAGTCATCCTCTGCCTCTGGGTCCCCCTCCCCCTTCACATCCTCGTCCAAAATTTCCTCCTCCTGGCTCAGTCTACTCTCGACTGGCACGCAAGCCACTGAAGTATCCACAGTTGCCTTTGCAGTGGAGGTGGGGTTGCCACTGAGTTTCACGTCCAGCTCTTTGTAGAGCCGGAAGCTTGTGGGCGCAGCACCAGAGTGGCGCCTTGTGATAGGTATTCCACAGCTCCTTCATTTGACCCTGCACTGCAGTGTGTCCCACTCATGGCCCCTTTCTGTCATGCTTCGTGAAATCTGTCCATAGGTATCATAATTCTTACGGCTGGAGTGCAGCTGGGACTGGACAGCCTTCTCTCCCCAAATGCTGATGAGGTCCAGCAGCTCAGCATTGTTCCAAGTGGGGGATCGCCTGGTGCGTGGAGCAGGCATGGCCACCTGGAAAGATGCTCTGAGACCACTGCACACATCACCGAGCAAACAGGAAGGCGACTTTCAAAATTCCAAAGGAATTTATGGGGTGGGGATGATGATTGGTGACGTGAGGGCAGGGCAGTACAGTTCAAACCAATGACCAGAGAGGCAAGAACAGGCATTGTGGGACACCTCCTGGAGGCCAATCACAGCGCTGGAATTGACCAGGGTTATCTACATTGGCACGGCGGTGCTGTAGCCCCGGCGCAGGAAGCTCTATGCCTCTCGTTGGGGTGGTTTTTTTTTTTTTTTTTTACAGTGCTGCAACTGTGCAATTTCTGCGCACTAAGTAGTTTGTCAGTGTGTACACCTCGGGAGCTACAGCACAGAAAGCTGCTTTAATGCAGGGTGACCTCTAGCCACCAGGGGATGCTTGGGAGGTGGTGGCCTGTATTAAAACGTACTCTTTTTTTTTTTTGGGGTGGCCATGCACTTAAAATTTCAGGAGTCGCTAACCTTCAGCCAGTGCTTAGCTGTTGCTGCAAGTGCACAACTGATTTATTAATGAAGGGAAATCTTTGTCTTAGCATGTAAAGACAAATGTCAGATGCTGTGATATGATCATACAAGATCAGTTACAAACAACAAAATATTTTGAAACCAATATATTAAAAAATGTAGTCTACTGGTTAGCCTCTTGTCATTATATTCACAGTACATGGTAGGACACAATAAGCCATGACCAAAAATTTCAGGAGTAACCGCCTGTAGTAAGTTTGCATTAGTGATCATGTCTCATAAATTTTACACTTATAAATGTTACTGTTGTGACTATAGGATCATTGGAAAATGTGTCCCAATCTAGTTTAATATAACAAAAACATACCAAGTTGCATAATATATTTTAGGGCTTTGATCTTGCAGGTACTTGTATTGTGCACGGCAGGAAGTAAACAGCTGTTGCAGTCCAGAGCAAGTGTGAGTGGTGGCGACAACTGGGCCTGAGTAGATTAAATATTCGGTGTAGCTCTCCGTACTGATTGGAAGTCTCAGACCCCTTGCATATCCACTCCCTTACTCTCAGGAACAGAGGGTAAAACGTGATCGGGCATGAAGAGAGAATGTGTATATGTTTCAGGAGACATGGTCTTAAGTGCAATCTTCAATTTGCAAATGAGGTACTTAGCTATGCACTTCCATCTTTGCTCTTAATCCTGCTACTAGGCAAGAGTGATTTGATAGCAACATCACCGTGCTCTCATTAATACAAGGTTGTATTGCCTGCTCTCTCTGCCCTGCTCATCACCTTTTACCTTGGGCTACACATACAACACCCTGCACTGTACAGGATCAAGCCCTAATTACCAGAGTAGTACACATTTACTGCTACTTGTGCTGCTGTATGCTAGTGAAGTCATTGTCTGGTCTGCTCAGGTATTGGCATGGCATGTTTTCTATAACTATCTGAATCTATATTAGGTTTGGCATGATTGAACTGTCTGGATGGATTTGTTTTGTTTTTTCTTTTGACAGTCATTCAGGTTCCTTGTTGATGCCATGGCACAGTAAGTGGTATTCAAAAAGGCACAAAACCGTTAATTCAAACAGTGACCCAAACACCTATTGTATATGGGAAAAGTTACTATTGTTTGTAATCACTTCATTTGTCAAAACTACAAGTTCAAAGTATAACAAAACTGCACTGCTAACCCTACTTGGAAACCTTTTCACTCAGCTTATTCAGTCATTTTAAACCGTGTCTGCATTCAACTGACAAATTTCCTTTTTGTGAATTCTGCAGCAGTACCCTGTCATCCTTAAGAAAATTACCCAAAGGACTAAAGAGAGATAGTCATTTATCAGCAGTGCTTCTGTATGGAACTGTCTTATATCTGCCTTCCACAGAAGTGTCTACTTTGCTTTCTCATTATTTTATCCCTTTTCTCATAGGCACAGCAGAAAATTAGGATATTTTACTTCTAGCAAGTGATGATTGTTTTTCGTTCACAAATAGGAAGGGCTGGTAAGTTATTAAACTTTTTCTCTTGAGTGAAAAAGATAATCATCACTTCATCATTTTTTGTGGCTAAGATACTCCATGTGCTCCACTGAACTATTGTGTTAAAAAAGGATTGTGTTTTGGGGCTTAAATTAGCATGACCATTAAAGAGATTCAGATCAACAGCTGCTGATACAGTTATAATATGTGTAATACTATTTTTATTCTCATGATAATGAGTTATTTTTCTGTACAGTGCCTACATATAAGATAAACATAATTCCATACTGATATATCATGAATAGCTATTCGTTACTATAGTGTACCAAGGAGTGGTGTTTTGCCTTTCTGCTATGGAATATGGCTGGAGGTTTCTGGTACAAAACTACAGCTCTTGAATAGCTTGCACTAAATGAGCTTTTTCAGCTATTATTTGCAGCATTGTGAATTATCTTCTAGAATGAATAGACATACCACTCTGCAATAGTCACCATTCTGCAGATGCTTTTGATGTGCTAGCATTTACATAATGTAATTGCATAAGCAAATTTAGTTTAGATACCCATTAATTTAACTTGATTTTAGTTGTCATTTTATGCAGTTTAGTTTACCCTATATGCCTTTTACAAGGATGATGGTTCATTTGCGTTCCAAAGTAACAGAACATGTCATGGAAATTGTGTGCTGAAATACCATTACTGTTAATATTTAAAATATAATTCACCTTCCACATCAAATCTTCACAATGAACACAGTGGACTTTTCCACATATTGTTCAGATTAAGATTACTTTCTCTCCCAATGGCTCCCTATCTCAAACTTGTACAACTTTTTGCAAAAATTGTTTAATGTATACAGTATGCCTCTATTTCTTGCTAAGTTGTGCAGTAAAATACTGTGTGTTTCTCTTCTTTCCCTTTTTATGTTTTGTTCACACATTTTTTGTGTGTGTCCTGATGTGAGCAAGCTTTTTTTTCTTTTGCTTGACTTCTCTTAGCCTTTCTAAGGCTTTCTTTTACTGTGACACAACACATAATGAAGAAAAGTAATACCAGATTTGAAATAAAATACATATTCAAAAGACAACTCAAAGACCAAAACAAATTATGACACCTCAACTCCCCCCAAGCTACCCCCTGGAAAAAAGGGAAATCTGGCAGGAAGTAAATTTAGGGTCCAATTATGCAACCCTTACTCAGGTAAATCAATGGGATTACTTGTGTGAGCAAATCCTCACCAGCACAAATCAGGTTGCACAATTGGGCCATGAGTCTGTTGTGGTTGAAGTATTCTATAACTCTCCAATTACTCGAGGGGTAGCCGTGTTACTCTGGATCTGTAAAAAGCGACAAAGAGTCCTGTGGCACCTTATAGACTCAGGCCTGGTCTACACTAGGAGATTATGTCGAATTTAGCAGCGTTAACTCGAATTAACCCTGCACCCGTCCACACAACGAAGCTATTTATTTCGACATAGAGGTCTTTTTAAATCGATTTCTGTACTCCTCCCCGACGAAGGGAGTAGCGCTAAATTCGACATGGCCATGAATTAGGGTAGGTGTGGATGGAATTCGACGCTAATAGCTCCGGGAGCTATCCCACAGTGCGCCACTCTGTTGACCCTCTGGACAGCAGTCCGAGCTCGGATGCTCTGACCAGCCACACAGGAAAAGCCCCGGGAAAATTTGAATTTCTTTTCCTGTCTGGCCAGTTTGAATCTCATTTCCTGTTTGGACATCGTGGCGAGCTCAGCAGCAGAGCTCTCCAGCAGAGGTGACCATGCAATCGCAGAATAGAAAGAGGGCCCCAGCATGGACTGATCGGGAAGTCTTGGATCTGATCGCTGTGTGGGGCGATGAGTCCGTGCTTTCGGAGCTGCGATCGAAAAAACGGAATGCGAAGATCTACGAGAAGATCTCAAAAACCATGACGGAGAGAGGATACAGCCGGGATGCAACGTAGTGCCGCGTGAAAATCAAGGAGCTGAGACAAGGGTACCAGAAGACCAAAGAGTCAAACGGACGCTCCGGATCCCAGCCCCAGACATGCCGTTTGTACGAGGCACTGCATTGCATTCTAGGTGCGGCCGCCACCACTACCCCACCACTGTCTGTGGACTCTGACGATGGGGTATTGTCGACGGCCGCTTCCTCGGAGATGTTCGCGGACGGGGAAGATGAGGAAGGAGATGAGGAGGACGAGGCAGTCGACAGCGCTTTCAACGCTGATTTCCCCGACAGCCAGGATCTCTTCATCACCCTCACGGAGATCCCCTACCAACCCTCCCAAGGCGGTAACCCGGACCATGAATCGGGAAGGATCAGTAGGTAAGTGTTTTAAACATTTATTTTGAACACAATAGGAATGGTATCTTAACAATGGGTTTTTCATGATTAGTTTGCCCTAGGCGCTTTAGTTTCTAGTCCTTGCCATTGCAGCTACTGGAAAATTCTGTCAATATGTCCGGGGATAGAGCAGAAATCCTCCTGGGACATCTCCACGAAGGTCTCCTGGAGGTATTGTGAAAGCCTTTGCATCAGGTTCCTGGGGAGAGCGGCCTTATTGCGTCCTCCATGGTAGGAAACTTTTCCGCGCCAGGCTAGCAGCAAGTACTCCGGGATCATTGCCTCACACAGCATGGTGGCATACGGCCCTGGTGCTTGCTGGCATTCACGCAGCATGCGGTCTTTCTCTGTCTCCGAAATCCTCATCAGAGTGATATCACTCATGGTGACCTGCTTTGAATTAGGGGAATGTTAGTATTGGGACTGATTGCCTGTTCCTTTACATAACTGTAACCCGCCGTTTACAGCCACGTGGTGGAGGCATGACCGGGGCAGCATGCAGGGATCTTTCCCGGGGACAGCCGCGAGGGGGGTGGGACAGGGGCAGAGTTCATGCTGGCCGGATTGCCGGCAGCAGGAACTGGCCAACGGTAGGAGCATTGCTTGGAATGTGAAAGGAGGGCACTGCTATAAATTAAGCTTTAAGCAGCCAAAGGTCTACGGCTTACCATGTCCGCCTGCAGGCCGAATTCCATTGTCCGGCCCTGCTTGTGTGATCTGTACAGCAAGACCCCAGGCACTCAATGGGAAGGCCGAAAATTCGACGTTGTACTGAGTGCACATGTGATAGGTGCTGTGCATGGTCTTGTTCACAGAGAGAGACTATATTCATTGTTCGCAAAACTGTATCTTTGTGAGGAATTCACTCCCTTTTTCCCATCCCACAGCTGCGAGTGTCTCCCGAGCTACCCTGGCATCCCCCTCCTAGAGGCTGGCGCAGATCAGGCGACGAAAGAGAAGGACACGGGACGAGATGTTCTCAGAACTTATGGGCTGCTCCCGAGCCGAGGCTGCACAGCAGACCCAGTGGAGGGAGAACATGTCGCAATACCAGCGATCACACAGCGAACGGGAGGACAGGTGGCGGCAGGAAGACCAGCAGGCGACTCAAACGCTGCTTGGACTAATGAGGGAGCAAACGGACACGCTCCGACGCCTTGTAGATGTTCTGCAGGACCGGAGGCAGGAGGACAGAGCCCCGCTGCATTCTATCTCTAACCGCCCTCCCCTGCCACAAAGTCCCATCCCCCCCTCACCCAACGTCCCAAGAAGGAGGGGCGGCAGGGGCCGTGAAAACAGTCACTCCACCCCTGCAGACTGCTCAAGTAACAGAAGGCTCTCATTCCCAAAGATTTGATAAGTCCTTTCCTTCACTCCAAAAGCACCTCACCCAAGCCCCCGTCCCAGTTTCATCCCCTAACTGTGTAGTTGTTAATAAAAAATACGTTTCTGTTAATTACTGTTTCCGTCATGTTCTTTTAGAGGAGAGTGTGTTTGAAGGGGGGGAAGGGGGTTGGTAATTGGAGAGGACAGTCACCTTTACCAGGGTACAGACACGGGGGCAGGTTCAGCAGAAGGTCACACACACATTGCAGTCACTAGGCACCCTGGTCAGTCTGGGAGGTGGTTTTCATGTTCTGTGTGGGGGGGCTATGTGAGTTTGTGGCAGGGGAGGGCGGTTACAGATCTTATGCAGCGGTCCTTAGCCTGGATGACAGAGCCACGCAGCAGGGGATCTGTAACCGCCCTCCCCCACCACAAAGTCACATAGCCCCCACACACAGAGTCCCGAAAAGGAGGGGTGGCAGGCTCCGTTGAAACAACCAGTCCACCACTGCGGACCGCTCTAGGAGCAGGAGCCTGTCATTCCTCAAGTTTAGAAGCGTCCTTTCCATCACTACACCCGCTCCCCACCACAGTCTGCGTCCCAGTTTCAACACTTTACCACGAAATCTTTAATAAAGAAAACGGTGTTAATGAACAAAGTTTCATTTATTTTATTTTTAAAGGTGTGTTGGAAGGGGGGGAAGGGGGTTGGTAACTGGAGAGGATAGTCAACATTAACTGGGTAAAGAAACGGGGGCAGGTTCAGCTTCTGTTTAAACAAACTTAATAGTCACAGGTTACCCTGCTCACTCTGGAACCTAGCTTTCAAAGCTTCCTGGATGCACAGCGCATCCCGCTGGGCTCTTCTAATCACTCGGCTGTCTGGCTGGGCGTAATCAGCAGCCAGGCGATTTGCCTCAACCTCCCACCCCGCCATAAACGTTTCCCCCTTGCTCTCACAGAGATTGTGGAGCACACAGCAAGCTGCAATAACAATGGGGATATTGGTTTCGCTGAGATCAGAGCGAGTCAGTAAGCTTCTCCATCTCCCCTTCAGACGTCCAAAAGCACACTCCACCACCATTCTGCACTTGCTCAGCCGGTAGTTGAAGAGTTCTTTTTCACTGTCCAGGGCACCTGTATAGGGCTTCATGAGCCAGGGCATTAGCGGGTAGGCTGGGTCCCCGAGGATGACTATAGGCATCTCCACATCCCCAACAGTTATTTTGTGGTCCGGGAAGTAAATACCTTCCTGCAGCCGTCTAAACAGACCAGAGTTCCTGAAAACACGAGCATCATGAACCTTGCCCGGCCATCCGACGTTGATGTTGGTAAAACGTCCCCTATGGTCCACCAGTGCTTGCAGCACCATTGAAAAGTAGCCCTTTCGGTTAATGTACTGGCTGGCCTGGTGGTCCGGTCCCAGGATAGGGATGTGAGTTCCATCTATAGCCCCACCGCAGTTTGGGAATCGAATCGCAGCGAAGCCATCTATGATCACCTGCACGTTTCCCAGGGTCACTACCTTTGAGAGCAGTAGCTCAATGATTGCGTTGGCTACTTGCATCACAGCAACCCCCATGGTAGATTTGCCCACTCCAAATTGGTTCGCGACTGACCGGTAGCTGTCTGGCGTTGCAAGCTTCCAGAGGGCTATGGCCACTCGCTTCTGGACAGTCAGGGCTGCTCGCATCCGGGTGTCCTTGCGCTTCAGGGCAGGAGACAGCAACTCACAAAGTTCCAGGAAAGTTCCCTTACGCATCCGAAAGTTTCGCAGCCACTGTGATTCATCCCAGACCTGTAGCACTATGCGGTCCCACCAGTCCGTGCTTGTTTCCCGGGCCCAGAATCACCGTTCCACAGCATCAACATGACCCATTGCCACCATGATGTTCACGGCGCGGGGTCCCGTGCTTTGTGAGAGGTCTGTGCCCCTCTCAGACTTAATGTCCTCACCGCGCTGCCGTAGCCTCCTTGCCCTATTTCTCAGCATCTGCCTCTGAAAAAGGTGGATGATAAGGTGCGAGGTGTTGACAACGGCCATAACTGCAGCGATGATCGCAGCGGGCTCCATGCTCGCAGTGCTGTGGCGTCCGCGCTGTCAATCACCAGAAAAGTGCGCGAACTGATTCCCGCCGGCGCTTTCACGGAGGGAGGGCGGGAGTGAGGGTTGAATGACGACAGTTACCCAAAACCACCCTCGACACATTTTTTGCCCCAGCAGGCATTGGGGGCTCAACCCAGAATTCCAATGGGCAGCGGGGACTGCGGGAACTGTGGGATAGCTGCCCACAGTGCACCGCTTCCAATGTCGACGCTTGCCCCGTTAGTGTGGACTCACAAAGTCGAATTACTCTCCTTAGTGTGGATACACACGTTCGACTTTGTAATATCGGTTCCACAAATTCGCTTTAAGTAAAATCGAACTACTCTCGTAGTGTAGACATACCCTAACAGATGTATTGGAGCATAAGCTTTTGTGGGTGAATACCCACTTCGTCAGACGCATGCTTCTTTCACCCCCGGAAGCTTATGCTCCAATACGTCTGTTAGTCTATAAGGTGCCACAGGACTCTCTGTTGCTTTCTCCAATTACTGGTTTTCAAAAACGGAAACTAAAAGACATCAATCAACATGACATGTTGAGCCAAAAAAAAAAAAAAAAGGCGGCGGCTCTATCATGCAGCATATACATTGAAAGCGTGATGGGCTTTTGGCTTTGGAGGCCCTTCAGAGCAGCAGCTGATGGACTTGACATGGAACTACCAATGGGATACAAGGACAATGATAACCAGATATACTTAAAAGAAATGGATACACAACCAAGCAAAGCACAGTTACTTACCAAGAGCAGGAAATGAAAGCAGCTCGATTCTCTTTCACATGATCGAGAAATACCATTGGCTTCCATGCCCTCACCAAGCTAGTCTTTTAGGGTTTTACATTAGTGCCTCTCACTGCAGTATCGGAGTATGAAATAGTCTGGGTAATATATATGAGATGACAAATTCTTCTTCTTTTTAAAAAGCATTTTGCATGCCTCAAGCTTTTGAAAGTCATATCCTTTATTTCTTTTGTGCCAAACAAAACACCGATAAATCTGTATCTAGAAGTGATTGCCCCAGAGACCTCACTCTACACTTATCAAACAAACCACTATATAGACAAAACATTCTAGCATTCCAAGAAGCTGTTTCAATACTCACTAGCTGTATTTACTCCTTCTAAAAAGTGGCTGGGACAAGGATAATAACAAAGCTTTTATTCATAGTTTTATTCCAATGTAAAGACGTAATCTTCAGATTGCTCTGTGCTCTAGATGGAACCTCATTTCACCAGAATATTCGGCATTGTACAGATTCTCTCAATTCCCCCTTTTTAAACAGGATGTTTTTAATGGTACCATGAGGATGGGAGACGTTAGGCAGTGAGTTCCTTTAAATTCCTAGCTGACTCATAAAGCAACCAGATTCTCCTCTATAATTAAGCATTTTTGGCTTTCATCTTAGAAAAGGGCATAAAGAGCAATTGCTGGAGCTGAATTTGGTAAGTCTTGTTCATTTGACACAGAATGGATAGTGTACAGGGAACCTGTAATTGCTCCCTCTTCTATATTCATCTAATATTTAAGAATCCCGCGGGGTTTTAATTCTACACGTCACGGCTTGTCTACACGGGGATGTTACATTGGATTAGTTTGTTTGATCTAAGTGCAGCAAATTAACTACACTGAATTGAAATGCATCCACACGGCTTTTGTTAGGCCGGCTTAAGGTACTTTCCTTGTTAATCATTGTGTCCACACAACCCTGTGCTTGCTCGAATTAACCAGACAGCGTTCTGGGCAGAGATCCCAAGGTGCAATGTTCTGCTGCTCAGCTCTATGCTCTGGGATTTTTCTTGCAGTGCACTGTAGATGCCTACAGGAATTCTGGGACTTGTGGTCAAACTATCAAACTTCCATGGTTCCTCTTCCAGCATCCCATAATCCGTTTGTATTTTGCCAGTGCTGTTTTCAAACTGCAGTCAGGCAACATGGAGGACACTCTGCCGAGCTCATCACCATCTGGAAACTTGTCACATGCACCCTGACTGCCACCAGTCAGCAGCTTACCAGTTTGGTGTTGGTAGATCAACAGTCAGGGCTGTTGTCATGGAGGCTTACTATGCTTTAAGGAGGGTGCTGCTATGCCAAGTCAAAATCTGGTAATGCACAGGAGATCATGGATGGCTTTGCAAGGATGGGACTCTCAAACCATATAGTGTCTATTGATGGGACCCACATGCCTATTCTCTGCTTCCCACACCAGGCCAAAGACATTACCAGCAGGAAAGGGTATTTCTCCATGGTGCTGCTTGATCACTGAGGAAGGTTCGCCAATATTAATGTGGGGTTTATGATATCAAGATTTTTAGAATCTCAGGCCTCTGTGCTGGAATGAGATCACTAGATCAATAGGGCTGCATTATGCTCCTCCCTTGGGGCCAGGGTAGTTGTGGACAATGAATGTACTGTAGCCATGATAAGGCTGGATGTTTCTTGTCACTGTGTGCCCTGCTGTACTTTGTACAACATCTGTGAGAGCCAGGGAGAGATCCTGGTTGAGGGGTGGGAGCAGGAGGTGGACAGCCATTTTTTGCACACTAGCTTGATGAGCACTAATGTGGCTGTGCCTTCTGAAGCTGGAATTTACACCTCCAGCTCAAAGTGTAGACGTACCCATAATCGGGTCTTGTTGAAAAAGACAATGGACAAAACAGAAAGATCTACAGCACTGCTGTTTGCCAGGATGGAGTTCCCCAGCTGGTGCAGGAGATAAGGGGAAACACTTGCTCTCTGGGCAATCCCAAATGGCCTACATTGTGTTGCGATGTGCATGCGAAAATGCAGCACAATCTTTGACTTAAGTTCTCTTTTTCTTTTGACATCCCCAGAGCAGCATAAAGTGCACTATAAAATAAATAGAATTCTGCAGTAATTGTTCTGAACACAAGAGTTTCAGATATTCATGAATGCCTTATAATGCCTTAATATGTGTCTGCACTTTGAAATGTTTGTGAAGCCTGACTTGGGAAATTTACCTCATAAAAACTCAAGTTAGCTGAAAGCTGAGAGCATTTATAAAACTCTGAACCAAATTACTTTGTCTATTGCTGTTACAATAACATGCTCGCCATTTTTTTTTAATCCCCATGGTACTGATATCTTGAGCTGGGAGAGGGGATCTGTGCGGGGAGGGAGGGCAAGTAGGAGGCAGCTTGGGAAGGGTGGTTTGGAGATGGTAAATGTGGCCAATGGTTGTGGGATTTGCTACTTCAGGGAAACAAAACTTTATAGTTTTAAGTCTCTGGCTCAGGTGGCATTTTGAGCATGCGGCAGAGGAGGGTATTAGAAGCTGAGCAGGTGGAGAGAGGCTCCTAGTGCCGCCCAACTTGGGGCAGACAGACAGTTCCTGGAAAACAATGGTGTAAATTACCCTGCAGTGGGGTCTACAAACCCCATGCTGGGCAGAGGCAGAAGGGGGAGGGAAGCTTCTCCTGCCTACAGGCAAGCAGTCTGATCACACCCCCAGGCAGCTTCCACAACTATTAGTCATGGTAGTATAAGGCACCCTCCACTGCAACCAATTAGAGAAACCAGGCCTGCTGTAAAAGGAGAGAGCTCAGAGAAGGAGAGGAGGCAGTGAAGGGGTAATACCCCTGCACCAGGCTGCCTCCAGAAACACTGCCCAAAGGGATCAAAGCAGACTATTAGGCCTAATTAGAGGCCAGGGCCAAGAACTGCCCTGAGCAGGGGCTAATCAAAGAAAGCCACTCAGGAAGCAGTAGAGACATCCTGAAAGACCACATCAAGGACCGCTGACATCCCCTGTACAGCTGTATTGTAATACAGCACATAAGACTTACTGGTACAGCTCTCCTCCAGAACAATTTGAGTCTGGCTGTCTGCATGGGATTCGTGTGTAACATCACTATCTGCCAGGTTGTTCGGTGCTTGGCTGCCCAGAAAAATCTCCTCCTAGTCCGTCCCCACGGGAGACATGGAGTTTAGAGTGCTTTCCATGGAAAACTGTCCGCCACATTGTTCTTGGGTGCACTAGTGGCGTTGCTTGCAAAAATGTGATTCAATTGCTCACAGTCTGGGCAGGTAGCAGGAGCGTTACTGGAGATCCTGTGCTTGTCCCTCGTTTTCAGGTACTTCTGCCAGGGCTCCTTCACTTTGCCTAAGCAGTGGAACCAGCTCTAGGAATGCCTCCTTTTCTCCATTTGCTCTGTCTAGTAGCATGTCAGCATTCCAGTGACTCTTCTATAGATAGTACGGAGCATGCAACTGCCCAAAGAGGGCAATCAAGTCCCAGAGCCCACCTGAAAGCTCTGCAGGACATGGCTTCTCTAATGGATATACAATTCCAGGTGTGTGAACTCACCACTACTTGGTATCAAAAAGGGGCAGTACTGTCTAGAGCTGTGCAAATAACACATTTTTTTTGTTCGCTGGCTGTTCTGAAAAATCGGGGAAGGGGCGAATTAGCTTCAGGCCAAACCAAAACCAAAATGTTTTGGAACTTTTGGCAAAAAAGAAGGTTGAGAAAATATTTGTTTTGAGTCAAATGAAACATTTTGTTCAACCTGAAATGAACATTTTATTTTGATTTTGAGCTTTGCTTTTACATTTTTGCATTTTCTTTTTATGGAAGGAAATTCTGAAATGAGAAAAGGTTGTGTGCGGGTGCAAGGCACTGTAAGGTGAACAGACTAAAGTTGCTCTGATGTAACATCCCTGTGTAGACAAGCCTTCAGATTCCATGACTTACAGAGACCTCCAGATTTTACAGGTGCAAAGAAGTCAATTTATCAAGCTACGTACAGTACTGAAGATGTCTTCTGATTCTTCCTTCATCTTGTTAACAACCTATTTCATTCCTTAAAGAGGTCATAGTAGTCCAAGCTTAGGAGTGGGTGATCCACAGGCATTTCCACTGCATTGAACTGGGTTGTGTTTTGTCCTTCTGGCTTGCAAGTTATATACAGCTGACTCCTTTTAAAACAAGAACTTCACCCCAGTGAGAAAAGTTGGGCACTGTTTTCTCAGGGCCAGTAGAATACTTATCTCCTTGATACACAACCTCATTCATCTGTCTTCTAAATATTGAGAGGATCATCTCATGGTAGAGGGCACTGCAGGATAAATCTGACCATTCTTAGTTTGAGGCCAGTTTACACTATCCTGCCAAATTCATTCTGTCTTAGTCACAAAGTAGTATAAACAGCTGTAGCCAAGGGTGTGCAGCATCTGGAGTTTAAATATTATGGACCAAAGGGTTTGAATTCTGAGCCTTAAATAGTAAAGCAGACTTCTAATCTTAAGGGCACTGTCATGTGTTCAAAAGGACTGAAATACAGCAGTTTCCTGAGGAAAAAGTTTTAGTAAAAACTATTTGAGGCAGGCAAAAGCCATATTTAAATTTAAGTAGAAAACTGGGGTGCTGTGCTGGTTCTCTGAAAGTATAACACATTCGACCACAGAAAATCTGTCTAAACAATGTTAAGAGGTCTGACACAGTGACTATTTACGAGCACTTGTGACACGTGCCAGGTTGAACATATTGTTTACACGTCCTCTCTTTGTGTCCAGGATGGTACCACTGGCAGCAGGCCATGTTTCTACACCCTTTAGGTATGTCTATACAGCAAAAAAAAATCCTCAGAGCTTGGGTCAACTCACTTGGGCTTGCACTGTGGGGGTAGAAGTTTGGGCTTGGGCTGGAGCCTTGGCTCTGAAACTCAGTGAGCAGGGAGAGTTTCAGAGCCCAGACTTCAGCCCCAGCTTCAGCCTGAACATGTGCAAAATGAGAGAGAATTTCAAGAAAAGTTTTGTTCAGGTTTGTCTTGAGGATTGGATAAAGATTTGTGCCTGTTGTTCTTCTTAAAAACATTTATTTATCCAAGTGCGCATACAAGGAATAAGGGCTGAGATTTTCATAGGAGTTCAGGGGCATTAGGCACCCATCGCAGATTGAGTGTGAAAATCTAGCCAGCGATTCCTAGTCAAGGAACTAAGATATAGAACATTTTGAATTTATATTAATTCTCAGACTGTGAACCAGTTTATAATTGATGGGACACTGTCAATATTCTGGGAGTCTCAGGTTGATGGAAGAATTCTTCTGTTGACCTAGCTACCATCTCTCGGGGAGGTGGGTTACCTACGCTGATGGGTAGTGTATACGCTCAAGCACTACAGCGGCATAGCTGCAGCAGTACAACTGTGTTGCTGAAGTATTTTAGGTGTAGACAAGCCCATCTAGTGCAGAGCTGTTTACCAACTGCCCCAGCATGCCTGATTTCAACACACTTTAGAAATAATTCCAGCATATGTCCATAACTCTAAATACCCACTGCCTACACACATCACATAATAACGATAATGATAAGTGAGTTGTTAGTTTTCAAATGACACCTCACAAGGCATATTTTGTACAAACATTATTACAATAGTGTGTAGGGTGTGACTATAGGGCTGCTTATTGTCACACCCATGTAGTACAAAACTCTAGTTTTCCCTTTTGAAATGCTACTTATGATAAGAGTAGGTAGCACCCGATCAGACTATATCAAAGTGTACCTCGATGTTGGAGGAGATATAATGTTAATGGCATTTTGGAAACTAAATATCTAGTATGTCTCCCATGATCTAATCTGTGTGTCCCAGAATCATGGAAATCAGAGATGAAGAAGACTCAAGTCTTCTAGGCCTATTCCCACCTATGCAGGATTGCTTAAAATATAGATTTCTATAATATAAAGAGATTTTATGCATAATTTAGGTTATTTTCTAGCTACTATATTTATTGATAGGGCAGTCTCACCATAACACACGTGTGCTGTATTCAAGTTAGTCAAATTATCTTCAGTATAGAATGTGTTATTTTGTTCATGCAAAACTTATTCTTTGACTGCATCTCTTACCTTTAGGGACCTATAAAGACCTAACTGGATGAAGAAAAGAAAGGTATGCGTGTGTCTGTGTTTATAAAGAGAGCTTCCAAAGGACATAATTAGTAAATAAAAAGATATTCCCTGGCCTAAGGGAACATCATAACAGCCATACTGAGTCAGTGTTTGGACAGGGGTGTAGGCCGGAGTCAGGAAAATAGGTAGAGTCCATAGGAGCAGCCAACCAGGGATTCATATAGTTGCTCAGACAACTTCCTGTGCTTCTTTCTGGCTTAAGTAGCGCGTTCCAACCAATCAGTGGGGCTGGACATCTCCCCCAGTGAGGAGCTTCATGGGCAGGGCAATTAGTGAGCTAGAGCTTCACTAAACCCCTCTCCAGTGGTTTGGGTGAGCTGCTGGGTGATCGCTATGGTCTGAGCTCTACCTGTGGATCTGGATTTGAGGCCTGCGAGCTCTCAGAGCCAGACCAGTGGTGCATCTAGTTTAGTTTCCTGTCTTCAGACAGTGGTCCGTCCAGATGCTTGAATGGGAATGAACAGAACAGGGCAATTATCAAGTGTTCCAGTCCCAGCTTGTGGCAGTCAGAGGTTTAGGGAGCATGGGGTTGTGTCCTTGACCATTTTGGTTAATAGCCATTGATGGACCTAGCCTCCACAAATGTATCTAATTCCTTTTTTGAACTCAGTTATACTTGTGGCCTTCAACATCCCCTGGTAACAAGTTCCACAGGCTGATTGCGTTGTGTGAAGAAGTTCTTCCTTATGTTTGTGTTAAACCTGCTGCTTATTAAGTTCATTGGATGACCCCTAGTTCTTGTGCTATTATGTGAAGGGGTAAATAACACTTCCCTATTCACTGTCTCCACTCCGTTCAGGATGAAAGGTGAGACCAAAAAGGGCATGTATGCACAACATCAGTATGTTGAAGATTTAGAATTATTCTTTATTATTAATCATGTTTATTATGGTAGTGCCTAGGGACCAACCAGAAACATGGACCGTGGTGTTCTAGATGCTGTACAAACACAGAGTAGTGGATGGTCCCTGCTCTAATGAGCTAACAATCTAAATAGACAAAACAGACATCTGGTGAAGAAAGTGGTAGAACACACCAGCAAAGTGAACAATGAGATGGTGGCAAACGTCATGTTAATTCTATGGTTTTATTGATTTACTCATTTATTAAGGTGAATCAGCTAAATGGAAAGAAAAGGGAAGGGAGAGGGGGTTCACTGAAGGGAAGGTCAGAGGGGACAGGGCAGGGGAGAAGAGGGTAAGAGGGGCATGTGTGGAGTGAAGCTGGGGTGTTCTTTACAGTCTGCCTGCTGTGCTCATGGGTGTGTAAATGGGGACACTAATGTAATTTAGGCACTGTGTGAGTGTTTAGAAACTACATGGTATTGCAATTCACCGGTGCTTTAAATCCCTCTTGTTATTGGAAGTGCAGCAGGAATGCTGTTTACTGAAAATGGGTGTTAGGGCAAATAGGAACATGCCGTAGGTATTTTAGTCCTTATGAAAAAATATGTTGTGGGCCAAATTCAGCATAGTTGGTTCCGGGTGGTGAAAGTATACCTTCTTGTACCAGGGTACTAATGTCTCCTGCATTAGCAAAGCCCATTGTATTGCGGGAGGAGATTCAGCAATAGCAAAGGCGGGTAGACTATCTCACGTGCTGTGCTTTATTCTTGAGAGGGGCTGCTTCACCTTATACCAGTTCTCCAGTGTAAGTGCACTTGTGTGAAATCTCCTCATGGAGCTGCTGAGTCACTGGACATTTTTACTGCCTTGCCCATGATATGTTAAATCTTGCAGAAACAGGCTACTTTTTAATAAGGGTTACTATGCAAAATTCATTGGTCTCATCAAAACTACCACACCAAGCACATTTT
Source organism: Terrapene triunguis (assembly GCF_002925995.2). NCBI lineage: Eukaryota > Metazoa > Chordata > Testudines > Emydidae > Terrapene > Terrapene triunguis. Next base: position 30,167,312 of record NW_020664481.1, on the reverse strand, counting down.
TATGGAGCTGACCTACTTTAATTCTCTGCTCAGTAAAGTCTCAGGTGAACTACCAGTGTAAGAAGCTATGCGCTTAGAAGATATCTTTGCTCCAGACATTTGTGTTTTACAGGCAGATGAATGGGAGAATGCTTCAAAGGATTTCACTTGTTTCATGGTTCAGTGTTCAGGTGGAGTATGAATGCAACCAAAGCAAATGCTGTCAGCCTTACATTCATCTCAGGAACCCTCAGCCCCTCCCTTGAGAGGGACAAGAGGAATGTACAGAGTTGCATCTAAAACACCTTAATTATATCAAGTAAGGTTTCTGGTTGGAACTGGAAGCTGTGAGTATCAAGGGGCAAACTTTTTGCACCATTCTGCTCCTTGTGCCACACAGGCAGCACAAAGGGAGCAAAGGCTGGCAACATTCCCCTATCTGTTCATTCCCAGGTAAGGGGGAGACCCCGGGGATCACAGGGCTGGAATGCTGGCTCCTACACCAACTTCCCCACAGTCCACAGTGCAGGGGATGTATTGTGGGTGGGGTTGGGCATTAGAGGAGTTGGGAGGAGCATATTGTGCTCCATCTATACTCAAGAGGTGCACAATCCCCTAGGGATTGTTGCCTCTTGGCACATGTTAGAGCAGCCCCTAGGAGCTCTAGCCTGCAATGGGGCAGAGAATAAAGGAGCTATAACCAGCTTCCTCCCTCTACTTCACTGAGCATGAACTCTGAAGCAGATAATCTGGCCCAAACCCTTGTGATTGTTTTTCATTTTGTGGTGAAACTATAACTCTGTGCAGATTTGAAACAAAAGGAAGTATTTTTTTCACACAGTGCACAGTCAACCTGTGGAACTCCTTGCCAGAGGATGTCGTGAAGGCCAAGACTATAACAAGGTTCAAAATGAACTAGATAAGTTCATGGAGGATAGGTCCATCAATGGGCAGGGATGGTGTCCCTAGCCTCTGTTTGCCAGAAGCTGGGAATGGGCGACAGGATGGATCACTTGATGATTACCTGTTCTGTTAATTCCCTCTGGGGCACCTGGCATTGGCCACTATTGGAAGACAGGATACTGGGCTAGATGGACCTTTGGTCTGACACAGTATGTCCGTTCTTATGTGTTAATATGGCAAGGTAGAATGGGTTTTCCAAATACTGATAAAGCTTTGGACTAGTATAATATTAATAATTAGTTTGTTAAGTATTTGTTAATTTGCTAAGCTTTGTTAGTGCATTTTATTTAAAGATTTCAAAATAGCTTTGAGACATGAATTAATTAAGCCTGTCAACCTCTCTTCTGTAGGAGAGGTAAGTGGTGTTGTTACAATTTTATGGTAAAGCATAGATGGGTGCCAAGGTCATATAGTGAGTTCATGGCAGAGCTGGAATAGAACCCAAGCGCCCTGACTGCCGGTCCCCAGCACTGGATCCATTCCCTTTCATATACAGTGTAAATGTTAATATGTATATTATGCAAATGCTGAACTTTTTGTTAAATTTCATAATGGAGTATCTACAGTTTCCCAAAGGGCTTATGAAGACCTAGAAAACAAACAAGCAAGCTTTCCTTTCCCTCTCCTTTCCACCCTCTGCTATGGTTTGGTTCGAGCTTCCCCAAGAAGAGGGTGGAGTCTCCAGAGGGAGGTCATCCTCATATTAGGAGCACGCCAGCCATATATATGGCTTCTGAGGTGCAGTGTGTTCTCCCAATTTAGTTTTAAGAGCAGGATGCAACTAGGACAGTGACTGGCTATTATCATGCCGTTGGGTATCAAAGAAGTGCAGGTGTAACCTGCAGCTTTCAATGATTAAGCACTGCAATATTTTTCTTATGATAACTACATCCTTTCTGTTGCCTTTTTATCATTATGAAACCAAGCCTTTGTTGTGGAGATGCTGTGCATTTTTTATGCAAAGAGGATGATGAAATTGTCAGCTGAGTGTTGTGGAACAGCAGTTTCGGCTCTGCAATGTGGTTCAGAATAGATTAATATACCTGCGTAGAATGTTACTCAATCAGAAAAGTCCATCAGTCCAAGCAATTTTGTACTGGGAATTGCATTTATGGTTTCTGCTATTGACATTTTTATTCTATAGTTTTTGTTATAATTCTCCCTTACTGATGTCCTCAAATCAAGAACTCATTTTAGAGTTGTTGCCAGCCTAGGGTTTGGCCTTTATCCTCATCCCTTAACATTAGCCTGAAGGTTTAATTCAAGTTGAATTTAGCAGAATACTTTTGTAGTCCTTCATTTACATGTATGCCAACAAGCTTAAATGCACTGCAACCTTGGAAGACTTTCAAAGGAAGTAATAATTCCTCTGAAATAGGTCTTTTGAAAGCTTTATCTTGTTCTTTCTCTTTTTGTTAATCTTGGAGCCCCTTAGCATGTCAAAGCAATTTTTCTAATGTCACATCTTCTAGACATTAGCATGAAAGAGCTTTAAAAGATGATTTGAGAAAGAATAAATGTTGAATGAGCGTTTATTATAGAGCCGTTTATGCTACATTTGCATTTTGACTATATTTTTGACGTGAAATGTTTGAAAAGCAGGCTAATTTGAAAGTCAATAGTCTCTAAACAATGTACACTACAAGTCTGTTTACACTGAACTGTTTCTTTTGTGAATTAAATTACAAAAATAAGATTTCATTAGGCTTAAGCTGATTTGTTTATAGGGATGAGATTAAGCTAGTCTCATTAGTCTTAACACTGAAATGATATTCCCTTTAGAAATTTGGTTGTGATCAAATGTTCCTCTTTAAGTTATATTCAAGAGACTATGAGACAAACTGGTCTGTCATTCGGTGTTGATCTTCCTGGAGTTCTGATGCCTCCCAGTTCAACAGTTAGGGAAATTAATTACTGGAGAATACCCAGGATTGAGAGGAGAAAAATAATATTTATTTATTACATTAGTGTACTGTAATTGTAAACCATGTTTTTTAATTTGTAAACCTGACGTCTTGGATTTTTGTTTGTACATATACTAGTTTTTTTCCCTATCTTTGTGTTTAGAGACTAGAAATATCACAGACAGCATTTGGAGTGTTGATAGTTATAGGCTGCCAAAATGACACGTGCAGTGTGCCATGGATATGAAAATGTTTCCCTCGATATCTTGCAGGAAGCAGCTGAAATTTTATTTTTCAGGCATGGCGGCATCCAGTAAGTGGGGCTGTTGAGAGTCTCCTATTGCAATGCAGGGTTTTCACCCTGTGGCCAGTTTCTTAATTACCAAAACTTAAAGGGAAATGAGAGGAGAGAAACTCTAGAGTGAAAATTTCAGATCGAAGCCTGGATTTACTGGAAGGATGAAAGCTAACAAAAAGGAAAGGGCTGAAGGATAAGAAACAGATTGACATCAATGAAGGAATATTAGTCAATGGAACTGGTCATGCTTAAACTTAAGCAAGTGGTGAAGTGCTTTGCTGAATCCAGGCCTGAACTGGAAGTTCTAAAATATTTTCATGTTACAGATCAGACCAGCTATGGCCTGAGAGCCATGTCTAATTGTTTTTATATTTTTCACTCTGCTTCTAAAAGCTTACCTCTCTTCATTCATTAATCAATTATTTGTTAAACTAGAACAATGATGAGGTGGAAAAGTATTGGGGAAAGGAAGGCAAAAGAGGGACAGGTGATGGGGATGAAGTAAGTAGTATGTAGTGATCTGTAGCCTTTTATTTTATTTTATTTAAAGTGACTTTAGTAATGTGGTATATTACACCGTCATGGGTTCGGCTGTGGTGGCTACAGTTTCAAGCTCAACAGAGTGAAAGTCACTTCTGCTACTTGCTTCAGATTTAGAGTCTCTAGGAACACATAAAGCCCAAGGATAGTGACCACTCATACATTTACAAGTACAAGGTCTAGTCTGTTTTACAAGTTTAATTAAAGTTACAGTTAAACTTATGATTACCCATGCATATAGAAATTCTATAAAGACCTATGCACAAGTTACAAATATAGTTATACTTGCATCCTCCTAGATAGTGTCACGGTCTGATGGGTCTCTTATGGATTGATCATCAGTAGAGGGATGGTTCCTGCTGGAGTTTCCCATAGGGAACTCAATTTTCCTAATCTGGGTACCATCTTTTTATAATGTGATTCTGACTATACCTCATTGCCATTTTCATTTACGCCCATAGTGCATCCTGTGGTTAGAGCATGTGTTAGAAAAATGTGACTACTGGGTATCTGGTAAGCAAAAGATTACTCCTATGGTTAATTTTTGCAGTTTTACACATTGGTACATCTTTTTCTGTAATCTTGTGGCATAGGGTCAAGCATTTCTTAAGTCTATGGCCTAGTATGGCTAAGCTAAAATCTTACAGGCCTCAGCCTGTAGGCCTTGTGTTTCAGCCCTACTTACTTAGATACCTAATACCTAATTATCCCTTCTAACTACTGATTAATCTCATACTTCTATAATCCTGCAATTTAACTCTATTTAGCGTACAATGATTATATATGACATAGCATGTGAGTTAATCATAACATCACACAATAAATGAACAATAAACTAAAATCATGGGCTACGGGATAAGAATTAAATATAGATAACATATTATTTGATAAAACTGTTTTCCCCAAAACTACCTCTGCCTGAGGACCAAGAGGGGTGGAATTTAGCCCTGGGCCCGGGACATCAAAATGTCATCACTCCAAAGTCTGCCATCCTGTAGTTATGCTGTACTAGAAATTGGAGAACTACTACTACTTGCGGGGGAGGGATAGCTCAGTGGTTTGAGCATTGGCCTGCTAAACCCAAGGTTGTGAGTTCAATCCTTGAGGGGGCCACTTAGGGATCTGAGGCAAAAATAAGTATTTGGTCCTGCTAGTAAAGGTATGGGGCTGGACTCAATGACTTTCAGGGTCCTTTCCAGTTCTATGAGATAGGTATAAGGGGCAATTCTTCATTTCCTTTGGGACCCAATACTCACTTGAAAAAAACAGAGTTCTTTTGCTTTAAAACAGAGACATTTTTAGATATATGAATGCCATTGAAGGTTGTTTTGAGATGTTTTACTCTATTAATTTTAATTTTTTTCTCGGCTGTCCAGGGCTTTACGTGATACAAGAAATAGTCCCATTACATTGTTTAAAAAGCTCCCTTACAAATTCCTCAAATAGCTTTTTAGTAACATTTTTTGGCTTACACAAAATGCATAGGAGTGTGGTGCGGTGTATAGGCTTTATTGGCATACATCTGGAATGACCTGCATACCCCATATGTAGACTTGTCACTCATGAATAATGTGTCCCGTTCAAATTTATGCCAATAAAACCTTCATACCACATCATGTACTCCCTGTGGACTAGCTTGTAACTTTACCGCCTGCCCTGAATGACAGGTGGCATGAAGCTTTACTGCCCCAAGCCCACATCAGAGAATACATTGTAACTATGAAGACAGAGGATCCCAGAACTCAGGCTCCAGCTGAAACCAGAAGTCTGCATGGTCATGAAACAGACCCGAAGCTCAAGTCGGCTGGCATGGGCCAGCTGTGGATTTTTCTTTGCTGTGTAGACATACCCCAGGGGATTGATGATTATTATTGTTTTTTTTTTTAGAAACAATCTCTTTTTTGCAGCCATAATTATCTGAATGAAAATAAGTGTAGCTGATGTCATTTATCATGCTCATAGATTCAGGTAGTTAGATGTCTGACTGGCATCTGTTATGCCTGTAACGCTCTGTGTAAAATGGGATATTCCTTTCAAATTCAGGGGTGAAATCCTGGCCCGATTGAAGTTCCATGGCAAAACTCACAATGATTTCAGTAAGGCCCAGATTTCACCCCAGGCCTTTAACTATTTGAATATGAAATACGCGAGGTTCCAAAATTGTATTAGAAATTACTCACACACAACATCAATTGCCATTCTCCAATGCAATAATGAACCTGGTGTTACTCAATTTTCGTAAATTCCCACAAAAAAAGTTCATATGGAGGGTTTTGTTGGAATACAGCAGCTTCTATAAGAGTAAAGTGAGTTTAGTCATTCTCCATGACAGTGTTTACACTGAGACCATTTACGTTATAATTCCCCAGTTGTTCCTGTCATTGAGGAAGCGTTGATACAGGAAAGATTCAGAGCTGTAAATTGGTGCAGCTCCACTGGAGGCAGTGAACATGGGAAACTGAGAGGGTGCTAGCATTTTATTACCATGCAAAAGATACAAGAAATAGTCTCTGGGTTAGGCCACACCTTTGCCCTGTCTGGTGTTAGCAATAGTTCAAGCTGCAGTGCAAAAGGGAATTACAGGTTCCCATTTTCCCAGTGTCGAAATCCTAAAATACCACTAATAACCCATCATTCGAATGTCAGAAAAAGCCATGATCATTTAAGTATGGCTCACTGTACAATTATATAGGAGCTAGCTTTCTTAGATGATCATTGTCAGAGTCTCACAGCAGACAGAGGAAAGATCTTGTGGCACCAAGTTGTAGAAGGGCACTGCTAGTAACAAGAATATGCACATAAAATAAAAATTCAATAATACCTAAAAAGGGGACCCCACAAAATGAGCAGCATGACTGTGAGTGTTCTAAGAAGATGTATATTCCTTCCTTCCTTTTTTTCAGATTACGGTTTACTTCTCTGCAAAAGCTCTACTGAACTATGCATTCCAATTGCAGCAACGCACTGAACAGGGACAGGAGGGGTCTGAGTACCACTAAACATAGTCTTGTTTAAAGTTATCTGGCTAGGTACTTGTATGGTCTCTATCATCATAGTATCTGAGCATTAACAATTGCTGGAGTGCCTGAAGCAATAGGTTGATTAGAGAGATTTTGAAATTTGAACCATACCAGAAAACTCTCTTTAATTGACCCTTCAGACTTTTCAGGCACTGTTTGTTGGAAGTAGAATACATAAAACACATACAAAAGATTTTTTTTTTTAAAGGAAAAACAAGCGTGTATTGAAAAAGGAGAATTTTGAAAAAGGAGTTGTTGAAAATGGCCTAAGAATAAAACTTATGAACAGTGTCTTTTTTCTGGTATGAATAAAAGCTCTAACCTTTCACCTTTCATGTCTTTCCACCCACTGTCTGAGCAGATGTACATGAGATGTTCTTTTACGCTTGAATTGTTTGAGTTGAGGTGGTGATCACATAAATGCAAGGGCCTATCTTCCCTAGGATCTTCGACCTTGCTACTTAGCTAAAAGCTTGCTTGCAGTGATAGATTAAAAAAACATAATACCTTCTGTCCTCCTTCAAACGTTCTTTCGCTAAAAAAATTATCATATCAAGTTTATTGTTGGACTTCAGCTTTTCTTAGGTTCTTTTAGTTGTTTCTGGAGTCCAGCCCTTACATAAGAAGTTGTATGATACCCTGGGAAACACAGAGGAGATGTTTTTCTCTCAGTGTGCATGGCATATGGTGTTATATATGCCTGCAGACAGGAAAATAGAACACTAAGTAAGCAAGAGCATGGATTGGGAGACCTCTAGAAAAACCCAAAATCTGCAGTAAGTGGCTGCAGTAAATTCTGAGTTAGTTCCTATCCCATGCTCTAGTGTTGTGTATGCTCCCAGTATGTGAGGCACTGTACCGCTAGAAGTACTGTGTTTTTGGGCTGGTCTACGCTACCATGGTAAATCGATCTAACTTACACAACTTCAGTCACATGAATAACATGACTGAAGTCGACGTAGTTAGATCTGCTTACCGCGGTGGCTACACTGCGCTGTGTCGACGGGAGAGCATCTCCCGTCGACTTCCCTTATGCTTGTCGGGGATGTGGAGTACACAAATCAACGGGGGAGTGCTCTGCCATCGATTTAGCATGTCTTCACCAGACCTGCTAAATCTACACTCGCTGCATCGACTGCAGTGCCAATCTACTGGTAAGTGTAGACATGAGATATTAGTGATTTCCTGGTATCTTTACTAGGTGAAATCCTGGTAACACTGAAGTCAATGGCAAAACTCCTATTCACTTCACTGGGGCCAGGATTTCACCCACAAGCCCTGTCCTTGCAAATTGGTTACTTTTGTCTGCCTGACGTGCATGTAGGGTTCATCTAACAACTTTGACTTTTCTTTCTTTCTTTCCCACCACCCAAGAGTTGCTTTGCTAACTTCACTCCATGATGTTTCCTCACCAGCTGAAACCACATTAAGGACCTGGCCCTCATACCAACTGTTCAGATATTTTAAAGTTCCCTCTTGCTGGGGTTATGCTGCCTATTTCATATTGACCTGCTTACAAATATTTCTCCCCCCACAGTCTCATTTACTACAGTGAGCTACAGTTTTTTCCATACACAAAGGACAAACAAATAGTTTGAGTCAGAATGCCCTTTATTTTACATTGAAGGGACAACAATAAGGAACAAAAATTGTGTTCTCCACGAAAGAGAGTGAACAGTGTGTGTGCATCTTCTTGTATGTCTGCCTTGAACTCTGAGACCCCAAAATGGCTGCCAAACCCTTGTACATTAGGAGAACTTAGAAATTTAAAGACACAGTGCAAAGAACTACATACTGGCCATCCTTTCTGACAGATGCTTTGTGTTTCCTCTGAATTTATATGGATATGTAGCACTTTTGGTATCAGGTTAATCTAATCAATTCCTTGACTCAGTGACTTTATAACTTGAAGATTAGCTCTCTTGATCTTTTTGAGTGCTCTCTCTTCCCCTCCCTCTCACCACCCGATGGCATCTCACTTTTCTAGTTTAGTTTTATTTTTATACTATAAAGCTGATTCACATATTTTACAAAGATATTTTTCAATATATTTGTGTTTGTGATAATAAAATTCATGGTCTTATTCTATAAATAATTCACTTTCTTTATTCCCCTCACTGGAGCCCTTTTATTTGTAGTACATTCACACACAGCTTTATACATAAAATATGAAGAAACAACAGTAAACACTGACATTTTAATTCCTCGCTTCTGAGCACAAAAGTGATAAGAATAGAAATTGCAACTGTCCCTATAAAGAAAGAAGTCTTCTGTTCCTCTGAAACCAGCATTTCAATATTCTGAATAATAATGTGATATCTCTGGAAATAAGCGATAACAACAATGATCATACAAAAGTATTAATTCTGTAGTTTATAACTAATAGTTATTTTTGTTGTAGTCTTATACCAACTTTTACTGCTATAAATAAACTCAAACTTCTGATCCTAAGACAGTTATGTGTGGAACTGGGGTTTGTTTGATTGTGTAAATAGCTGAACAGTTGCTCCTTAGATGTAATTATTTTCTGATTAGTGACATAGAACAGGGCAGGATGGAGAATGAAGAGGTAGGACTATGTGATAGTGTCAGATGATTATTTTATAATGAAGCACAGATTGGCTAAGCTCTGGCACTGTGCATATTACTAAAAGTCTTCACTGTTTGTTAATATTTCACTGCACACCTGTGCTAGTGGAAGGGAAGCATATGTTATGTATCACATAACAAAAAAGTAATTGCATGGTCTTTTTGTGCTCTTACCTGGCTTTAGCATGAAAAGTAAACTGGAAGTTACATGGTAATAGGTAATGAATCACTGAGGCTGCTCTGTAACCTCCTATGGTAAAACCCATAGAAGGTGGAGAAGAGGAGCCAAGAAACTGCTGTCCTCATGGAGTTTTTGACTAATGCTCCTCTCTCTGGAGGGACAGTTTGTTGGCTCATGGAAGAGGCAGGAGGCGTGGCCTTCAAGCCCCACTGATTCTTGGCATCTATAGGAAAAGGAGCCACTGACTCCACAGGAGTTTCCTCTCATTGGTAATGTTCAGAGTTCCCTTCCCACCTGGCAACATGGCGTCCTTAGAGGCAATGCTGCCACTGGCCCTGACTACATAGTAATTCCTCCCTGAGGAGAGGGCAGGCATAGAGGAAAAAATTAGTGTTGCTAGCAACAGTATTAACTCCTTCACATATATCTGCTGGGTTCTGAGAAAGCACAGCATGGAGATCAGTGGCTCTTAGTCCCTACTCCTTCCCAGCACATTGAGACCCAATTGGTCAAGTGAGAGAGCTTCTACAGTCAAGTGAGGTTCAACAGGCTCACAGCGAAGGGGAGCAGCATTCTCTGGATACGGTGCCCCCTCCTTTCTGCCAACATTGGTCCCATCTCCATCTTTTTGCAGTCCCTTAACCCATGCTTGTGAGAGAAGTATCTAGCCTTGAGTTATGTATTCATTTAATTTAGAGTGTGTGTGTGATTTGAAGAAGTGCTGTATGAATATTTTATGGAACATTCATTCAGAGTAGTAATGGAGTGATATCATAAGGGACCTGCCACATGAAGTGATACTATGATGATTTCCCCTGCTGATTGCAGTCCGTGTCTGATCTTTTCATCTTTGACTCCTCGTGAGTGAATTGTTGCTTTCATACTTTCACCTATATAAACTAAACTTGCCTTTTAAGTGTTAAGCTATGTGCTTGAACAAGGGAGAGTGTATATATGCAACGAGTGTGTATAACTTATCCTCATGACTCTGGCACAGTTTCATAATTAGGTTCCAAGGTGGGTCTGTTGAACCCTGTTCACTGGCATGGAACATAAGGAACATCCTGGTTCTGATTCTTTTCTCACTTATACTGGTGTAAATCAGCAGTAATTCCAGTGAAGTCAATGAAATTACATCTGAGCAGAGTAAGGCCCCTATGTGAAATAGGGCTATAGGAATGCTGTTATGTTGAACATATGATGCATACCCACAGAGCACGGAATGGGGGATATGGACTAGTTTGAATGGAAGGAATCTGATTTTACACTAAGTTGGGGATCTGGACGGTATTCTCTTTAGGCCCCATTCTGCACTCATTACTCAGGCAAAAATCCAACAGACTTCAATAAGAGTTTAGCCGGGTAGGGACCACTTAAAGAGCCTATTACAGGTGTTCAAACTACAGTTTTCACAAAACATGTGACGGTAAAAAGTATTTTCATTAGGAGAATGGAACAAACTGGTGAACTGTTGCCAGGCTACTCAGGTCAAAGGTCCACCATAGTTACATGCCTCCCAAGAGGAGTAGAGCTTGTGTCCTATCTGAGGATATTTCTGCAAGAACTGGTGGTTGGTAGCCTCTCTCCAATTAGTAATTAGAAAAAATGCTAAATATAAAGGGAGACTGGTAATCATCCTGTTATTAAAGCATTAAATATTTTGTAACATAAGAGCATTAAGTCAGACTTCACTGAAGGATTTGAAATTAGGACCTATTTAAAAAAAATACATCAGTTTAAAAGGAAAAAAAAACTTCAAAGCTGCTTTTTTCCCTCTTGGAAACCTGCCGGTGTTAGGATAAAATGAATAGAGAAAAGAGAAAGGCTTGGCTTCTAATAAAGCATCTGTTGCCCACTTTGAACATTTCTCACTTCTTTGTGAGTGTGTCTCTTCAGTTATGGCTACTACTGACAATGAAGAACAGAGGTATAGAAAAAGACAATACCTGTTATATAGCCAGTATTTCTGATTTCATGTCACTTTGAACTGGATCTTCATTTGACCACATGCTGTGTCAAAAAAGAATTTCTTTGTTGGCTGATCCAAAGATGCCGTAAGATGCTCAAAAAAGTAAACTGCAGGAATCTGTTCAATAAGAAAAGATAAAAACAAATCTTACAATTCATTCAATGCACTGCTATCACTTTTAACTTAAGCCTATTTTGGTGTACTGCATAAAAACTGAACTCAAATGACTTACGCTTGTTTCTTTTATTATTATTAATTTCAGTGGAGGACTAGAGACTTTTTTCAGAATAAAACAAAATAAACAATTACAGGCAGACACAAAAACTGTGAGCAGGCATAGGAGTTGTGCATGCATTGCTGGATTGTTTAGACCTCCTGCTTTGGAAAAACCATCAGGCAATTATTCTTGCTATTGAACTTCAGCTGTTTGTCGCTAAGCTTTATGAGGCCTATTCTCGACAAAAGATTTGTGGTCTTTCGCAGCAGGGGATTCTCAGATTTGGCTGCTGCACCTAGCTGAGTGATTCAGCAAAATTTTGGCTGGGCCACAGAAACTTTTTTTCTGTGTTCTGTGAATGCCTGTGACTCATGGCCAAAATGGGTGGAGATTCCATTCTAAGGGATATCTTTATCTCTGCCCAGTCAGCTTTTGTCCTGATAGAGAAGGGATAAAGTTGGCCCATGACTGACCACTGGAAACATTAAAGGAAAAGTTGTCAAAATCAAAGTAAAGATAAAGCCCTGATCTAATTCCCTGAGTTCAATGCAAAAACCTCCCTTTGATTTAAATGGGCATGAAATAATCTGGATGCTTTTATTAGATTCATAGACACAAACTGGAAACACGAGATTATTCAAAGTGCATCTAAATTCTCTACCATTCTTACCCATAGGACTTTCAGTGTGGAAAATAAAGGGTGCTGAGCACCCTTAACGTCCATTGGCTTCGCTGGGAACGAAGGGTGCTCAACACCCAACAGGATCAGAACCATAGTGATGTTCATATGTAATTTACATATTGGTAGATCATTTAACTTAGGTTATGGATGCCAACCAATAAGGGGATTTCATGGGCATGATGATGATTTATCTTCAATGTTTTGGAGGACACCGTTTAATCATGGACATAAATCTGTGGAGAGCCTTTCAAACAAAGTCCTAAAGTACTTTACCAACTGATTTATGGATGATAACATTTGCAGTTTTTACAACTGCACTGGTAGATAAAGTTGCAAGATGACTTTCATTACAGCCCGCTATGTTCTCTCCAATCATTTCCAGCTTTCCAATAATTTTTCCTTTTGAGTTAACTCTTTCCATCTTTCATCTCAAGCTAGAGGTGATTATTTTTATTTTAAAGTTTGAAGAAAATACTTTAGAGTTTCCATTTTTTTAAAATAAAAGACTTCACATATGAATCATTTCACTCAACACTGAAATGCAGACCTCTGTAGGGTTGAGCATGACAGTTGACAACCGCAGTATTCAACAGCTTAGGGCAATAAGTGAAGAAAAATATCTCCACTGAAGCAAGAGGGGATTTCAATTCCTCAAATGTAACTAATACAATATAATGCAAGATGGTTCAGTGGTTAGTCTGGGACTAATACAGATTTGAGTTCCTACTCTGCCACAAACTTCCTGTGTGAATGTGGGCAAGTCATGTAGTCAGGCCGATAGCACTTCCCTGCCTCACAGCGGTGTTGTGAGGATGAATATAATATGATTTTGAGATGCTCATCTATTATGGCAATGGGAACCATATAAGTACCTTAGATAGACTGAATGCCCGGTGTCACTGCCTGAGCTGGAATTTTGCCAAGAACCTGGGCCATGCTCTGTGAAGAGTTGAATTGGAGTTTTAAGTGGGCAAGAACTTTTAACATGTCAGCTGAAGTAAGTCACCTTCAGCAATAAGAATTTCCTAGTGATATGTGGCACATTTTTGTAAAGGGGTAAAGACAGTTTGTAAAAATGCACATTAACAGCTGTGTGAGGACTTTTGATTGATTAAAAAAATTAAACACAAAACGTGGATATATTTGCCAAACATCATTGAGAGTTTGGTCTGATCTATGGTCTATCAAATCCAGTGGCCTATGCCACACACTTCAGTGGAATGTGCAAGAAATGTTGCCATAGTTAATTAGGGGCTGATCCTACTCCCTTTGAATATAATGGCAAGACTCACATTGATGCTAATGGAGGAATAGCAGCTAGAGGTTGGCGTATGACCTGAAGCATAAAGGGTTGTATCCCTACTACAAATATTTAAATTCTGTTTAATGTAACAGTGCATTTTCTTGTTATCCTTGTAAATATCTTATTTCTTTCTGAATCTTGCTGAGCTCAATGTTATCTTATTGTAATAAGTTCCACAGGCTTAATATATGTCATGTTAAATCAGTTTTAAATCTGCTGCCTTTCATTTTTATTTCATCTACTTTTGTCCTTCTGTTTTAAAGAGGAAAATCAAGAGTGTCCACTCTGCCTTGTACCTTTCATTATTTTTTATACTTTTTATCATGTCTCCTCTTGTTAATTTCATTTATAAAACATTTGTAAAACTCAACCAGTGGTTCTTAACCAGGGGTATGTGTACCCTGGGGGTACACAGAGGTCTCGTACATCAATTCACCTAGATATTTGCCTAGTTTTACAACAGGCTACATAAAAAGCAGCAGCTTAGTCAGTACAAACTAAAATTTCATACAGACAATGACTTGTTTATACTGTTTTATATAGTATACAATGAAATGTAAGTGCAATATTTATATTCCAATTGATTTATTTAAGAATGAGAGAATTTTTCAGTAATAGTGTGCCGTGACACTTGTGTATTTTTATGTCTGATTTTGTAAGCAAGTAGTTTTTAAGTGAGGTGAAACTTGGGGGAGGTGAAACTTGGGGTTATGCAAGACAAATCAGCCTCCTGAAAGGGGTGCAGTAGTCTGGAAAAGTTGAGAGCCACTGAGTGATAGTCTTGCCCATATTTATATCTTAATTGATGAACCTGACCCCCAGCAGAAATATCCCTGAGATGGAAAGAAGAGGAATCCATGCCAGATCTTCAGGGCTTCTTTAGAGATGCCTGCTTTCTCTGGTGTGCGTTACATGAATGGTTTAGCTCAATAATATTCATAGGTTTGGAAGGATTTGGTTTTTATTGGTAAATTTCAGTATAAATCAATTTCAGTGTACACACAAATGATGACAAAAATATTTCCATCAATGATCATCAAAACTTAAATTGGCAGAATAAGAAAAATGCTGCTTGAGAATTTATTAGTTTGATTTGAAGATATTTACTTTGTATATTTTGGCATGTGATGTTGACAACTTGTGTTTTAACGATTGTAAAGCTCTAACTTTTGGAATCTTAACATCTTCTGTCATTAGATAATTATTGTCTGACACCCCGTGTAATTTCCTGCAACTGTGAAAATTTAAATGGATAAAAATTGGGGAAAAAATGCTTAAACTCATTGATATTATCTGTTAAAGATGTATATAAAATTGAATTTCGCCAAGCCTAAATATGCAGCATAGTTCCTGGGGTTTGTAAGAACAATAAAATTTGTGCACTGCAAATGGCTTCTCTGGCAACTCTTTACATCAGTTCTTAACAGCGAGGTCCTATTTGGAGCCAGCACTTTATTAGATGATCTCTGCTTAAGTTAATTGTTTATTTCTCTAATAACCCACAGTACATTCAAATGAAGCCCTCTAGCTTTCCTAATAGGGATAGAGTGATGTATATAGCTAGCAATGCCTGTTTGCATAAGCTAAGGAGAGGTCATTAAGGCAGACCAGAAGCAGAGCTGTTGCAACATAATCAGGGGTCAGCAATGTGTCCGCAGTAAAAATGTTGAGGTCCATGGTAAGTTTTTCAAAAAATTGAATGACTGAATAACATAACCCCCCGCCCCCCCCCAGTGTCCGTCACTAAGTACAGTAATTTTGTCAAGTGTCCATTGCGCAACATGGTGGTGCCGACCCCTGAAACCCAATGGGTTTACTGAATTCCCCTCTGCTGTTTCTTGTATAAAAATCAGAATACTAAGTCTAGGAGCCCTAGAGGACAAAGTAGCATTAGAGTCATACAGTACAGATAGCCTGAGGCAAAAGCCCAGAACACCCTGAAACTTGGGGGAAAGCTTTGATCCGGATTCAAACCCAAACTCTTAGCAGTTGTTGGAACCCTGCAGGGACCCACAGTTCTATGCATGGCACACAGAAAGTAAGTACCGTTCCCTCCACTATCAACTGTGTGAGCCTTCCAGGACCTGCCCCCATACCCCAGTGCAGGAGAACCACACCATTTCTGCTCTCAAACCACATGGGGGCTGCAGGGAGAATGGGAAAGGGTGGAAAGCTGCAGTCTGTATGCTCATGAATGGTCACATAAGGGCTCATTTTAGTGTTCAAGACTGAACATTGGATCCTTCTTTGTGGCCGCTACTTCAGCTCCATTCTGCATGAGAGCACAACAGATGCTCTCATCTAATCATTGGCTACTTGTTTCTTGGCTGGCCACCCTCTGTCCGGCTTGAGTCCCCCTGGCTCTCAGCCACCTGCCAGCTTTCCCCATGGATTTACTCTTTGTAGTAGGCATTCTTTCTATCAAGTCATCAATAATATTATTCAGAGCAGATGTCTGCTCTGTAATTGATTAGGTATCTTTTCATGAAACATAGAGTTGTGATCGAATAAGCAGTTGGTAGATTCCCTTGATCAAAGCATCAGAATCTGATTATGTCTTCTATAAAGAGACCCTTTGAAGTGGATCAGCCCTCAGGTAATTCAGTTATCTGTTTCCTGGAAAATTCATTTTGAAAGGCAGCGCTTGCCCAGGTGCAAAGAAGTGGAAGATATTGTTTCTGTTATGACCCATCTGTGACTTCAAAGATTATTTCGATCTTAAAAATGGGCAGGGTGGGGGAGACACTGATTTACTGAGCTGGAGAGGTAAGAAGACCCAGTAATCTCTATCTAAAATAATCTAGATAGTCATATTAGGTAATCTACTTGATACTGTGTTCACGCCTATGGTATCTACCAACTACCTTTAGCAAAAAGGGAGTGGGGAAGCTGCTCTAAAGCTCACCACTAGGCGATAGCAAGCTTCTGCAGTCCACCACATCCACCCAAATCTCTGCCTCCATATGCTTGCCAGCCCATTTTGTCAGCTGTAATCCTCTTCCCAACTCCACAGGGAGTGTCAGCTTTCATCCTAACCGCTGCTTTTCACTTTCTCTCTAGACTTCTTACAGGGCTGACTGTTTCCATGCTTGGTCTTTAACTAGGGGTAATTTTTTTTCTTTTAAGTTCCCAAAGATGTATCGCAGAATGAATCACAATTTTCTCACTAAGCACAAAAGGGAATGAAATGCAAAGAAACAAGTATTAATGTAAAATTGTACAGTAAGGCTGAGAAATCAAGAACTCCCCAGTTAGGAAACATCAAAAGGTAAAGTAGCTCCTAAGTTACCATGGCCACATTGCTCAAAGTTAATATTTTGTATATCATTACTGGTTTCCTTGTTAAATGTGAACTAATCATGTATTATTACCATTAAATACAAATAGGATTTGCAATGTGGCCTCTAGAAATTTCCACAGTGAAGGTGAAATTCATCCCAGTTATGGGTCTGCAGAAGGTCTTATTACCACTGAAATCCCACTTCTGTCTTCCGTTACGGGTTGAAAGAGGATTGAAGTGATGCATAGGGCCCACTGCACTGGAATGGATTTCATCCTGCTAGCATCAAGAGGGCTCCTGGAACTTCAAGGTGATGGAAAGAGAACCCCTTCTCGCCCCAAAAATAGGTACAGCATAAAAACCCTTAAAGAAAAAAGAGAACGAATCCATTTGATCTTTTCTTCTGTTCCACACGACCCCTGTGTAATCTCCCCATTCTTCTTCCACGTGGGTAGCTCATATGCCAGAATAGCATCTTTCTCCAAATGCTCCAAATCTGATGGTTGCAGGAACTGACAAATCTTGCAGGATAAAAGCTAACATGAGGGCTGAATGAGACAAGTGGAGACAGGCTAAGGAGATGGAAAAATTCAGCCTTTGAAAACAGTTATAAAAGGAAAAGCCTCTTCAGTCTGTGGCATGTGGGGATCTTGTGGAATATTTGAAAGGGAAAAGAAAATTTAACAATCTCCCCCCTGCCTTTTTTTTTTTTTTTTTTGGTTTTTGCTTGGCTGGATTTGATGTGAGCAGAAAGATGCTCTTCTCTGAATTCATGCCTATATTCTCACCTCCATCAGCACAAGCAGTTGGGAACAAAACCTGATGCAATCCAGCAGAGAGTGCTCAAAAGGAGATAAGTGGCTATCCGGCATGGTTCCTCTTCTTCTCTGGTTCCAAATATGCCCATCTTCCCTGAGCCTTCTGGGTCAGGCCTGCACAGTTCAGAAGGAGGTATGACTGGGTAGGAAAAGGGGGAAGGTGTGGCCACTCTCCAGAGTATCTCACCCCTCAGACTGGAAGGGAGTCCCTCTCCATACATTCTCCCCGTCTTAGGGGAGTGTTCAGCACTGTGGACACTGGAGAAGACATGACTTCCTGAAACTGTACTGCGTTGTGGAAGCAGCCAGTGGTATAGTATAGAGGCGAGGGGCCTCAGTGCAAATATCTCTGCAGATACCTTAAGAAATGTTGGATATCCTTGTGGCTCTAGGGATATCCATGGGTCTCGCTGTCATGCTCCACTGATGGCATTCTGAAAAACGTTGCAGAATTTCCTGGCCTTACGTGGGTTCTTCTGTTGTAGTGGACAAGGTGGCCCCCAGACTCAGTGGCTGTAGAAATTGACACATCCTGCAGAGCTCAATCTTCTAGTTTGAAGGCAGAATTAGAGGAAGGAAAACAGTAACTAGCCAGCCTTTGAGAGCTATAAAAGGAACAGCCTTTTCAGGACCATGTGGAATTTCTGAAGAAGCACTTTAAACTTTTCACCATGAAGAATGGTCTTTTTTTGTGTGGACAAGTGAGGCAGATTCACAAAAGTGCAGGTGAGGATTTCATTCTTCCCTGGATTATTTCTTCTCTTTTTAGATGGTGTCACCTGCTCACATCTCCTCCTTGCTCTTTAGAATTCTCCCTTGTGATTGTCTGACCATAACGCCTTATGAAACACTTTCTGGAAGAAGGCATCTTTATCCGCCCCTTTTGTTGGAGACCCCAAAAGGGGTGGGGGGAGGCTCCATTTTCTACCTTTTCTTAGAACTTGAGGAGATTTGCTCTCTTTTGGAGGGGACCTATACGAATGACCTAAATTGATTAAGACTTTTATATTATAGGTGAGGCAGGTTGCCCAATGCTTTCCATTATAGGACCCCATGTCCGTTGTTTATAATTTTGCTAAACATTAAACATGTGGGCTGAAACTGGAGATGCTGAGTGTCTGGCTTAAGCTAATAGATTTTGGAAAATATCCACCAAAACAGTTCAGCCGTTTTCGAGAACAAAGCTGGGAAAAAATACATTGTTTTCCCCCAACCTCATCTTTGAAAGTCTCTAGCACTCATAACACTTTGGAGCAGAGACAGTGGCTTTTGTGTCAGGGATGTGCCTTTTGCTGTCCCTCTGAAAATCCACCCAAATTTGGCCAGTTAATAAACTTTTGAAATATCTATTAGCATATGCTCCAGTAGAGACTTAGATTTTTAGCAGCTAAAATCCCTGAAGATTCTGTCTGCACTGGTATGTGCCAGTGGGGGCTGAGCAGGATGTTCTCTGCAATTGCTGCTCTGGGTTGTGCCAGGTCCAGGCACCTGTGCTGAGAGCAGAGAGACTTTCTCTGCAGACAGTCCCCCATCCCCTGCGAGGTCCAGGTAGTGTGGAGGAGGATGCCTGATTCGAAAGCAGAGGACTCAAGAGATGAACGTGCAGGAGCGTGGGAAATAGATTGGGATTGGAGACTGACAGGGGGTTAGGAGGAAAGGGAAATGTGGACTGGGAGCAGGGAGGAAAATCAGTTGTATGGATTGGGAGTCAGTGGGTGGGGGTAAAACTGAGACTGGGTGAGACACCAGGGCTGAGAGACTGGGACTGGCTGGGCAAGGAGACTTGGACAAGGAACTGGGTGGGGGTGGGGAGGGAGACACAGAGTTTGGATGAGAGTCCTGGGTGGAAGACTGGGACTAGGAGCAAGTGAACCTGGGGAACATGGGTTGAAGGGGCACAACTAGAGACTGGGAAGAAGGAGACAGATTGAATGAGGACCCAGGAGGAGGAGAACTGGGATTGGCTGGGCAAGGAGACTGGGACTGGGAGAGTGAGGTGGGACCGGGACACAGACAGGGATAAGAAACCTGAGTAGTGGACACTGGTACTTGCTAGGTGAGGAGGATGGGACTGGGACCAGAAGCCAGGGGTGGGGAAGAGAAAAGACTCTGACAGGGACAGGATGGAGGGGATGGGGCAGAAGGGGACAAGCCTGGGGAAACAGGCAGGAAGGGCATGTAACCACGTGACGACACTCTTCTCCAGAGCCTGGAGTGGAATCTAAGATTCCTGAGTCTCACCATTCCTCTGCAATCAGCAAATATCTATGCCCTTAGCTCAAATGGCAGAGGTCTATGAGTGGATCCAAAGGTCCATCCTGCTGCTGAACCATGTGGGTATCAACACGATGGCAAGTGATGGAATTTGTTTTTTCAGTTTGCTTTTTTAAACCCTAAGAAATTTCACACACACACACGCACACCCACAAATTTACATGAGAAGAACATTAAGGTTGCAAAGTCAACACTCCAAAATTAGGCAATGCCAGAATTCAAGTTGCCTGGGCACCCTTGTGAGTATACACATTGATACAATCTTTAATTACATAATCACATACTACTTTTTTCCCCACAGGACCCTTGCCTCATTCAGTGCACAAACTGGACCTCCTCTGGGGATGAATTATGACTGTGTAATGAAAGAGAGTTCATTGTTGTCTTTAGAACCCCTGCCTCACTTGTTGCAGAAGTTGGATGACAGGTAGTGATTGAGGGAGGGGCTTGCAGGAGGTGAAAAGAGGGTCTCATGGTTAAGACAATTGAATGCTTCTGTGGAGAAATGGCTTCTCTCCTTGCCTCTGCCACAGAATTCCACTTAAATCAAACTTTTCACTGGTTGTTAATTGTGTGTGCCTCATTTCCTTGCTTGACTCGAGCTCACAGCTGTAACTGAAGCTGTGCTTTGAACATATAAGAGCTATATAATGATAAGTACTATGAAAAATCAGTTCCCAGGTATCTCAAATTGGGGATCCAAAATTAGTGGATACTGCACATAGGACGGAAGAATCCCATGCACTGCTACAGACTAGGGACCGAATGGCTAGGCAGCAGTTCTGCAGAAAAGGACTTAGGGGTTACAGTGGATGAGAAGCTGGATATGAGTCAACAGTGTGCCCTTGTTGCCAAGAAGGCTAACGGCATTTTGGGCTGAATAAGTAGGAGCATTGCCAGCAGATCGAGGGACGTGATCATTCCCCTCTATTCGACATTGGTGAGGCCTCATCTGGGGTACTGTGTCCAGTTTTTGGCCCCACACTATAAGAAGGATGTGGAAAAATTGGAAAGTGTCCAGCAGAGGGCAACAAAAATGATTTAGGGGGCTGGAGCACATGACTTATGAGGAGAGGCTGAGGGAATTGGGATAGTTTAGTCTGCAGAAGAGAAGAATGGGGGATTTGATAGCTGCTTTCAACTACCTGAAAGGGGAATCCAAAGAGGATGGATCTAGACTGTTCTCAGTGGTACCAGATGACAGAACAAGGAGTAATGGTCTCAAGTTGAAGTGGGGGAGGTTTAGGTTGGATATTAGGAAAAACTTTTTCACTAGGAGGGTGGTGAAGCACTGGAATGGGTTACGTAGGGAGGTGGTGGAATCTCCTTCCTTAGAGGTTTTTGACAAAGCCCTGGCTGGGATGATTTAGTTGGGGTTTGGTCCTGCTTTGAGCGGGGGGTTGGACTAGATGACCTCCTGAGGTCCCTTCCAACCCTGATATTCTATGATTCTGATCTTAATCTTTCTGTGTCTCAGCTCCCCAACTGCAAAATGGGACTAATACCCCATCATCTGACAGGGGTGTTCTGAAAATAAAGTAATTTCTGTCTGTGAAGAACTAAGACACTATATTGATGAGCATCATGGAAAAGCAAATGAGGAAATTAGTAATTCCGCCTTCAGTGTAGGATTTGAATAGTGTGCAGTAAATAAAGTGTTGGGCCACACATTTGACAATGAGGGTACAGCAAAATATGGAAAAGCTTCTCTTTAAGTGAGCACCATTCATTATATTCACTGAATAAGGCAGAGGTCCTGTGGAAAAATGGTATGTGATCATATAATTAAAGACTATCATAATGCATATGGACAAGGGAGCTGAATTAAGTTTTGCAGGCCCCCTAATTTTGGCATTTCCTAACTCTTGAGTGCTTGACTCTTAATGATGTTTTTAATGTATTTTTGTGTGTGTGTAATATATACCATTTTTCTTTCAAAATAGAGAGAAAATGGTAGTAAACAACAAAAAATGATTTGCAGAACACATCTACGCTTGAACTTCCTATCACCTAGATAAGGCCTTCTCATCTTTGCTACAGGACAATAAAAGAAAAATGTGCTACACTCTTCAAAAGCAGTGCCCACTCTGATCTACTTTGGTAATTGATGGTGGATCTCTGATGAATCTCCCTTTCCTATCTCCTAGTGACCCTCCCCTCCAAGTCTCAAGACCTGCTTTTCAAGCACCTGGTCAGTGATTCAGTTTGTCTGGAAGATGAGAATTCATTATCTTATCGGGGTGAGGTTATATCAGCATTGCCATGAAGCATTGTTTGGTCAGGTATACTGTCTGGAGGAAATGAAATAAGCTCTGTTCTCCACACAACGGTCATTGCCTTCTCTTCCTGCTAACGCCCTTTGTTCCCACCCTGTTTAGCTCACCTGGCTCCAAATCCAGCATTTCAGAAGTCACTTTGATCTGCAAAAGGCAAGGTAACTGAATTCTGATCTGCATGTCCCCTGTTTTTGACTATAGGTGTTAGGATGTGGAAACTCAGTCTATATATAATATTTCATATATTGGTCCCTTAAGGTGGCAGAATATATTTTCCTATTTTAAATCCCTTTTACCAAATTTGCACTTGCTACGGAATATACATTGTTGACAGAAAGCAGATCCTCTGCCATACAGGTAGTGCAGTTGGCCGGAAAGAAGCTTTTGCCCAAATGAAGGCTTCCTGTAGCCTTTATTGTTAATAAAACAAACAAAAAGTGCAGTCCATCTTTCCCTTTCCTACAGTAGGTAGCCCCTAAGGGTGCCTTCAGTGGTAGCTAAGTAACTAGGGCTTTTGGTAAACCATTTTAAGGATTTAGGAGTAAGCACTTCACACCACCTTTAAATCCTCAAAGTTACGTCAGAGGCTGGAGGCACAAATTTGCCTTTACTGCTAACAGCGCCTATAAGCACTTACGGTGCTTTCAGGGGAAAATCCTGTTACCCCCGTACCCAATTCTGTGGTAGCAGAGGGCCCTGACTGTAATGGGTTTAGTTTGTTTCAGCTGTGCAGAGTTGGGCGGCAGGATACAGCTCTACTTTGTCTTGTCTATTTATACTGTAAGCTCTTCAGGGCAGGACTGATTCTTACTATATATTTCAACAATGCCTAGCACAACAGAGATCCATTCTTGGTTGGGGCACCTCAATGCTAATGTACCAGTAATAATGATAAATATCATATATTAAGTGGAGTATCCATTATTTACTTGCTTAACTGGATTTAATATTAACTCTAGAACTAGCTTAGGATCTCTGGCAATTACAAAATGAAGCTTTTTAAAAACCTGTATTGTGCAGGCTGTGGACTAGGTAGACTTCTGCATGGGCTGTTTTGCCTATTGAGTAATGACCTCATCCTCCATCACCAAAACCTCCTATTAAATAATAATGTTCTGCTCAGGCACAGTTGACATTATTTAATTGTGAACATCATAGCTGGTTCTCATCTTATTCTTTTTCCTGAAATACCCTGAGTGTTGCTAATAAGAACTTATTGCTAAGGCAAAGTTTTATGGACTTGGTTATTTTATTTTTAAATCCAGACCTATTAAAAGTTACATGAATCCAAAAACATCATCTTCAAATGCAAAACTCTGTCAATCATTAGTTATAATTTAGGGGGGAAATCATATGAAATTGTGTATTAAAAATATAAAAACAAGCCAAAAGATCTGGGAATGAGTCTCGTCAGTTGTTTCAGGTAAAAATTGAGGGCTGAGTTATAATAAATCACAGAAAAATGGGAACTAACCATGGAAAAAAACTGATAGAGATTATGATACAGATAACAAATTGCTCTGCTATTATTTGGCCACTTCTGATTAAAGTAAGAGTTTGCAGTGGTCAGTAACTCGACTGTCATTCTTTCAAAGAACGGTCTAAAATTCCCAATGGGAACACTTGAGTAAGGTTAAGACTAGGTTATAAATATTTGTAATGTAAACTAATAGAACCTCATTAGTAGCTCAGTTGAAGTCAATGGCAAAATTATTTGTATGGGTATTACCTGGTGGTGGACCAGGAGCCCATTGTGCTATGCACTGTGCAAACACAGAACACAAGAGGCAGTCCCTTACCCAAAGAGTTTACAATCAAAGTAAACTCACATTCTCTTCCATATGTTTGGCAGTTCAATCAAATGAATTGTTTGAAAGTTAGGCAGTGTAGAATTAAGTTCAGCAAGCAACTCTGCTTCCCCCACAACCTATTGGACACCAATAAATAAATATGGAGGTTGCACTAGCTGATCATAATTGTCCGTTGTGGCCTTAAAACTTATGAATCTGTGGGAATGAGTCTCTGTTAACAACTACTTCTCAAAAATTTAAATGATTTGCAAAAATTGTCTGCACATGACCATTCACTTCTACCTTCTACGTGGAGTAAGCTAGAATAAATAGCCACTGAAGAACGCCAACGCATGCCTAGCTTGTTATGCAGGATAAGATACTACTCTAGGCTTCTGTGGCCAGTATTAGAGTGAATTGGAAGGTGTCTCAGACCCACGTTGTGAGTGGGTGATAGTGTCTCAGACACACATCAGGAGGACATAGTGTTCTATCCAGTTGGTGTAGAGCTGATGGACAGAGTCCTTTGGGCTTTGTTGGTTTAGGGGAATGTGGATAAGGGAGGGTGGTATATGTGGACTGTGGGCTAGATCCTGGTCCCACTGAAGTCAATGGGAGCATTACCATTTTATCAGCATTTGGCCATGTATGTAGAGGGTGAAATCTGAAAATGGTGTGGTCTCCTAACTAATGGTAAGTTAGAATGAGGGAGGAAGGGAGAGGCCTTTATCAGTATATAAAGGGTAAGAGGTAAAATATTTGGTGTCGCTGACTCTTAAACAGAAGAAATGGCAGAGGGTCTGTGGTCATAATAGTGGGATAGTGGCTTGCATGTTGTTATATAGAGTAGGGGATGATTTAATGGGATGTCTGCTGAAAGCAGTATTTCTCCCTTCTGATGAGCAGGACCAGGTTTCCAGTGCCTGCTAGTCCAGATGCCTCAGAGAATAATGGCTCTTGGTGTGTGTGTGAAAAATTGCCTGATTCACCATTGCTGGGCTCAATCATTCTTTTCCCCCATGGACAAGTTCCCTAGCAATCTCCGTACTCAGGGCATGCAGCTGTGGTCTTTCCTGTACACCGGGGGAGTATTTGTTAATCTTCCTGCCTACCACTGGACCAGGTCTATAAATTGCATAGGGGTCGGTAGTAGAAATAATCAGTACAAGATACAGACTATTTCTAGTATGGAACAGAGCTTGCAGCGGTATTGCTAATGCTGCCAAGTATTCCAAATGTGAGGTTTCAGACTTCCCAAAATCATGAGTGACTTAAAAATAATGAGATTTTATTAAAAAAATACATGTTGGGTTTGCATTTTCAAGATGTTTTTCTGCCATAATGAAGGCTAAGGACTTACTTTTACTTTTAAAATGAATACTGAAATTCTCATATATTCAAAGAAATCCAGGGCTGGAGCTTTTAAGAAAAGCACCTTACAGTCGTGCAATAAAATTATGAGAGTTGACAACACACCTACAAGAATTGCTTTTCTGGGCACTTGTATACATAGTATGTATATTTACATGTGTGATATGTAATACAGTAGACCAGTGGTGGGCAACCTGCAGCCCGTGGGCCGCACACGGCCCATCAGGGAAATCCGCTGGCTGGCCACAAGACAGTGTTTACATTGACCGTCCGCAAGCACAGCCGCCCACAGCTGCAAGTGGCCGCAATTCGCTATTCCCGGCCAATGGGAGCTGTGGGAAGTGGCAACCTGCGGCCCGTGCCGCTTCCTGCAGCTCCCATTAGCCGGGAATGGCGAACCGCGGACAGTGGGAGCTGCAGGCGGTCGTGCCTGTGGACGGTCAATGTAAACACCGTCTTGCAGCCCACCAGCGGATTACCCTGACAGGCCGCAGGTTGCCCACCACTGCAC
Organism: Terrapene triunguis; assembly: GCF_002925995.2. Lineage (NCBI taxonomy): Eukaryota > Metazoa > Chordata > Testudines > Emydidae > Terrapene > Terrapene triunguis. Next base: position 30,141,347 of record NW_020664481.1, on the reverse strand, counting down.
TAGATGCTGGTTTGCAGCATCACCTTGTAAGAGCAACCGCTGCTTACGGGCAACATTTTCCCCTGGGAACACTTTCCTTACCATGAATTGTCAACTCGGTAACAGCAACATAGCCACTGCATAAGAGCAACATTTGTGATGATGTGACGTTGCATCCAGAGGTGGAGATTGGGGGGAGGGAGTATAGGGGCATGGGCCCCCCCAAACTGTATCTTTTCACTCCCTTGCTGCTGACCCTGGCTGTTCAGCGCAGCTCCAGTGCACACAGCCCTGTCCACTTGCCCTGCCTGACAGAGCCTGCGTGGAGAGCCTGTGTAGGGTGGAGTTTGGGGGGAGGGTCTGGAAGAGAGGGAATTTTCGGGGGGAGGAAGCTGGGGTCAGGAGAGCAGCAGAGGCACAGCTGCAAGGTTTCCTCTGCCCTTCCTCAGCGTCTGGCTTGCAGGCAGCATGGGGTGGTGTTTTTGCCATTTTGAAGTGGGGAGTATCGGGGACCCTCCCTGAGCTGTCCCCTCCATCTTGGTTGCCGGTGACAAGATGTGGATGTGTTGTTTTGCAATGAGGGGTCAGGGACCCCCCTCCACAGGTTATTGACCTGCCCCTTTCTCCCTCCCATCTCTGCTGTCTGTGCTACAAGCCACCCCACCTTCCATTGCAGATTGCGCATGGTGCCTTCCCCAGCCAGCCGTCCCTCGCCATCCTCAGCCTGTCCCCGGCAGCTGGGCTCGCTCAGCCATTTGCCAACTAGGAGTTCCCCTGCCCCATTCAACCCAAACTTGGGGTTCCCACACACACCTCAGTTCCCTTCCACAATGTGGCTGCCCCACCCCTTCTGAAACACCCTTAACTCTTCATATGCCACAGCCCACCCCCTCCACTTCCTCATGAGCCATCTGTCATCAGTGTTCTCCATCTTGGACCAAACTGGTCTCAGTGTCGCTCCCCTCACCCCTTTGCCCCAGGACTAGGCTGGGGGTCTCTGGGGCTGAACCGTTGCTCTGACTGGGGTAGTAGGTTTTGTCTCCTTTCTCTGCCCCCCATCTCTCCCCAGTGGGAAGGGGCGCTTTCCCACCTGCTGCAGGAGAACTGGGCCCTGCAGGCTGAGCTGGTGCTGTGGCAGTCCCAGGGCTGAGCGGAATGTGCCACACCTGCTATCGGTGACAGGCAACATCAGGGGACCTCAGCCACTCCCTCAGCAGGGCCCCTGAGAGGTGGAGTCCAGGGGGGCTCTTGCTTATGGTAAGGGGAGGACATGGAGCTTTGGCTTGATTTGCGGGGCGAGGTCAGGGCTTTTGCCCCAGCTCTGTATGGGAATGGGTGCTGGGCATCAATGGGGTACACTGCCTTTGGTGTACTGTACAGTTTTATGTATCAGAAAAAGCAGGCTGTCTTTGTTCAGATGACATTCCCCATAACAGCAACAGCCGCATAGGAGTCACATAGCAAAAGGGCACGGATATGTTGCTACTAATGAGCATCTACTGTACTTAGCACTTATATAGTTCTTTACATCTTCAAAATTTTGTACAAATAATAATTAGTCCTAACAGCAGTGAAGTGTAGGTAAATGTTGCTATCCTCATTTACCATATGGCGCAATGAGATACATAGAGCCAGACTTTCAGAAGAGCTCAGCTCCCACTTAAACACTAAAAGAAGCGGCCAGATTTTCCAAAGATCTCAGTATGTTAGGTGCTGAACTCTTGGAAATCTGGCCCATGAAAGTCAAATTACTTGCCCAAGGTCACACAAGTCAGCGACAAAACAGATACTGCATCTGAAATTCTTGTCTGCCAGTTCCATGATCAATGTGCTAGAGAATGCTGTCTCTCAGAGCACACATATCCATTCCTTCGGTTAAGAGTCTTTATGTATTCCACTTCTATTTAGTGTGGTGTTTTAGCTTTCTGTACAGGAAAAGGGGGCCAGAGCCATGCGACACCCAACTAGAGCTGATTTTGTATAAGTAATAAATTGTTCCCACGCCTGAATATACTTGGCATATCTGATTTTTCTTGTGTGTGAGAATTTTTCCATGACTAGGGACCTCCCAGAATTTATTAAACCTTTTATTTGTGGCTGGAAATTATAATGAATCCTGTAAATTTGTGAAGGAACTCATGATGTTGCCAGGGAGGATTGTGATTCTTACACAAATGCATGGAGAAGCAATGTCCTAAAATTACACAAATGACAGTAATTAATTAACCCTTTTGCTTCTGCTGACTGAGCAAAGTACACCTGGTACAATGACCCCTCCACTATGCCAAGATGCATTACAATGGGTGTGTAGTCATAACATCCTGTTGAAAGCAATGGGACATCAATAAGATTTAGAAGCACGGATGCTGGTGCGATGACCCAGCAGTGAAGATGTTAAAAGGCAAATGATCAGGTTGGTGCAGCAAAAATGGCAATTGTTAAATGTGTCAGGATTTTGAATCCAGACTGTGACTTTAGGCATTTTTGCAATGAGTATGGAAAGGAAGAGAGAGAAATTGAATCTGCCTTAAAAGAAAAACAGTTTTCAAACTTTGCAGACCAAAAAATATGAGTCATTCAAATCACTAAAAATACTCCTACGGTTTCCTCATGGTGTACTCTTTGAATACATGTGGTTTGTAGTGGCTTATCAATAGAGCTACATACATCAAGATTGACCAATCAATGGATCCCTGGAACCTGAGTGAAAAAATACTATTAATCATAAGTGTCAAACGGAGTTTGATCATTTGGATTCCTGAGCATTGCTTGATGGGCTAATGAAATGTTAATTCTATTGTGTTTCCTCTTTCTCTGTGTATTTTAGACAAATTTTGAGTCATTAGTGGACTGCCTGCTGTAGAGATCTCTGGGCTTTCCACAATCTGGCTGTCACTGGAGAGGAGGTCTGCATCAAATCACAACAAAGGAGAAAAAAAAATCTCTTATGAGTGCTGTCACCTTCCTTAAAAAGATGGCAAAGATGTTCAGATTTTTTTTTTTTTTTTTTAGAAAGAATGTATTTCCAAAAGCCAGCAACTTTTTCCAGCATGAAATATTTTACCACTGTAGCGGTGGCTTTCTTTTGTCTCCTTGTGTGACCAATCATGTTGTTTTGCATGCTGTAATATGTTGGACTGCAGTAACCAGAAGCCATCAGCTCCATGTTATGGTCAGTATCAGTTCTGAGCACTTTTGATGTACAGTGCTTTCAAACTACATTCTGAGGGTTGGATTTTCCAAAGTAAACTTGGAGCTGTGGGTCTGGAAGGAATGAAAAAGTAACTGTGGTATCTCCCCGCCCTCTCTCCTGGGCTACATTAAAAAAGAAAACAAAACAAAACAAAGAATACCTAATAGCCTTGAGCTCAGCAGTGCAGCTGGACTCTAGCCTGATGTTTGAATTACGTCTCTGCTGTGGTGAAATCCGCCGGCTTCTGCCTCAGAGATATTGCCAATGTCATGTCTGCACCTGTTTTTTGTGAATGTAGAGGTCTCTTTGTGCCTTTGTTTCATCCCATTGAAACTGTTATATGCTCCCTTTGCTTGTCTTGCTGCATGCAAAATTAAAGACTGCACTGGTACCAAACTCTGTTGCTAGGATTCTCTCTGGCATCAGATGGAGTGTGTACCTAATTCAGTTATTTGCACTTGTGGCCAGCCGGTAGTTTCAAGGTATTTTTCTTGAAATACAAAGACCATTTAGAAGCTCGCTGATCTGGTTGCACCTTGCCATAAAGTACCATCTAAAACAATTTGATGTTAGCCTGCTCACCTTGCGAGAATTTATTGCTCTCTTTGCAAACATCAAATGCCTTACGGGATTCCAAGCCACAATCCGTTTTAAACCCAGAAAACTTCAATTTAAAATCTAGTTAAGCTTGCTCAGTGACAATGTACCTATCACACCATTTGTGAAACCCAAGTACTTAAAAGCAAGGAAATGAAAAATTAAGGGCATCATAAATCCTACACTACCCCGATGATAAACATAAACACATGGGGCTGGATTTTCAGCTGTGCTGTATTTGGAATCAGTGCAGCTGAGCAGAGCAGGAGGGAAAGGTGGCTCTGAGCCACCTCTCTGTTCCTCTGATCCTGGGCCAGCCAGGGGCAGAATTGGCTGCCTGTGTAATTTAGAGCAGCCTAAGGGATGTTTTTTAAACTATGCTGGTTGTAATGATGCCACAGGGATTGCTGCACCAGCCCAGGATCAGTGGCATACCGTACATTCCTTCCCTTCTGTCCCCAACCTGACATGCCCCCTTGTCAGTGGGAATCCTTGACTGTATCTTTATGGTAACCCTACTCCTGCTTAGTGCTTTAAGGGAGCAGAAAGCAGCATTAGTTAGGGGCCAGGATCTCGCCCATTATTACCAAGTTATGTATTTCAGCAACACTCTAACCTTATTTCTGACTCATAGATGTTTTATTATCTTGATTTCAAGCTTGAATAAACAGTTAAGTATAAATACAGATTTATTTTGATAAACTATTTGTTGCTTTTGGGGAAGACTATATATGTAGATTAATTGCAAAAGTGCATAACTGCTGATTTATGGCACAATGATGTTTATTTGCAGCTGGACTGATTATGTGTCCCTTATGTGAATTTATATAATTGTTACTTTTTCAGAAACATTTTTGTGTTGTGATTATATTTTGATATTTGAGTTGAAAGAATAAGAATTTTGGGTCAGAGTGTAGGTTGTGTGCATGGAATATGGATTTCTTTGTATTGGTTAGAATAATATGTTTATGGCAACGTTGTCATTTAGCAACTTTAGCTGTTTTTTAAAATAGTCTTTGGTTTTTAATTTTCCAATTCTTTTAAGACGTTTTCGATTTTTAACCACTGAAGGTTAAAGGCTTGTTTGTTTAAGGTGAAGGGCTTGCTACTTACAACTGCAAGAGTCCTCCCTGAACTGAAAAGATCAGACCTTTATGGGAGGAGGGGCAGATTATTCCACATCCGCCTACTGTGGCATTTCTTGGACCTTACTCTGAAGCACCTGGGGCAGGCTACTGATAGAGAGAGGATACTGGACGAGATGGACCCTGGATAGGGTTGCCAACTGTCTAATCGCACTAACCCAAACACCCTTGTCCTGTCCCCTGCCCCGCCCCTTCCCCAAGGCCATGCTCATACCCCGCCCCTTCTCCAGGGCCACACCCCCTTGATCCGCCCCCCCATTACTCGGTCTCCCCCACCCTCATTCACTTTCACCGGACAGGGGCAGAGTGTTGGGGTGCAGGAGAAGGGGTGGGCTCTGGGCTGGGGGGGTGGGGCCGAGGGGTTTGGAGTGCAGGAGGAGGCTCCAGGCTGAACCTGGGGCAGGGGGTTGGGATGTGGGAGGAGGTGAAGGGTGCAAACTCTTGAAGGGAGTTTGGGTGCAGGAGGGGGCTCAGGGCTGGGGTGGGGGGTTGGGGTGCGTGCAGGAAGGGGTGCGGGCTCTGGGAGGGAATTTAGGTGTGGGAGGGGGCTCAGGACTGGGGCAGGGAATTAGGGTGCAGGACGGGGTTCGGGGTGTGGGCTCCGGCTGGGCAGCACTTACCTCGGGCAGCTCCTCAGGTGGCTCCTAGGCTCAGGGGTGGCCAGGTGGCTCTGAGAGCCGCCCCTGACTGAAGGCACCACCCCCGCAGCTCCCACTGGCCGTGGTTCCCGGCCAATGGGAGCTGCGGAGTCAGTGCTCAGGGTTGGGGCAGGATGCAGAGACCCCCCTGGCTGTCCCTGTGCCTAGGAGCCAGACATGCCGGCTGCTTCCAGGAGCCACGCAGAGCCAGGACAGGTCTGGAGCCTGCCTCAGCCTCACTGCGCTGCCGGGCCAGGGGTTGGCACCACCATGTTGTGCGACAGACACTTGACAAAAGTACTGTACTTAGTGATGGACACTGGGAGGGGGGTATGTCATTCAGTCATTCAATTTTTTGAAAAATTACTACGGACTGCAAAATTTTTACCATGGACACTTGTGTCCATGTACAGACACATTGCTGACCCCGTGCTGGACTTTTAGCGTCCTAAAATCTCCTGGATTGGCTTCAGTAGTCTCCAGGAGATCGAGCCCAATTTCAGGAGGCTCCCATCTAATCTGGGAGGGTTGGCAACTCTAACCCTGGATCTGATCTAGTATGTTCCTGGGAAGATCCCAGGTTCTGTGGTGACCCAAATTGGTGACCTGTACAGGAACTTTAACGCCTGACAACCTCAGACTGCTGCAGGGAGTTTCCTCTTATAATGCCTATATAATACACTGGCTAAATGATGCTGCTCATTTTTGCCTGTACTCCCTGGTTCACATATAGGCTAAGAGCCTGTTTAACTTAACTGGTAGGGGCTTGTGCTTTTGGAGCTGAATAGAGCTGGTCAAAAAAAGGGGCACATTTTTAATGACACATTTGTTCCTCTTTTTCCTCAAAAATCTAATTTTGACATTTTTCTAACACTTCTAGTGGTGAAAGCCATAGTTCTTAATGGGTTGTTATATATGCATCTCCTACAACTGTTAAAAACGACAACCCCAAAACAAAAAAAAATCACCTGTATAGTACATACTCTTTCTGAAATAATACAATACAGTGCTTGGGTAAGAAGAGTCTGTATCTTTCTGCAAATGCACTTGCATACACCCACATTTTGTAAGTTATGAGTGCTTTACTGTGCAGTCTTATCATTCCCTTAACTTTTAGAGCCGGAAATTATTAAAAATTTTTGGAAAAAAGGTCTCATTTTAGAACAATTTTAAATGTCATTAAATTTTCAAAATTAAAAATAATTTGATCAGCTCTAGTTTTTTTTCTTTATATAGCACTTCCAAGAGTGTTTTGTCTATTTAAAAAAAGAGAAAGAGAGGAAATTTTATACAGACACCACCAGAACAGCTTTTTCCACGCACCTTTGTAAAGTGCCTAATGACTGAAACCAGGTCTCCTGTGGAATCCTGTCTCATTCAATCCACACCTCACAAAATATCCATATTTGATGCATAGCTAACTGATGTATGTGTAGGACAGCTGAACAATGGAAAAAATGCTAAAAAAACAACAAACAAAACCACGTTAGTGTTAGACTGGGTGCTAGATCTCTCGTTTCACAGCCAGAGCAAAACCCACTTGGCCACAGTGAATGATCTCAGTCAAGACAATAAATATCTTTGTGCCTTACTTACTCCTGAAAAAGTGAGATGATAATGCACCTTCCTAATGCTTTTTACCTACAGATCACAAATCGCTTTATATAAAGATTGGTATGTATTAGTCTGATTTTACAGCTGGTCTAAGAATAGAAATTTGAAGCAGATTTTGTGACACATGAAGGAGTCTGGTGCACCAGCAGCGGTTCTGTAACACCAGTGTTCTGTTTCAGTTCTGGCACAACCTTTTTCTATACTGTTGGCAAAACACTCTCTGGGTCCTATCCACTGTTACCTTACACCAGTGGTTCTCAAACTTTTGTACTGGTGACCCCTTTCACATAGCAAGCCCCTGAGTGTGACCCCCCTTATAAATTAAAAACGTGTTTTTATATATTTAACACCATTATAAATGCTGGAGGCAAAGCGGGGTTTGAGGTGGAGGTTGACAGCTTGTGACCCCCCCCCATTTAATAATCTCATGACCCCCTGAGGGGTCCTGACCCCCAGTTTGAGAACTCCTGCCTTATACCTTGTATTATCATTGATACTGGTGTAAAATGCTGCCAAATGCCATTTCAGACATCCCCCCCCCCTTTTTTTTAAAGTATAGCTGGTAGCACTGCAAATTAGGGTTGCCCAACACTTCTCATTATAAGATCCTGCTTTCAGTTGCATATAACTTTGCCAAACAGTAACCATTTGGACTGAAATTTCCCAGGTGGGTGTCTGCTTCAGACTCGATTTTTTAAAAAGAACAATTAAAAATGGTTCAACCATTTCAGAGAATAAGATTGCGGGAAAGATGTTTTGCCAATGTTTAAAAAAAAATACAGCTGTTTGTTGAGAAGCCCTAGCACTCCGTGCTTTGGAACAGGGACAGGACATTTGGCAGAGGGATGGCCTTTATGTCAGATGTGCTTTTTGCAATTCCCATGAAAAATGGCGTATATTTGGCCAAGTTTTAAGCCTTTGGAAAAAAATGCACATTAGATACTTGTTAAAGTTTCACAGCTAAATTCTCTGAAAATTCTGTCTGCACTGAGCATGCTCCAGCCCCTCACAACTCCTATGTCTGATAGGACTGTGCATGCATCATCCCACATAGAAACTGAGCGTGCTCCAACCCAGTGCTCCTGAGGCTGGGCAGGTCTTTCCCTACAACTGCAGGTCCCTGCTGCTGTGGGCCAGGGTGGGGCCAGATACTGGAATTGAGAACCTAGAGACTGCCTCCCCTATGCTCTCAATGAACTCCTTACTGGCACCCAGGCACCGTGGAGGAGGAAGCTGCCTGATTTGAATGCAGAAGGGATAAGAACCAGACTTGGGGGTGGGCGTGTGAGGGAGTGGATTGTGAGTCTGATTTGTGGAGAGATGGGACTGGGAGGAAGTAGGAAGGGAAGAGAAGAGGAAAAACTGGTACTGGCTAGACAAGGAGACTGGGGCTGCTAGCCAGTGGGAGGAATGGGGGTTGGTTCTTTGGGACTGGGAGCTGAGGGTGGAGGAGTGGAAGACAGAATGGACAAGGAGCTGGGAGGGTGGAAATCATAGAATCATAGGACTGGAAGAGACCTCGAGAGGTCATCTAGTCCAGTCCCCTGCACTCATGGCAGGACTAAGTATTTTCTAGACCGTTCCTGACAGGTGTGTTGTCTAATCTGCTCTTAAAAATCTCCAGTGATGGAGATTCCACAACCTCCCTAGGCAATTTATTCCAGTGCTTAACCACCCTGACAGTTAGGAAGTTTTTCCTAATGTCCAACCTAAATCGCCCTTGTGCAATTTAAGCCCACTGCTTCTTGTCCTATCCTCAGAGGATAAGAAGGACAATTCTTCTCCTTCCTCCTTGTAACAACCTTTTATGTACTTGAAAACTGTTATCATGTCCCCTCTTAGTCTTCTCTTCTCCAGACTAAACAAACCCAATTTTTTCAATCTTCCCTCATAGGTCATGTTTTCTAGACCTTTAATCATTTTTGTTGCTCTTGTCTGAATTTTCTCGAATTTATCCACGTCTTTCCTGAAATGTGGGGCCCAGAACTGGACACAATACTGCAGCTGAGGCCTAATCAGTGCGGAGTAGAGCAGAAGCATTACTTCCCGTGTCTTGCTTACAACACTCCTGCTTATACATCCCAGAATTACGTTTGCTTTTTTTTGCCATAGTGTTACACTGTTGACTCATATTTAGCTTGTGATCCACTATGACCCCCAGATCCCTTTCCGCAGTACTCCTTAGTAGGCAGTCATTTCCAATTTTGTATGTGTGCAACTGATTGTTCCTTCCTTAATGGAGTACTTTGTATTTGTCCTTATTGAATTTCATCCTATTTACTTCAGACCATTTCTCCAGTTTGTCCAGATCATTTTGAATTTTAATCCTATCTTCCAAAGCACTTGCAACCCCTCCCAGCTTGGGATCGTCCGCAAACTTTATAAGTGTACTCTCTATGCCATTATCTAAATAATTGATGAAGATATTGAACAGAACCGGACCCAGAACTGATCCCTGCTGGACCCCACTCTTTATGCCCTTCCAGCATGACTGTGAACCACGGATATCTACTCTCTGGGAATGATTTTCCAACCAGTTTTGCACCCACCTTACAGTAGCTCCATCTAGGTTGTATTTCCCTAGTTTGTTTATGAGAAGGTCATGCGAGACAGTATCAAAAGTTTTACTAAAGTCAAGATATACCACGTCTACCACTTCCCCCCATCCACAAGGCTTGTTACCCTATCAAAGAAAGCTATCGGGTTGGTTTGACACAATTTGTTGTTGACAAGTCCATGCTGACTGTTACTTATCATCTTACTATCTTCTAGATGTTTGCAAATTGATCGCTTAATTATTTGCTCCATTGTCTCTTCAGGTACAGAAGTTAAGCTGACTGGTCTGTAATTCCCTGCAGCACCCTCAGGTTTTATGCCCCGCTCCCGAGCCACTGTGAGCAAAAACCTGGGGGTGTATCCCATGCCTATGCGTTGGCCCAGCCCTCCGCCAGCACTCTGCTCCCCAACCCCTCACCTCACCTGGGGCTCGGGTCCCGGCCCCACTCCCTGGCCACTGGCTCTGCTCCTGGGGCCCTGGCTGCTGGCCCCACCCTCTGCTCCCAGGCCTCCGCTCCTGGGGCCCCATGCCCGGCCCCACAGCCAGGGCTCTGCTCCTGTCCCCATGTCCACTCCCAGCTGTGGCCTTGGCCCCCTTACCCTGTCCAGGTCCCCCCCTCCCGGAGACACAGCCCTACTCCCAGCCTCAGCGGGGGTAGGGGGGGAGGGAGCAGACAGGAGTTAGGAGGCTGGCTTTCAGCACCGCCCACGACTAAAAATGTTCCAGCACCACTGATACGAGATTATTGGTCTAGTCTGCAGCTGTATTCTCTGCAGTCTGAAAGAGCAGAAAAATGATGGATGAATGGGTAGATTTTTGCATTGCTGGCATGGACCCCTCCTTGATACCTTCTCTCCTCCTTTTCCATCATCTTCTTATGAATAAATCCTCTTGCTGTGGGAAGCTCCATGGAATTCTGCCACCAGAGTGAAATGAGGGAAGAGAGACCATATCATTGAAGACAGTCTGGCTGAAATCTGAGCCCCCTGGAAGTCAATAGCAAAACTCTTATTGACTTCAATGGGGCCAGGCTCTCTGTCTCTGATTTTAGTAGTGCTTGGATGGGAAAACATAACGGGGCTTGATCCTGATCCCACTCAGCTGAGGGTGCTTAGCATCTAGTAGGATCAGGACCTGAAACTTACTTCTAATAGTAGAGGGGAAAACTGACCCAGAATATTTCAGAGAGAAAAACCTTTTCAGTGACATGTTCAGCTAACAAGGTGTGTTAAACTCATGGGTCATACTTTGAAAGCTGGAGAGTTTGGAAGTGGGAAGCTCTCTAAATTCACAAGAAAGATGAAAAAGGAGAGAGACACAGGAACAAGGGGGAAGGACAACAAGAAGCAGTTTTTTCCTAACCCTATGTGACCAAACCAGGCTCAGAAAGTTGCATCCTGTCAGAGTGAAAGAAACAGTTGAAGAGGTGATTGCAGTTACATTAGTCAAGGGAGTAAAGCTTTACAAAATGGGAACAATAATGAAAAGCCCTGTGTTAAGGGTTTCCAAAGCTGCTTGTGTTCAGTTGTGTACCATCCTCTTGTATTTAAAGCATCGAATCCTGTTGTCTGTTGGAGTCTTTCTGCAGCACTGCTTATGGGTTTAGGCTTTGAAGAAAAGAGTTAAATGGCATTACAATTTAGTATCCGCTTATGCAGAAGTGGATATGTGCTGCCTGGCATTTCTCTTATGTTATAATCATTGTAATAAACAGTATCTCGGAGAAAGCCACAAAACCATGGGGACCACGAATGTCACTTGTATGCTGTATGAGACACATTGTGTGGCCTGTGTTAATTTATATATAAATCTTTTGGGGCAGTCCAGGGGAAGAAGTTGATCTTGTTTTCATTTCAATCAGCTAATCAGAGGGCATTATCTCACCAACGGGAAGGAAATCTTCTACCCAAAATTATTGTTACAGCCCAACGAAAGCAACCAACCCCAACTGCTGCTATGTATTGTCCATAAAAATTACATTGACTGTCCCCATTTCCAGCAATAACTTTCCCACTATTAGCAAATTCAGAGTCAAATTTAGATACAAAA